>NC_061864.1:12193627-12521505 GCF_907164915.1 Impatiens glandulifera | reverse complement strand
CTCTAATCCAAATAATATGAATCACAGTCAACTTTATTGCTTTGTATTTATTAAGATTACTTTTAAATATTATAATATTTAATTAACACTCATTTATTTAAATTATTAATTAATATATATATATTTATATTTTTACACTTTAAATATTAAATAACTTGTACAAATAAAATTATTTAGAATGCTTTGTATTTTCGTTGATTCAAAGGCTTTTTCCACGATTATTTATGAAAAAATGATCAATATTTTCGGCATTTAAAAATAATATCAAATTTTCGGTATACCGAATTTTTTTTATAAGATATGATATTGATACTGAAATTATCGAATTAAAATATTAGATTTTAAAATTTTTGTATACGATTATTGACCTAAATATCAAATAATATTTATAAATTAAAATATATAATATTTATAAATAATAAATAATGACTAATAAAATTATAAATAATTAAATTTTCATTTTAAGAATTAGATTAAAGTAGACATGTATTTTAATAAATATAAAACTCTAACTTGATTTCACGGTAAAATGTATAATTTTATTTTATTTTTATAAAATAGACCTAATGAAGTTTAAATTATTATTATTTTTTTTTGGTTATGAAACGGTATAATATCGTACTAAAATTTCTGTATATAGTCAAAATTATATGTTATTTGTATCCTATTAATATGATTTATTCTATACTAATTTTTTTTTTACAAGATCTACCTCTATTCATATTAGTTATTTGAGGGTGTTTTTGATTTTGTTAAAATAATATTATTTGATAAAAAAATTAAATTATTTGGGTGTTTAATTTGTTAAATTATAATATATTTTTTGTTATTTAAAATTTAAATTTTATAAAAAAAGAATAAAAATATTAGAATGATAATAATTTATAAAAAAAACTGATTAAAATCCAAAACAATCATAAAAAACCCACATCAAACGAGCTCCAAGAATATTTATTTTAATATTTTCCAATTCAAAGAAAGCCGGTCTCAATTGAATCAGGATCGTTGGATTTATGGATAGGACCCACACGAAAGTCTTTTAATGTGGACGGTTCTGGCATGTCCCACATCTGTTCCTGCACTTGACAACAATAGGACCCACTTTTGTCAGTCTAACTACCGACATTTAGATCTGTAACTGGCTTTCCAATCACGCGCCTCCTTTACGCGGTATACGTGTCCCCGTATCACTGGTCAGCACAGCGAGTACATTTAAACCCGCGTGGTTCCCTCGTCCCTCCTTCCTTCCTCCCCACGCACGAAGATCATGACCAGAAAAGAATACGTTTGTCTGTAAATTGTCTCTTTGCACCTAATAATCTAATCATCACCTTTCCTTCATATAAAATCATCGTCTTCTCCGACTCCTTCCTTAACAAATAACAAAACCTCTCTCTTTCTCTTTCTCTCTCTCTGTCGGTGAAAACTCCTATTATTGTTTGTTTGTTTGAAGATGATGATGAGTTACGAGAATGATCTTCTTCTTGAAGCGACCGAGCTTAGGTTAGGTTTGCCAGGAAGATCGACCAGCTCCATCGACGATCATAGTTCAAAATGCAGTACTAAAAGGACTTCATCGGAGTCAGGTTCCAACTCTCCTTCCTCCGAATCCGATGATTCCCAACACAGCAGCAACCCTCCTCCACGCAAGTAAGGGCTTGTTGTTTGATATTTGGTTATTGGGATAAAAATAATTTTTTTTTTTAATTTCGTCAAACAAGGGTTATTTGAAGAAAAACCAGATAAAATCCAAATAACCCATTCCTCAAAACGAGCTCTAAGTTTGTTTGTTTATATATCCAGATGATACATTTCTTAAAAAATATCATTAATTCTTCCTTGTTGATGCGTGTAGAGCACAGATTGTGGGATGGCCGCCGGTAAGATCTCACTGGAAAAACAGTCAAGTGATGTATGTAAAAGTGAGCATGGACGGAGCTCCTTATTTGAGAAAGATAGATCTAAGGGTTTACAAAAGCTACAATGAGCTTCTCAAGTCATTGGAGACCATGTTCAAATGCACCATTGGTAAGATCTAGATACATATTATAATAATGTAATCATTTTATAAAATAAAATCATTGAGTGTGTTTTAATTAATAAGAATGGAATGGGTTAACAGGAATGTGTTGTGAAAGATCAGAAGGATGTGAATATGTAGCAACTTATGAGGATAAAGATGGGGATTGGATGTTGGCTGGAGATGTGCCATGGGAGATGTTCATCACTTCTTGTAAGAGGCTTAGAGTTATGAAAGGGTCGGATGCCAAAGGATTGGGGTGCATATAGATCATATTATCATATATACATTACATTTACATACTCTTATAATTATATATAATTCATTATTGTTTTGTTGTGGGAAATCTATATATATATAGTTTTCATCATTTGAATATTTATTTTTATATATGATACTTTTGATTGCATATAATAGATCATGATCATAGTGCTTTTGTTATTTGATTCGAAGCAAAATATGTAAATTGATTGAGTTTGACTTCAATGCATGTGATGATATTGATTGAATTTGGAGGGGACTAGAGATCGAGTTGACTAGACTTGTCTTATTTGATCTACTAGTAATTTATTTTTTATTTTTATATTAATTCATGTCGACTAGGACTTATTAACCAATCAATTGATTTGTTTCCCTTAAAAAAATAAAACAGTCTTTATTACATGAAGGTTTACTTAGGCCTCGTTTGAGGAAGGGATTTTTGAGATAAAACCCAGTTTTTATCCCAAAATTCAAACATCTTATCAATCATAAAATCAAATAATTTTATCATTTAAATACCAAAATTACCCTCTAATTTTATATTCTCTCTCTAAACCATTATTCTCTCACCTACACCACATCTTCTAAAGTCAAAGTTCACATCAAAATTATTCATCCTTATTATTATTGCTAGATAAATGAATTAAACTATGTCCAAATTTTCTAATTTGATAAAATTTGACAACTCATTCTAAGATCATTTAATTAATCACCTTGTTTTTAGACATGTTAAATATTTTATTGCAAACCAAATAATCTTAATCAGCTTTTTAGTTGATTATATCATTTTGATTTCTTAAATTTTATTATATATAATTTTTTATAATAAAATGGTCATTTTATTAAAAAGATGTTAATCTTTTTATTAAACACTTATCGAACCAAAAAATAAAAATAAAGATTCATGACCATTTGGAAGGGAATCAACAAAGTCAATCCACAAACTATTTACTAAATGGAATCGAATACGTGATCTTTTAATATCTTAAATCGACTCTTACCACCCAAATATCGTAGTGGGTTAAAATAGAAGTATATTTATTAAAAGTATGAAGGATGAAAATATATATATAAAAGGCCTGTTGGAGATTGGGCTGGACTTTGCTAGGAATTCCCATCACTGAGTAAAAAAACCTATACACAATGAAGACTTTTTAGTAACAACTTTTGTCAAATGGACAAAAAGCATTTGAAAAAGAGTTATGAACCATTTTTGTAACAGTTAACTCTTCACACTTTTTTTTATTAAAAATGTTTAATCAAAAATTTCATATTAAATATAAGAAAAATAAAATTATTTTTATAATTTTAAAATACAGTGAAATGAAGCCATTACCGAGTCAATTACATGAATAAATGTTATTAGGTTCAAATTAAATATTAGGTTTACTCTTGAACAACTTTTACCCAAAATATCACATGAAAATCCATACAAACTCAATTACATTCTTTGATTAATTAGGTGAAAAGAGTTTCACTTATATTCGATATTTATCGAGAATACCTTCAAAGTTAAGAAAGATTATGTTTTCTTTTTCAAGATTTTTTTTGTTTTAAATTAATAATTAGTATATAATTTTAGATGAAAAAGAAAGTAATAGACTTTATTTTAGGATAATTTTGTTTAATATATAGATTAAAACTTTTAGATTTGATTCTATTAAAAATATTTAAATAACCTATTAGGTAGTTTAAGTGGTAATAATATATTAAAGTTTAATTCTTATTTAAAACACCTTAAATTGAATAATGAAAATGATATCGTACTAACTTTTAAAATAAAAAATATATAAATAGAGATGAAGGTAATAACTTTGACCTAATTTTCAAAAAAATAAAAATAAAAATTTGGATGGTGGTAAAATAATTTGAAAGATCAAAATATTTTATCTTTGCAAATTAATTATATATATATATAATTTTTTTTTACAAAATGACATACCAATTTAAGCATTTTATACATACAAAACAATTTCAAATAATCCAAAAAAATCACAGTAGAGAAGCTCGTGGAGAACACGCGTTGTAAAGAGCTGAGTGCGCTTTGTGCCCTCGTTCTAAAGAGTTTATAGACAATAGATTAGTTGAGCATCGAGCCTCTCTCTCTCTCTCTCTCTCTCTTTATCTCGTCCGTCCGAGCCCCCATCTGAACTAAAAAGAAACGAAAATGTTCGGCCGGCTCGCCTCTAGGCGTCTGCTTGAGATCCGCCAAGCTTTCCGGCGAACGCCTCAGGTTTAACTCTCTCTCTCTCTCCCTCAAATCCGATCCTTCCAATGCTTCCATTTCATTCATATCAGAATCTCTGTAAACTCATTATTCCGATTTCTCCTATTTCACGCAGGCTTCTCGATCCTTTTCCACTGCTCTCAACTATGTAAGTAATTATTAGCTCATCAACTACTAATCTAATTATATCATCTCTTCTTCAGATGCACACCTATTATATATATCTCTATCTATACCTAGATGTGTGGTGATGGAATGTATTGCGCTCCCAATTTGTTTCCATTTGATTCAGCTTTTGTTGTTGTTGGATGTAGCACCTTGACACACCTGACAACAATCCGGACCTTCCATGGGAATTCAACGAAGCAAACAAGGAAAAGGTTAATCATGTCTCATTTTGTCATCTCTGACCAATTTGAGCATTCGATTTTATTAATACTTTGTTATCCACATCCTTATGAATCCTGACATGAACTCAACTATCAATTTTAAGACTGAGATTAGTTGATTTTGATAGGGTGTCTAGATTCTTTATTGTTGCCCTGTACACATTAGCCTATTTGGAAACAGTTGTTAAAGTTGCTTTTGAGTTAACTTAGTGTGATTTCTAGCTTTATGTAACAGCAACAGAAGTGGCTAGATTGTATATTCCACATGCGCATCATTTTCCTTTGTTTCTAATTGTACCGAAATTTGGAGTATATTTATCAATGTAGAAGGTTGTCACCTAGACACTGTGTCAAGGATAGTAAGATAGTAACTATGTAACTACCGTTTTAATGTGGTGTGATGCTTGAGTTGTTCAACGATCAAAGCTAGTCACATGTTCAAGATTTGGTATAAACATTGTTTGTATTATTAGAAGTCACATTCGCGATAACTTTATTAATATAAACTTTAATATTTAAAGAACAATGATAGAAGTATGTAGAATTGGAATAGCCATGGAAAACTACTAGGATATGAGAGGATCAAAGGATTTTTCCTCCACATGTTCGCTTCCATCAAGAAAAGGGGAATTTGCACGGGATGAAATCTCTTTGACATGATAGGAATCTAACTTACGTTCTTTTTGTTTTGTTTTTCGTTTATTGTCTTCCTCCCCCCTCATCCTTCCTTGTATAAACAATCGCACCTCAAGTTCACTTTCTCTTTAATAAAAAGTTGACCCTTTTTCAAAAAGTTGGAATAGCCAAACAAAAGGTTTATGATGTCTGAAAGGAAAACTAACATTTTATTGGAGGAAGTGATGTTTTTGTTATGATCTTCTTACCTATTATTATCATTTATGCTTGTTTCAATAGAACTTATATACAGCATATGATATGAGACATGATCTTCAGACTAGATGTGTTTAGTTCATGAAAATTTATGAAGCAAGGCCTCTTGCATGAAATTTTAATATATTTGATTCAAGAAGTGGTACATCTTATCTATACATATCATACAAGGGTATCATATGGCATTGATTATTCTTATTTGGTTTGCATAACACTGTGAATGATATCATGTATGACATTATGAGTACATATGATCCTTGTTGGGTATCCAAACCACTTGATGAGCTTGTTTTTTTATGGATGCATCCTATAGGATAATCCTATAACAATTCATGGGTGTTAGTGTTATGTTGTATTTATTTATGAAACAAACATGTCCTCTAATAGGTGTTACCCTGATTTTTGGAGGGTTAACCCTGCACATCATATATGCTGGAATAATTTGAATTTTTACTGTAACATGATTTCATTTCAAAGAGGTGAACCAAATTGGGTGCAGTAAACTTTTAACATACAGGTAAGTAATTCCTAGCAAAAAATAAAAACTGTAGTACTGGTGAGAGCTGAGCATACTCTTGCTATGAAATTGTCTTGTAGTTTTGTAATTGGGATGTAGATAATCCTCTTTCCCCCTTAGGGTGCCAAGTCAGATAATAAGTGTGTGTCTCTTGACTCTCTTCAGATATCTAAATTGCTGTTGGCAATATAACATTATTCTGACAGAATAAAATAGTTGATGTGAACATTTCTTATCCTACGACTCATAACTCATAAGAAGCATTTTATGTATATCAAGAAATCCTTTTGTTTGGGTGTTTATCAGTATCCCTTCCCATGCAGGTGAAGGAGATACTCTCTCATTATCCATCCAACTACAAGCAATCTGCAGCCATTCCTTTGCTAGATCTTGCTCAGCAACAACATGGAGGATGGCTTCCTGTTTCAGCAATGAATGCTGTAAGTATGGTGTCTGCATTTAATGGAATGTGTAGTTCTCTTTTGTTAATTTAGACCCCAAAAAAGACGAAGGTAGTTTTATGAAGTTTTTTTTTGGGAAAAGTTTTATGAAGTTAAGCATGTTGAAACATGGATTCCCATCCACTATCTTTCATCCAATTCTGAATGCTAGGATGAGTTTACACATGAACATATACTTAAATCTTTGGAGGCAAATCATGTGGCCTGCATAACACCTCCACCCATCATTAAGGAAATCAGACTCATTGGTTGAAGTAACATGGTTTGAACAGATGAATGCCTCCTATATATATATATATATATATATATATATATATATATATATATATATATATATATATATATATATTGTTTCTAAGTGTTTGTGCATCTAAGAAGTGATATTCATTTTCCTAATGTCATACTTAAGTTCTATCATCGTTCACATGCATGATATATATAGTTGCTGCTAACGTCAGGTGAGCTACATGAGTAGTTCCTTAAAAAGATAATAGGAATATACTCTTGTCGCTCATGTATACTGCTGCATTTAATGCCCAATTCGTTGATAGCATTTCAACCCTCTATACCCAAATACATGTCACTGCAAATGGTGAAATATATTGCAAATATCTCCTATTTAAAGTAATCTTTTGGAGGCCTAATACCATGGATTGACATGTCTGATTTTGGCCTCATGATATGACATGTTGAATCCAATTTCAGACAACACAGTTGTCAGGATTTATAACTGCAACCTTTATTATTTTCTGGTTATGTGATATTAAATGACATGATAGGAAGGTAAATGCTTACAAAAGAACCAAGCATAGTTGGGTCAAGAGGTATTCCATTCACACCTTCCCTGTTCCAATATATCATTGTTAGTTGTAATAATCACTAGGAAGCTTTGAAGTTCATTTACTTGACACAACCCAACTGGTTAGGCATACTGAATTGTTTACCTTTGTTAATAATATTACTACTGTCCAATTTTATCTGATAGATACTTTTTCACTCTTTTCCACTTTTAAGCATTTCTAACACTTTCATCTACCAACTCGACACCTTTCCCTATCAATAATTTTATCTATTTTTGGTAAGATATACTTAAACTTTCCCACTCTCTTTTCAATAACAAAGGAAGGGTATATGGTACTAAACTTTACGACTAGCCACTCTATTTCTTTTGATAGTGTACCAAGAATAGAGTTATGACTTTCTTATTTATCTTGTTATTTCTTCTGCCAATGCTTTCTGTCATTTACTCAGGTAGCTAAAGTTATTGAAGTAGCTCCTGTCAGGGTCTATGAGGTTGCTACATTCTATTCCATGTTCAACCGAGCAAAGGTGAGGAATTTGGTTTAATCTCTTGATAATACTTGTGTGTACTTCAATAACAGGGCCCGAAGAGATTACCTTGTTTTCACAGTCCAAATATTTTTTCAGGCCTAATGTTATTATGCATTTGTATACACGATTTATCTTCTTGGTTTCCGCAGGTTGGTAAATATCACCTATTGGTTTGTGGCACAACACCTTGCATGATACGTGGTTCAAGAGAAATTGAATCTGCCTTGCTAAAACACCTGGGAGTGAAGCGTGGTGGTTCGTGTTGACAATTGCCACCATCTGATTTTCATATACGTGCCTATAAAATTCTTACTGACAATTGAATATAGATTGCATTTGGATTTAAGTTTTCTAATTTTCTTTTCTGCAGAAGTGACCAAGGACGGCTTCTTCTCAGTTGGAGAAATGGAGTGCATGGTGAGTCCAGTTGGCTCTTCCTTCCTTGTCATGTGGTAGGCTTAGGCTGTTGACTAGGACTGTGATTGAAGAATTGCTCACCCACCTAACCAAATAAATATGAGAATAAACTGGTATGATCTCATGATGATTGCAAGAGTACACTTTGACAAGTTCAAAGAAGATCCGATCCTTGATAAAAAAACCTAAACAAGAGCCTAAAAGGCACTTCCTGGCATTGTAGTGGTTATAATCTAGGATTATTTTCAAATAACCTTGTTTGATGTAGGTTATTTGGGTAACAAGACTTTAGGAGAAAAAATATATAACTAAAATTTTATTTTATTTTTTAAATAGAGGGTATTTTGGTTGATGATTTGAATGATATGATTGTTGAGTAGTTTGTTGATTGGATAGTGGGTTATTTGAGATTAATCTAAATACCCATATCAAACAAGGCCCAAGTGTTTTAGGTGTTGGTTTGGTTGAGCTAAAACATTTGTTAAGCTTAACATAAGTTTGTGGTGTTTGCAGGGATGTTGTGTAAATGCACCTATGATTACAGTTGCAGACTATTCCAATGGATCTGAAGGATATACATATAATTACTATGTGAGCTTCCTTATTGTTTAGTTTATTTTTTTTTGTGGACAGTCAGTCACCACAAGAGCAATTTATGGAACAATATGGATATTTTTTTTTGGTCTTCTGTAGGAAGATGTGACTCCGGAGGGAGTTGTGGACATAGTTGAGAAGTTTAGAAGAGGAGAGAAGCCACCGGTAAGGATGATCAGTTTTCTATGATTTATTATGGGGTTGAGCGTGAGATTTATATACTGAATGCAGAAATGTTAAATTTTGTTTTCTGTAGCGAGGGACTCAAAATGGGAAACGCCTTAATGCTGGACCTGAAGGTGGGAACACGACCTTGTTGAGCGATCCTCTGCCTCCCCCATGCCGGGATCTAGATGCTTGTTAAAGTTGAACTTTGACAACTTCTTCAGTCCCTATAATAATAATTGAGGAACGGATTAATTAGCCTATTTATTCAACTACTGGATCCACCCTTCTTTTCATGAAAGGCGAACCAAGCATTCCAAAGGTTATGGTTGATCCTATTGAATTTTTAATTTTCTTGATATACAAAGCTCGTTCCCCTTTTGTCGTGTGCCTTTGTTAGTTGATGTTATGTTGAGAGCATAATAAAGACCAACTGACTGGAACACATTTTCTCCTGTTAACGATGAGAAGATGCAATTTGTTTTATCGTCAAACTATAAATAACCTGGTTATGTTTTTTTTGGTGGTTGATTTGAAAACTCGGTCTTCATTTCAATACACATGCACTTGTGTTGTTTGGTGCTAGTGGGATTTGAACCCCATTTTTCAACTACCAAAGCCAGCCTCGAATAATAGATTTAAGCTTTAAGTAGTAAGAGGATGAAGTCTTAGGTTCAGTTCAAATATGATATGTTTTTGATAAGTTTGAGTATAATAAATGATAAATAGATGATATAAAACTATAGAAAGAATCACATAGGCTAATATATAGTGAGAAAGTAAGTAACTAAGTCATAGAGCTGGGATTATTAGGTTATTATTAATTAAATGGAAGCAAGAATTCAAAAGGTGGGCAGGGCAGCCTTGGTTTTATTTATAAGAAGATAATTAAGTAAAGTAGTTGACCACCATCTTTTTCTTCTTCTTCTTCCAATAAGAAATTAAGTAGAATTCCACTATTTAGACCAAAAGTGCTTATCTTGTCAATTACCCACTGAGCACTACTACTAGTATTATTACTAAGAATTCAAAAAGGCAGGAGGAGGAAGGGTAGAGTGACATTTGATTGTTGTTGTTATGGGCATAATGCAAAGTGCCTTTGAGTGAAGAAACTGCATTGCAGCCCCAATGTTGTTTTCTTCCATGAGCTTGACAACTTGTTTCTCTGTTGTTCCATCATTGCTTAAACACGATTCGGTTTCATCCCCCCCTTGTTCCAATATAAGCGGAACAGCTGCTCCACCACCACCACCCAATCTACTAATGCTCAAAACCTAATCCAAACAAGGAAGAGATTATTATTAGATTCATTACAAAAAAAGAAAGAAGAAGAAGAAGAAATCAAGAATTTACCTTAACCTGGAGTTGCAGGAATTTGACATAATCAAGAATTTCATCCATCATCACAGCTCTATCTGTCTGCAAATTAAAAGGGACAGACAATTAACATGTTATCTATCATCAAGTAAAATATGACTGACAGACAGACAGATAGAGTGAAGAGCCACCTTGTTGATAGTAGGTACCAATTCCTGTAATGCCCTGATTCTTTCAGCTATTCTTTCTCTGCGTAACTGTGTAAAGAAGTAATGAAGGAATGAAACCCCTGACCAACCAAACCAAACCAAAAGATAGAAGTTAATGAATGAATAAATAAATAAATAAAATTACCCTCTCAGCTATGCTGTGTGGATCAGTTGCTTGTCCTCGTCTGGCCCGAACCCTTCCCCCCTTGTTCACGACTCCTGCACCTGTTCTTGTTGTTGTTGTTGTCGTCGTCTGATGATGATGTTGTTGCTGCTGCTGATGCCTCACCACTACAGTTTTCATATACGAATTTGTTCGGCCTCCTCCACTTCCTGAAGCTTGATCATCAACCTTCATAACTCCACCATGAAATCCACCACCACCACCATGGCCGGAGCTCAGTTGCAGCATCATGGGTGTTGCTGCTGGTGATGGGTAGGCTAGGATTTGTTCAAAAAAATTGTTAGTTGTGCCGCCGTCAGCCATGGGATGGGATGGAGAATAAAGGATTTGGCAACAACAACAACAAAAGCTCTTTCTTTCTTCTCTCTATAGAAGCAATCTATGAAGGTGGTGGGAGGAGAGTAAAATAGCTGCTACATATAAAGACAAAACAGAAAAAGAGGCCGGCTTTTGAATAGTCCTCCTCCTCCTCATGAATGAGAAGTGTGAAAACTTTCTATCAGTTTTTCTTCCGCGGGTATTTGAGAGCAAACAAGAAAGATATACATAATCATAATAATAATATCAAATAAAAACAAACAAAGAAAGAGGGCGGCGACTTTTTCATTCTTCCACTCAAAAAAGGAGAATCCACTTTTTTTTCTTCTTCTTTTCTTTCTATTAATAATGACAATTAATTTACTGCAACATTAAGGTCTTGTTTGATGTGTGGGTTATTTGGGGGTGTTTATTAGTTCTTTGTTTTAAAATTTTTTTAGGATGAAAAAAATATTACTTTAGTTTTTAATTAGTTGATTTATTATAAATTTTTATGTTTAAAAATTAAATTTTAAAGTAAAGTATACATATTTTAATATTTTGGTTGAATTAATGATTTGCTAGATAAATTATATAATTAATCAATTAAAATAATCTTATTTTAATTAAATTAAAATTTTAAATACAAGAAAATATTTAATCTATTACTATTTTTTACAAACAATATTTCTTTTTAAAACATTCATAATTTTTTACTAGAAAAACTCAAAATCAAATGAACCTTTAAATATTGCTTGGTTTGTGGTAAGCCTGATTTTTGTTTCTCATTTCAAATATTGCTATTTGAAAATCTCTCTATTTAAAATTCCTCCCTTCAAAATATTTATTCTTTTATATTTTGGAACACCACTTAAAATTATATATACTAATACATAAATATATTTAAAAATTATTATGTATAAATACATATTAATTTATTTTACAGTCCCCGGGTATAAAACATATCAACTTAGGATACTCAAAGTCATGAATTCCAATATTCATAATGACACAATTTTTTTGAAGGAAAAAGAACAGGGCAAAAGCATTCAAGGGAAAAACAATAAAAAGAATTGAAAGAATAAAAAAGAGAATTGTAAAATTCTGTAATTGAGAAAGAAAAGAAAGAAAATGTTTTTACAAGAAACTTAAAGACATGGGAAAAACAAAACTATAGTCCTTTTTTCCCTCTTTCCTTATTTAATAATTAGTACATAATATATATATAAGATGATTAGATCAAAGAAGAGGAGCTTTGAGTGATTTGGTGAATTCTTCCAAGGCTTTCAATCCATCTTGTGGGGATTTTGCTTCACCAAGAAGCCTCACCATCGCACTCCCCACGATCACACCGTCTGCACCCCATGCAGCCGTCTGCTTCACCTGCTCAGGGGTCGATATCCCAAACCCAACTGCCACCGGCTTATTTGTTGTCTGCAAATTCCACACAATATTAACATCTTCTTTGCTTTCAATATATATATGTATCATTGGTAGGCATAAAAAAACTAACCTTTTTAATATCCTGCAGAAGGTTTTGAACTTGACCACTAACCGTGGCACGAGCTCCAGTCACTCCAACTGTACTCACCTGTAAACAGAGTTTCTTCTTTTAAACACGAGGGTTATATTTTGGCAACAACTAGGTTTGGTTCATCATTAATAGATACAACCATCAGCAAAAGCTTATTCCATAAGAGGACCAAATTCCTTTTATTAAAAGTTATTCTGATTGAATAATATTTATTATGAAAGACCTTACCAGATACACAAATCCTTCCGAAGCTTCAACAATGGCTTTCATTCTTTCTGTTGGTGTAGTAGGTGTTGTCAAAAGGACCTAAGTAAACCAAGATCCAATTCAGGAAACATGTAATTAAGCTCATCAAATCCATGTAACCATCCTACAAACTAATTTCCCAACTAAAATAACTCAATAGGAGAGTACAAATTCTAAGTTCAAGTTCTCAACTACTACTACTAATTGAAGATATTACAAATTTATTCCCCAGAAAAAATACAGCAGCAGAAGGAATCACTTGGAGCAATTTCCAAATGTCTCTTAATATAATCACTTGCCCACCCAAGAAAATCAAAGGTTAAGTAAGAAGTCAATATCAGACCTGAATTTGAATTAATATAATCACGACTCATGGAAGATGCGATTTTCACGTTGATTGTGGTGGCAAAGAAAGATTTCAGTTAACAAAATAATATCATGGCTCAGACTCAGTAAGAGATCAGCATGATCAGGGCCTTGTCAAATAGATGTCAAGACCTATGGAGGTTATTTCATTCCAGAAGAAGAGAAATATTAACAGTTTTATCCATTCTGTTGAAGAGTCCTAATTTGGATCATCTTGTACAAGCAATGTAGAAGAACATAAGAACCAGAGAGATGTTATATTGACCTTTGGTTTTAGAGAGGATCAGGCCTGTTCATAGACTCACAAGGATAATATATAATGACAATTTTATTGATCTTAATCTCCAACATCCTTTAAAACTCAATTAATTTAAACAAGGTATTAATTGGGGCAAATATATGTATGTGTACTTGGCACAAATAATATAGCTGTTCTCACGAAAACTAACCAATTCAATATTATTCTTGACAGCTTCCCGTCTCAAGATATCTGCCTCCTCCAAAGGAACATCAGGGACCACAAGTCCTGAAAATAAGCAATGAATCAAAGCATAGAAAGGATTTTAAGACATTGTTCTGTGGGTTACATAGACATTTTGAAGCTAACGATTGCATAGACACATCTATGTAAATTTGCAGAGAATTATTTTTGCAGGCAAAGATGCAATTGAAAGAAAAAGCAATATTATTTTCCAATCACTTATCTTACCCACACCAATGCATGGGCCTTGTTTGATCTAGGCTTAAATTAGGTTATTTGGGTAAAAAACATTAGGGGTATAAATTTATAATGATTTCTTTAAAGATAGATGGTATTTTGGATGATGATGTGATTGATGAGTAGATCTAGATTGGATAGTGGGATTATATATGAAATTAATCTCAAATCACATGAAACAAGGCCTTGATCAAGGAGGCTTTTAGGCATTGAATATAAGAAACAAATCAAAATAGTTCCTCATCAAAAAGTATCAGACTGGTAATAGGAATTGCATTTACAGATGATTTTATCATTTTTCTTCATAATTTCAAATAGTAAAAGAGGAAGATCAACTAAAGTTTTTGAAGTCCAGAATATTATGGCTAACCAATTTACCATGTACACCAACGTCTCTGATAGTTTCCATGAACTTCTCAATTCCACGCTTAAGTATGGGGTTGTAATACGTAAACAATGCAACTGGACATGATAATTGTGGTATCACCTGTTTCAGTAAAGACATACATAATAAGTCCATGTTGGGTAAAGCATGTTAACAGGTCTAATCTTTGTATAAAACATGAACAGTTAAAAGCTTCTAAGTATTGGATAGGCAAAACATTTCTTTAGTATAAGGGAATTAGGGGCAACAACATTGTACATTTACAAAAAAGGTTACAAGCATAACAGAACGTAGGGTACATACATTAGGTTAGTCAAATCGATACAGTTTTATCATCATTTTGGGGATATAGTTCTGAGATTCAACATGAATGTCTATGTAAAAAATTAATTATTACATCATTGCTGCATATAGATTTATAGCCCCGACCATGTTCAAGCTGTAGTCTGAAGACAATCTTTGGCATATATGTGGTATTATCTGTGGCAACTTTTGTGAGCACAACTTGATACACATATATGTGAATACTTTACTTCAATAAAGAATTTCAGATATTCAAGTAACCACAGATAAGGATGTAGATCATTATTCTGCAAAACTAAAGCATATTTCTTCTCTTTTCAGATGAGGTAGAAAGCAAAGTGTAGTGATAGAACTTCTACCTCTCTCAGCATTGAAATGATTGAATCTAGATTTGTTCCTTTAGCCAAAGCACGAGTAGTGGCAGCCTATCAAACAAGTAGATTTTGTAGGTTAACATTGAGTTTGGAAAACACTAGTAGTTTATAGAAAAAATGGATGAAAATATCCTTGTATCACCTGTATAACTGGTCCATCTGCCAAGGGGTCAGAGTATGGAACACCTAATTCTATAATGTCTGATCCACAAGAATCAAGGATTTTAAGTGCTTCTGCTGTTGTTGACAGATCAGGATCACCAGCAGTAATATATGGAATAAATGCCACCTGTTATCAAAGTTATATAGACATCATATTCAGTTTCATTGTTTACCCGTATTAGAATACCCATAAGAATGGTAGTAAAACCATATCATCAACCACATATTCAGGAATTGGAACTTGTTTAGAGAATGGAAGCATAGAAATTTGGTATCTCATCATAAAGGCTTCTAAATATTGGTAACCAAATGAATTTCTAATGTCCATGATCTACAAACTAGTAGCATAACTTTAAAAACATTTCTCTCTTGAGACCTTGATTCTAACTCTCAGTCACATTTGAGTGGCAAAATCATCTTAATGGCCTTATACCTGGTCCAATCAATAATTGGTAAAATCCAAACAAAATAAAATCTTTTGACAGACCATCAAAATGTACTAATGAAAAAAGTAAAAGAATATCTTCAATTTGAGAATTCATATCTATAATTCTTAAAATGTGAATTCTAGCAACCAAGAAACTGATCATAAGTCATGTAAACATAACCATCCGTCGAAATGAGATGAATTGCAGAACATAAAGGGAAAGATGAAATGCACAAAGCATCCACCACACTATTGAGCTACTTAGTAAAGGAAATGGGAATAACATAATTACAGAACCATTAAACCTATACACAAACACACACAGAGAGAGAGGGAACGGGATACTAACTTTTCCGTCTGCTTTCAAGCGGTCGAAAGTCTCGGAGAGAGAACGAACAGAAGGTGCAGCGGTGAGACTGGCCATTGCCAGCATCGACTTGGATGATCTGTTGGTTGGAATAGCAAAGCTGCGGGGATATGAAAGGGAGAGGGAGTGACGGCGTCCCTCGACGGGGTTGGCTTGAAATAATGTGGCGGCTTTCAGATTCAAGGTAAATCCTGCCATGGGAGATATCCACGAGGAAGAAGAAGACGATTATGGCAGAGGAATTCAGTAGTCCATCAAGGTCAAGTGCTTTTATAGCATTGTTAAAATATATATATATTCCTTTTCTTAGAAAAACAAAAATTAAATTAAAAACAAATATTTAGTGGACCTTTAAAAGATTTATGTAATCAGCTTTATTATTATTTATTTTTTAAGAAGCTTGATAGGAGATTATTTATTTATTTTATTTTTAGAAAATAATTTTTACTAATTGAAAAAATGATAAAAATGAAAAAAATTATTATTATTTTTTGGGTTAATCATCTCTCCCTATCAATAATTAGGTAAGGGACTGTACTCTATCCTTAATCATCCTAATCTTGACACATCATTAATAAATAATATAATTGACAGAAACTTTAACTTTTCTTATTTACAAATTTGGTCACAATTATTAATACTAAAAATATTATTTATACCGGGCTTATTTGATGATTGGTTATGGAGATAAAATTTAATTTTTATCCAAAAATTCAAATATTTTATCAACAATTTAATAATTAATTTTATCTATTTAAATACTAAAATTATCCATTTTTTTAAGTCACCTTATCATTTATCTCTCTAATCCACAAATCTTTCACATATTTATCGTAAGAAAATTAGTCTTAAAATTTTAAAAATTAATTTTTTCTTAATTTTTATTAAATAAGAGTTTTTTTTTAGGAGAAAACCAAACTAAAACCCAAAAATTTACTTCCTCAAACAGCCCAAGTCTGTTAAATATATCATATTTATTCAAATTGACCTTATTCATCATTTCTTTTAACCCACATCGCTAAAATTTGATTTTCATACAATTCAGGATATATAAAAAATGCACTCATATAATTTTAAATTGTTTAAAAAGTTTATAGGCATATAAATCAACTTCCAATAAGTTAGATTTAGATGGATATATTAGTTCGATTATTTAATATAAGAATATATATTAAAAATAATAATGATAATGAGTTACCTTAAATTTGAAATCCAAGTGAATAAGACAAATCGGATATAGGGTGGGCCTGTTTGAGAGGGTTGGTGGGAAATGATTACCTCTAATTGCTAGGGTAGGTCTGGGGTTTGTGTTTTTATTTGTTGTATTTTTTTAAATTTTTTAAATATATATATATATATATATATATATATATATATATATATATATATATATATATATAATACGAATAGTTTCTGGATTATCCCTTTTTTCTGGATCCATCTTACATTAATATCTCGACCCCTACCACCCGCAGGTAGTTTTAGACAAGTTTCATTTGACGTAGATACTTGAATGCCAAGTATGGCTCGTAATAATCTATCTTCTGGAGCATACGAAGATTCTTTTACCATCTGAGGCGTTAATTTACCTACTAAAATATCACCCGTCTCGACCCAAGATCCCAGCATCACAATTCCATTTTTGCCTAAATTGCGGAGTAAATGGGCTTCTAAATGCGGTATTTTGTTAGTGATCCTTTCAGGGCCTTGGCTTGTCACATGCGTCTGAATAAGGATAAATTTTATACTCAAATATTAAAATAATATTTATAAAATTAAAAATTAATACTTATAAATGATTAAATTTTCATTTCAAAAATTAAATTTATTTTATTTTTTAAATAGATTTGCTATAAAAAATGTATATTTTTTTCTCTAACTTTAATAAATTTATTTCATTTCTCTAACTAAATTTGTTGTTAATTTATTTATAAAAAAAAATGAATCAAATTTAAAGAAACACAAAATAATGTTTATAAATTAAAAAATATACATATAGATATATTACTTTTTATTCAAGCAGTCATTATAAATATATTTTTTACAAAATCAAACAGCCATTAATCAATTTAAATAAATTTATTTTCTTTGAAATATCTATTATTTATCTCTAATTTTAATAAATTTATTTAATTTCTCTAAATAAATTTGATATAAATTTATTTATTTTCTTTAAATAAATTTAATATTAATTTAATTATAAAATTTAATTTTTAAAAATTAAATCAAAATATAATTAAACTTTAATATTATTCAATATTAAAAGTATAAATATTGACATACTTCACCTAAATTTCAGTATACTTCAATATTTGATAAATTATTTGTATCATTATTAAAATTTTAGTATATCAAAATAGTATTAGAGTAGCATATTTTTTTTTAGAAACTTTCTATATAATATAAATAAAAATTAGATAATATACTATTTACTCGACCATAAGTGGGTCAGTTTATGCCTATGATATTATAAATCTAAATTATTAAATCTGTCATTCACAAATTTTATTAACTTGTGAGTGTTTAAATATTAAATTATAAGATAATAATAAAAATATGATTACTTGTTTTATTGTATTTTGTAAATAAATAATTTCTATTATGTTAATATCATTTCAAGTAAACTTCTGCATATTTTATCATGATTCAATGATTTATCTATTTATAAATTTTAAAAATAATTAAAATTTTAGTAAATATTTATATTTATATCTATATCTATCTTTATATATATTAATGATGATTAATTTTCAAAATGTTCGGATTACCGGGTCGAGAGCTGTGGTTAATTTGGATATATATGTGAGAGTAAATGGATACTTGGGCGGATTATGGGTTGATCCGCCCATAAAATAAAATTAAAAATGATATATATGTTTCGAACTTGCAACCTAACAAAATAAATACAATCTTTTAATTAACTATGCTAATAAAACTTTATATTTTAAATTTAACACCAAATTTAATAAACGTGAAACATTTTAACAAAATAAGTTCAAATTTTTAACTAACTAATATATTATATATATATATATATATATATATATATATATATATATATATATATATATATATATATATATATATATATTAGTTAGTTAAAAGTTAAAGTTATATGGTTAAAATATTTCACGTTTATCAAATTTAATGATGCTTAATATTTTAAGTGTCCGAATTGTCGGGCCGAGAGTTATGGTTAATCTGGATATATATGTGAGAGTAAATGGATACTTGGGTCGGATTGTGGGTTGACCCGCCCATAAACTTCAAACTGTTAAAAATAAAATAAAAAATGTTATAAGTATGTTTCGACTTACACATAACAAAACAAGTATAACCCTTTAACCAACTAGGCTAAAAAAATTTATATTTTAAATTCAACACCAAATTTGATGAACGACATTTTAACAATATAAGTTTAACTTTTTAACTAATATATATATAATGATGCTTAATTTTCAAAGTGTCTGAATTGCCAAGTCGAGAACTGTGGTTAATTTAGATATATATGTGAAAGTAAATGAATACTTGGGTCGGATTGTGAGTTGACCCGCCCATAAACTTCAAACTAATAAAATTAAGAGAAATGATTGGGTGAGGGAATTTGGTGAGGGAATGACATGGCATAATCTTATTCGTTGAAAAAATCAAATAATTTCTCTCTTTTATCTCTTTCCTCCCACTTTTACATTTTCCAACCAATGAAGGTGATGACACGTCATTCTCTCACCAAATTCCCTCACCAAATTTCCTCACTCTATCACTCCTCTAAAATTAAATTAAAAATGTTATATGTATGTTTCGACTTACAACCTAACAAAACAAGTATAATCCTTTAACCAAATAGACAAATACACTTTTATATTTTAAATTCAACACCAAATTCAACTTTTTAACTAACTAATATATATATATATAATGATGCTTAACTTTCAAAGTGTCTGGATTGCTAGGTCGAGAGTTGTGGTTAATTTGGATATATATATGAGAGTAAGTGGATACTTGGGTCAGATTGTAGGTTGATCCGCCCATAACTTCAAACGGTTAAAAATAAAATTAAAAATGTATTATGTATGTTTCGAACTTTCACCCTAACAAAACAAGTACAAATCTTTAACCAACTAGGTTAATAAGACTTTATATTTTAAATTCAACACAAAATTTGATAAACGTATGACATTTTAATAATATAAGTTTAATTTTTTTAACTAACTAATATATATATATATATATATATATATATATATATATATATATATAATGATGCTTAATTTTTAAAGTGTCCGGATTACCGGGTCAAGAGGTGTGGTTAATTTGAATATATATGTGAGAGTAAATGGATACCTGAGTCGGATTGTGGGTTGACCAGCCTATAAATTTCAAACGGTTAAAAATAAAATTAAAAATATTATATATGTATGTTTCGAACTTGCGACCTAACCATACAAGTACAACACTTTAACCAAATGTGATTGACATGTGGTTTGCGAAGGAATAATAAACCGATATTGTATTTTAAATTTAACACCAAATTTGATGAACGTGAGACATTTATACTATGTATTTTTTAATAAATTATGTAAATCTATTTTTATATAACAAACATAAAATTAATTTCTAAAATCCAAATATGATTACCCTTAAACTTAAGAGAGAAAGATTGTATTAAATTATTATTTTTAGTTACATAAATTATGTCTATTATATAGACATTATAATTGACATATAAGAAAATTAAATAATATAATATTAATATTATCATAATTTATAATATTGTGATAATATCTTACAAATATATTATATTATATACTCTAACATCCTCACTCAAACTCACGATTTAACAACAATAAGCATTGAGAGTTTGACAGTCAGAAAACGAAAGCGCGGACAATAAGAAGTTACGCATCATTCTTAATCTTCTTCTTTTCCTTCTCTTCTGCCCAATCCATTGACCATCCACCAAAAAACAACTCTTCTTCGATTCAGACCAACCAAAATTAATTACCAAACCAAAACCAATCAAACCAAGTTTCACAAACTCCTCCAAAAAACCAGACTGAAATTAACAACCCACAACAACCAAACCAAACAAAAACCAATAAACCAAACTTTACAAACTTAGGGAAAACCCAAACCAAATTCAAGAAACTCGTGTGTCACGAGATATGGAAAACATCAAACCAAATTTAACTCACTATACTCAACAAAACAACTAAAACCAAAACCAATCAAACAAAGAACAATCAAACCAATATTCAAATATTCACATCCGCTTTTCTCTCCTCCAAGACTAATAATAAAACCAACATTCTTCTAAACCAACTAATTCAACCAAATCAATTTCGATCCGTCCAAGTTATCCTCCTCACTTAAGAACAAAACAACCAAACTCATTTCCACCAAACTACCAAAATCCCCAATCCATCTAGACGAAAACAAATCCACTTAAATGAAATTCAAAAGCCCAAATAAACTACTTAAGACCACTGCCAAAAAATAATATTAATAATAAATGATTAAGGTCCTCCATCAATGGTTAAAGTAACTATTGATGAAGACAACGGAAGACTATCACTTGATTGACTCAAGAACGATAACAAGACTCTGATACAATGTTAAACTAAAGTGAGAAAAATTGTATCAAATTGTTACTTTTGGTTACATAAATTATGTGATAATATCTTACAAATATATTATATTATACTGGTACTCTAATCATTATAACAAAATGGATATAAAAATGAATCAAAAATATTAAATATATATCTGTCTAAACACAAATTTATATTCTTTTTAATTAATTAAGTAAATCTATTTTTATATTACACATAAAAGTTATTTTTAGAATCCAAGTATGATTACAATAGCATTAATAGAACTAGCGAGGTTTCGGTTAAAAACAAAATAATAATTTTATCCTCACCTACATATTACTTACCGACTCATTTTCGTCAATCAAGCAACATATTCCTTATTAGTCAACCATCTTTTCTTTACCAAGCTTTCGGTCAACCAACAATATTTTTTTAACCCACTTACCAAGTCACTTTTGTTAGCCAGCATATTCTATATTACCCAATTATCTCCTCTTTATCGAGCTTTATCAACTCATTTTCGACAAACAACAATATTATTATCACCTACTTACCAACCCATGACTTCCGTCAAACAACCAACATATTCTTTAATCCCTCTTTATAATTATTATAAATTTGCACCGGATGAGATTCGAAACATCAATCTTTATTATGTAGAATAAATACTTAACCATTACACCACTTAAGATGGTTGATTTTTTTTATATAAATTTATGTATGAATATATATGATATGACTAACAAAAAAAAAAATATATATATATATATATAAAATGTTATATATATATATATATATAATAAATTATATAAATAAATTAAAAGTATTATTAATTTAATTATTTAAAATGTTGAAGTTATATTATTAGTAAGGTATAAAATGTTAAAATTATAGTGTGAGGTTGCAAGTTCAAAATTTGTATATATTACAGATAATTTAAATATTTTAAAAATTAAACATTATTATATATATATATTTTATTGTTGATTTATTATAATTTTACTCCAAAGGTATTTCAACTAATTTTTTTTTCTTTCTAAAAGATAAGAATTATCTGTTGGTTTTTAACTTAAGAAGACCAATAAATAGAAATGAAGGTAATTATTGTGGAGGTAATTTTAGTTGATATAAAAGTACTATAATTAGTAAATAAATGAAACAAAATTAACACTAATAACATTATAATAAATAAACCTACCAACAAATCTTTTGATCTCAAACTCCACTCATAAAAGAGAATAAGAAAAGTTGTTCACAGAAAGACAAATATAATACTCAATTGTTATTTCATAGTTTGATATATTTTTTAACAACATAAGCCTGAAATTCCCACTTGTCAAATATTGTTACAATTAGATAAAATCAAACAAATTCACTTACGCAACTGAACTACTTCTAATTTTCAGTATAAAAACTATCCCTGAAAATGTTGTAGGTAACTTTAAGAAGCATATCCAATGTTTGTAGTCAGCTGATGATGGTGTTGTGATATAATTCCATTTGATTGTACAATAATAGATCTTGGCAACCCTCCATCCATCCCACCCCACCCCCTTCAAAACAGTTTTCACAATTTAAGATTTCTTAAGGAAAATCAAATTAAGTCGGGCTAAGTTTTTGATTCACGTCTAAAAAAATAAGATAGTTTGGAACTGCAACAAAATAATCAAACGGGTACCTATTCTGATCTTTGGCGATCCTTCTGATTGTTGTTGTAAAGAGGTAAAAGCCAATGTTGCCCATGACTCCCTCCATAACATCTCCAATAAAGAGCAAATAAAGATAGTACCACACCAAAGGGAATAGCCCACCTAAAAAAAACAAAAAGAGTGTATGTTCATAACATACCAGAGATGCCCTTGAACTTCCCACAAAGAAGCATATTCTAAATGACCCTAATTCTTAATTCTAGCAGATTCATGGAATGAAGGATCTAGTGTTAATTTCAAGTTTTGGAAAGGACATGATTTTGTAAGACCTCGTAGACGATCTTGGTATTATTAGTATATGCTACTCTATACAAGCATCAAGGGAAAATTGGTCTTTTACCCCTAGGGTTAATAAAATAAGAATGGAATTGTTACCTGTCCAAATCAATGATGGGGCTGTAAACAAGTGTTTCCCATGTTGTTACAATAGCATGCCAAAATGGATTGTAATAAAGTGATTCCGGGGACCAAAACAACCTTGTATATGTCTCCAAGAAGATAAAGAGTATCCATGCCCCAATCTCAACCAAAATAAACTTTATGATAAACCGGCCAATCACAACCATGACCAGTGAGAATGTGACCAACCAATTGAAAAGTCTGTGGTTGTATTCCTTAATGAACACAGACTTCGACTTGTTCAACATCTGCCAAATCAAAAAGACAAGCAAACAAGATTTGGTTCAGAACAGAACATACATGGACAATGGAAATAACTAAAAATGCATCAACTGGGCCTTACCAGTAGCATATTACAATTAAGAATTTCCTTTAAATTTGAAGTTTGATAGAAATTAACAGAAAAAAGACCATTCTATCTTTTTTAGGATTCAAAGATCCCTTGATTTTTTACCATAAAAGCTGCAAGTTTGCATCAATTAAATATATAGCAGCCAAATATGTTTACTTTTTTCTTCTTCTTATTATTAGTTTTGTTTCTTATAGGAAGCAATAAGCCTAACACAACATCTTACCCCCACGACCCACCACTTAAATCAAGGTGCTTTCAGTAGGAATCGAACATGAGACCTTGTAATCTTTTACCACTTGAGCTACCGGGTAGTAGCGAATGTGGATACTAAACAAATGATAATGAAAATAAAGTGCTGGAAGAACAGTACCTTCATCATCCGATGCTCATAGCTGTTTTTCAAAGGTCCTACACACTCACTCTCAAAGCTTTGATTACACTGGACAAAACCCGCATTAAATTTTGCCATGGAAGGAAGTCTAAGGATTTGAAGCTGATCCATCTTATCTTCACATTGGGTAAACAATGATTCACATAATCTTGAAGACTGGTATTCATTTGCCATTACAAAGTTCCTGTAGACCTGCAAAGCTTCTTCCAAGTTAGATTTTCACATTGCCAACTCAAATCCTGGAAGTTGCACATAAAAATACAGCCCGTAAATTTCAGCTTCAGTACCCATCATTTCTTGACAAGTGCCAAATTTCTAAAAAGGAACATGCACTTGGCCACAAAAGATAAGAAATTATTCTGAGAAAGTAGCGTACCTTCTCAATCTCTCCAACCAGTTTCTCTACAGATATCTTAGCATGATTCCGGCCAAAATGCTGTTCATCAAACATTTTCATGGCTTCCCCTTTATGTCCTTGGTGATACTTTTCCAGAGATTTCTCTGGAAGGGGTAATTTCAATTTAACCATTTTGTCATTGTAATGTTTCATACAATGTTCCGTCACATCCTTATTAAAGACCTCCACGAGTGAGCCTGTTGATGGAATCTCTCCTTTATTCAAAGCTTCGAGGATCTGAATAGTAACATGCTTTAATGACGATAGTCGCGAAGGATAAACCTCCCGTAACCATTAATGCATTTCTTAACTCGGTTCATGTTACCTTTCAAAATTATTGTAAAAATAGGCCTAAATATATGTCTTGTCATAAAGTGTCAAAAATATTATAAAAAAGGTTTACAAAACAGAAAATGTAGTGAAAATGCTGCAGTAAGATCATCTATAATCAGCTCTGCAATTTCACTGATTCTCAGCATAACTACATGCTCAAAATCACATAAAACATAAAGATTCAAAAAGTCACCTTTTCCAGGAAAGAAACAAACTCCTTCCCGTTCAGGTGTCTGCCTTGAACAATTTTGGGACGGATAGAAGAAACAACAAGTTTCTTTAAGTCTTCTCTCTTCTTAATATAAATGGGGTCAAGTTCACCATCCTTCATATCACAAAGCTTTATCCGTTGTAGATGAGGCTGTTAGGAAGTTTAAATATGCATTAGATTATCCTCAGAAAAGAGGTCTCTAGTTGAGAAGTTTCTTCCAGAATATAATGGTTAGAAATTTAGAAGCTAGCTTAGCCCTTGTTTGATGAAAGGTTCCCCTTAACACATCAACAATCACTTGACAAATAAAATCCTTCAAAATACCAAATTATTCTTACAAAAAAATTTATAACATTTTAAATAAAATACAAATGATATTTTAGTCATTTAACCGAAATAATCCCCAATTAATCCATTTTTTCATCAAACAAGATTTTTTCAAAAAACCCTACATCAAACAAGTTCTAATAGACTTGACTTATTAACTCATACCTCTAAAATCCACAAACAGAGAAAGTTCCTTACCAGCAAATAATTTCAGAAACTACCTCTCTTAGAATAAAGACTAAAAAAAGTGCAGAATATACAATGAGGTAAACCACAAACACATACTTGAGGTAAACTAAAAGCTGTGCTGTTGTCACCCATGATGGCCAACGAATCCCGTATCTGGTTGACCTAATTAAATAATATAGAGAGAAAAGAAGTTGATAAAAATCCAGACTTGAAAAGGGAAAAAATAGTCAAAACACAATATAGTAGAGCCAACCTGATCAATATTTCTGTTACCTGCCATAGAAAAAGCACTCCAAATCAAATCCCATTATGCAAATACACATGGAAAGAACATTTTATATATGCAAGAGCGAATAACTAACCATCCAAATTGGGGACATGCTTAAGAGCTTCTTGTACCATTTCTTGTACAGATTTCCCTTCTGCATGATAATAAAAGCATTAGACTAAAAACAGTCAATCTGCAGCTAGAAGATTTGACTCAAGCATTGTTGTGTTACATCTATTTTTTTAGACTACAGTTTTTTCATTGAGGCTAGCACATTATATCACCGACAGGACCCACATTTATATCAAGGTGCTTCATTGGGAAACAAACTTGAGACCTAACCTTTTAAGCTACGTTGGGTGGGTGCTACATCTAACTTATTATAGACTGTTCTACGAGTAACCCAACTAGAGGAGCTATATATATAGCAACAGAGAAGATGTAGCAGAAACAAAAACAAAATCTAAGTTAGAGAGTGTTTTGTTAGACCAGGGATTTTTAGTTTATACTTTAAATGCATTAGACAAAACTTCACTAACTATCTATTGTGAAAGACAAGTTTTCCAGGAATACACAAACTTACGAAGAAAATCGCGTTGGATAAGCCACAACAGTTTTGCAGGTTCAAAGGCAACATCTTTCCCCTAAACAAGTGTCAAGTTAACTAAACTCAGCATACAAACCTTAAGAGTAACATGAAAATAAAATGTTAAATAGTAGAAGAGTACCTGCACTCTACAGCAGCAATCATTGATACCACACCACATAATAACTTGTGTGTTAGTACAAAAGTAGGTTAAGAATCAAGTACAAGAAAAAAATGCCAGTTCAAACCAATATAAAAGAAATGTTCTAGGATTATGGCCAACTCACAAACCTTCCATAGAACTCTTCAGCAAGCTCAACAGCAAATGATAATCGAGAAATATCAGCCTCACGAATCTAACAACACAGACAGTGACAACCATAATATAAGTGTCCATTTAAACTTAATGAACAGCTTACAGATACTATAAATCAAACTTATTAAAGTAAGTTTCTGACAGGGAACAAAGAAGAAAAAATCCCAAATAAGAATTTGTGTATGAGAAGTCAAAAGGACATGACTGACTCAATTACTTTTCCCAACGAACCCTAATTCTTCTTTTTATTCGCACATAACTAAATATAGTTTCTTTTCTTGTTATAAAAAGAGTAATCACATCTGGCCCAAAGACAATATGTGGTCTGAAGGACATGATGGGTGCTACCTTGTCAGTCATATGAAAATATCTATATGATGGGCATGCATAGAAAGTTAATAATAACTGATCCTCAAATGTGTTAAACCAGCACCCATTTTAGTTAAGATGTAATACTCTGTTATTAGACTATATTCACAGCTGGAGCTTGAAATCATACCTTAATGTGAAGAAATTATAGAATAGATTGACTCCTTCAGATAAAGATGTAATACTCTGTTATTAAACTATACCATATAATAACCTTTCTCAAATAAGAACATTACTAGACTCTTTTCGGAATCCTTTGGGTACCTAATTGATAATACTATAAATAAAACAGCATGAGCAAGCAAAAGAAAGAGATATTAAGAGAGAAACAAACCGTTTCAGGCAGGTTGTAAATTAGGACAGAACTCAGCACTGTTGCCAGAGCAAAGATCCTGGAAACAGTAATCATAAAACAAAATTAGCATAAATAAAACTGACTAAAGCATCAACTAGGAACAATCAAGTTATTTAGAGAGTACCGATCATCATATACATTTGACTTCCCAATACTTTCAAAACCCTCAGTATCAAGGAAGAAAACTGAAGTTTTTTCTCCATCAATTTCCAATTCCATTGGACTGCCCCAAACCCAGATTCCTGGGATGAAAAGCTAAATGTTAAAAAAACTAGTCATAATAAAAAATTGTGCACACTGAATCCATCTTCATCACATTGACATTTAATCTACCTTTTGTTTTTGTGTCACGCATATGCCCAACGCCAAATCCTGCATGATGGTAAAGCTGGGGAGCTTTAGAGAAGGCTAAATTTTACAGGATCAGAATCAACAAAAAGAACAATACTACAGATGTCACCTTCATAACAGGAAAGAGATAGAAGTTGATTCAGCAGAAAAGATTTTCCGGAACGATATGGACCAATAACCTAAAACAGTAAGATGGGAATAAAGAGAATGATCAGAGAGTAGTTCATGGATGAACAGCATGAGAATAAAAGTACAGGGAATTAACCAAAATAAAAACACCATGACAAAAAAAAGATAGCAGAATGAATGCCTTCCTTCCCCTTCCAGAAAACCATAAGAATCAATATATCAATTTTGTCTAACTCTTCCACTTATTAGAAAATCAGTGGTTTTTTTTTTCAGAATACAAAGATCTTCCTTATCCTTTTTTTAGACTTAAATAAAATTCTTCCAATTACCTAATGCAAGAACATTTCAATGCTAAATATTGTTTTTGTAAGGCCTCGTGTGATGTGGGTTATTTGAGATTAATTCGAAATAACCCACTATCCAATCAACAGTCTAATATGAAATAAGCCGTTCAAAATTCTGCTTTCTTACAGATACAAGTCAAATTACAGTCATCTCACCCTCATCATGCATTACACTCAATACATTATCAAAAAAGATAACTAGAAAGCGTGTGTAGTTTATAGAACTAATTTTGAAGCTTACAGCAACAGCAGCAATGGGCGTGGTTATTCTCTCAATGACATCCAATCCTTCCTTGGAAATACGAAGCTTTGTATGGCCAGGATCAGGTTCTACTATACGAAATCTACAGAAAACCAATGGCAAAGAAAGTGGGTCTTACAAAATGATAATCACAAATTACTGCAAATCCATAAGTTGAGAATGAAAAAAAAAAAAAAAAAAAAAAACAGTTTAGACGACTGTGATTATGCAAAACATGAGCAAGATCCTAAAGAAGCAAGAATACAAATCTGAGGAGGAAGCACCTAAGATTATCTTAAGAAAACAAGGCATTGGCTGGCCCGAAACAAAGTTGAGAACATGCAGTGAAGAGATTACTTACGTTTTGCGAAAATCGTCTATTGACAATGAACCAGATGGGAACAAGCACAAAAGCATAGGTAAGATGACAAGCCATCGAGATATTGACATTGGCAATAAATAAATATTAGATGAAAATGTTGTGTATAGTTTTGAAAGGGGTGGTAGCTGAAATTGTGCGGAAGATGATGAGATCGTCCATAAACGAGGAGTCGTTTTAGAAGATAAGAGAGAATGGCGAAGAGGGTGCCGAGGATCTAAATAAGTTATCCCCTGAGGGCTGAGGCTGAGGCTGAGGTGGACGTATGTACTTAATTTCTCAAACACGTCGTCGTCGTTGCAGAAGCCAGAAAGGGTGGCCCCAAAGAAAAGGGGTTGTGGAAAAGGGAGAAAGACAGGAGATTCGCGCTTTCGAAAGCAGGAAAGTTGACCCCTTTCGAAGGTTTATAGAAACGAAGAAGAAAGAGAAAGATAAAGATGATCTGCATCCAAAGCGAGGGAAGGAAAGAAGGAACATTTCTCTAAAAAGGTGCAACTGTAAGCATACCTTTCTTGGATTATATTTTAGCTTACTTTTTTATAATTTAAAACGGCTAAACATAACATATTACAGTACCAAAAGAAAAAAAAAATAAAGAAAGAAAAAGATAAAAGACCATATTTGTTGCATCAATCGAACAATTTAGATCCACATAACTATTCTATTTATCTAAAATTTTCAACTCAGACATCACCCACAAAATTTCAACTTCTATGAGAGATGTCGAGCCTGAATTTTGGGATGCCCAGTTACAAAGTAGAAAAAGCATAAAAAAAATTACTACACCTCACCCATGCATTTGTACAAGTAATGATATAAAAAATCAATAAAAAAAATTACGTTAAAAATGTGACTTTATAATTTATTTCAATATATATTTTTATTTAATTATTAAAAAATATGACAAAAGATACCTTTATCCACTCGTTTTATTTAAAATTGTTTTGATATTTTTCTAAACCTACCCAAAATCATATAAATTAAAAACATTCATTATATGGAAATAAAAGTAGTTTCGATAAAAAAATCTTCCAACATTGAATTTTGGATCAAATTATCAATCAAATATAAAGTTCTACTAAGATCTAATATTATTTATTATTATATACTTATTTGAAAAAATAAGAATATTAAAAAAATTATCTAACCAATTCATTTAAATTTTTATATATTTTATATCTATAATGATTTTGATTATTTAATAATCAAATTCAATAATGCATTCTTAAACATTCGATTACACATTTATGCATCAATATTTGTGTTACTCAAGCCGATATTCCCTCCATGAAAGAACCCTTAGGTTTTCTCACCAACATTTTCGCTTCCGTTTCATCTACCAATATTCGCGCACTCACATATATAATAATTACTTCTTTTAGAGGAATTTGAACTCTGATTTTTAGTATGAAATGTTAACACTTTAAACGCTAGACCACTTATCATTGTTGAAATAATTTTATAATATTGTGTATGTAAATATATTTTATAACTTAGATTTTGAATAATTATATAAATTATCTATTGGGTCTAATATTACTTATTTGAAAAAAATTAAATATTAAAAAAATCAACTAACCAATTCATTTAAGTTTTTATATTTATAATGATTTTAATTATTTAATAACCAAATTCGAGAGTGCATTCTTAAACATTCTTGGGCATGATCCTAAGTCCTAAATCACCCTCCGTGGAAGGACCTTTAGGCTTTCTCTCCAATGGTCTTTACTTTAAGCCGACATTCTCTCCATGGAAAAACCCTTAATTTTTTATCACCAATGTTTGCATTACTCAAACCAACATTTCCTCCATGAACCCTTAGATGTTTTTACCAATATTTGCGTTACTCAAGTCAACATTCTCGATTTCGTTTCAACTACCAATATTTGCGCACTCATAATTACTTCTTTTGATGCGATTCGAACTCTAGTCTCCAGTATGAAATTTTAACATTTTAACTGCGAAACTATTTATAGTTGTTGAAATAATTTTATAATTTTGTGTATGTATATATATATTTTGTAAGTTAGATTTTGAATAATTATTTTTCATCTAATTTATTTTTTAATGTATAATAATTATATAATGTTTATTTATATTATTTATTTCCTAATTAAATTTATTTTTAAAAAATATTAAATATTTATATATATATATATATATATATATATATGATAAGAGAAAAAAAAAATTAAGAAAGAGATAATATAAGAAATGAGAGATAATTGATGACGTGAATTATTGTGGTGCCTTAACTTTTATATATATATATATATATATATATATATATATATATATATATATATATATATATATATATATTATATTATTTTCTTTTTTAAATTGACTGCTCTAGGAGATGGGTTGCCTTATTCCGGGGTTGATGAGTTTAGTCCAGAGTCGTTCCTGTCTTATAGACAGATCCAACAACATCTAATCATAAAACATGCTTTCATATAAATATTGTTAGTCAAAATCACAATCTCATTGGATTCATAACATAGAAATAATTCATGTATTGTCATCCCATATGGTCAGTTTAACTTATTTTACTTTCCAACATTATGATCAAAATTCTACCATATAAGAATTTTTCATGTCTTCAATCTCATTTTATAAGTAGAATTCCTGTCAATGACAATGAAGACGAACTAAAAAAACGTTAACCAAAACACTTATCCCCTACCAAAAATTAAATTTATCACATAAACTAATTGAGATCCATGTCCCCACATTAACCTGGATTGCTCACTTAATTACTCATATATATTGACAATCTGTTATATATATACTTAATTAGTCAATTATATTGGTAATCTATGAGTAAATGAATGTACTAATGAATATAAAATGTTTAAATATTAGTTATTATCCATTCTTATTCATTTTATATGTTAATGCGAGTATAAATAATATGAATAATTATTGTATTAACATACTTTATATATATATATATATATATTTAATTCCCGGTCTAACATTTATATAATCAATATTAATAACTTAAAAGTAAAAATGTGCATATCAACCTAGATATATCAATAATTATATACATATATAAAATTATAAATTAAAACAATAATTTTGTATAATAATTAAAAATTTAAAGAGTACACACAATAAACACCAAATATATAAAGTCATACAAATTTATATAAGAGCTAGGTACCAATCACTTGTTATCTTATTTAAATATATTAATAGTTAATTTTATTATTTGAATTTTATTGTAAGATTTGGTTTGTGAGATTTTTCATTTTTTTAAAATCAAAATAAAATAATTTTTCTATAAAAAAAGATGGTTATATAATATTGATATAAAAAGTTACATTTTTTCATCCATTTTTCAACTTAAAAAAGTTTCACTCAATTCAATCACATTTTTTTATCAAATAAAAATAAAATCATTCTCACTTATTATTTTGACAATTAACAAAAATGATTCTAATTGAGACAACATATTAATTTTCAAAAAAAAATTATATCAAAATTTCAAAAATATAAACATGTATGACATGATTTAGGAATCTAATTAGTTTTAAATGATTTTTGTTTGGAATATATTCTATCAACATTAGTTTGTTATTATAATTTAAGCATCTTAATTTTAAATAATTAAACTGTATATAAATATATTTTATTAAAAATGAAATTGATTAAAATTTGAATGACCGGGCATTATTTTAACTTAATATTAAAGGTAATTATATAGTTATTTAAATAATATAATAATATACTAATTATTACTATAAATATTTAGTTAAAACTAAATCTTTCACTTTTAAACTACTACCTGATAATTTGATTCACACTTAAAATATATATATCTATAATATGTTATATATATTTATTTTATACAGAGAAAGAAATATTTATTTAAAATTTTCTCTTTCAAGTGGTTGATTATAAGGATAATTTGAGGTTAGTTGAGAATATATATATATATATATATATATATATATATATTATATATATATATATATATATATATATATATAAAGGTATATATATATATATATAAAGGTATATATATATATATATATATAATATATATATATATATATATATATATATAATGCAGAATTACTTAATTGATTTTTTTTTTTGACTAAATTTAATTAATTTGCATAAATAGTAAATAAAATTCAGAACTTCTCATATAATTTTAGTTTTTTAATAAAGAATTAATTCTTAATTTAAATAAAGAGTTACAATTTCATGATAATTAATTTTTAAATAATACAAATTACATTTAAAAAACAAAAACAAAATTAATTTTAGATATTAAATATGATAAATTTACAAAAAAATAAAAAATTTAACTTATATTATCATGCGTTTTTTTTTCTCGGTAACTCTAATGTTGAACTCATTTTAATTTTATAATAATGAGCGATGATGAAGAGAAAACCGAGTAAACAAATCAAGTAATGTTGAAATAAGCTCGATCTAAAATTGTGAGTTACAATTAATTAAATATGAGAAACACCAAAATTATTTTTATTACAATTGATATTGATCATCCACTTGGACAGTCATGTTTGTTGGGTAGTTAGACCCTTATTCCTCTATAATTTTTTTTTGTCTCATTTTTCAAATTATTTGTTGGAGTTACATTCTTCAATGACAAATCAAACAAGATTTTTTCTCCAAAATCTCATTTCATAACCCCAAGTAAAACCATGTTCGGTCTGGGTTTTTAAATAGCCTCGAACCGAATAAGTCTTAAAAGATGGAGGTTTAGTAATAAGTCTCGATAATGAAATAGAAAGCAACTTAAATAAAAGCACCAGTGGTCTAGTGCTAGAATAGTACCCTGCCACGGTACAGACCCGGGTTCAATTCTCGGCTGGTGCAATTATCTTTTTATATATTTTTTTTCTTAAATAATTGGAGAAACTGTTAGCAATGTAATGTTTTGTTTGAAACTGATCTAATGGATGTAGTTATTATCAATCCAATATTGTATTTTCTCTAAATTGCATTGATGACTCATTACTACATTGCAAATGATAATAGCTCAATTGAAGTAGGATTTAGAAGAAAACACATGTATAATCAAATTCAAATCAAACATTGATAATTTGTACATCCCCACATCTTTATTGTCTACACACTTGAGTAACAAGTTTAGAATACACATATAAGCTTGTAAAATAACATAGAATATATGATCGGCCATTGCAGATCATCTTTGGGGACTGCATTAAAAGAAAAAAATGACGCCGTTGCCGGGGATCGAACCCGGGTCACCCGCGTGACAGGCGGGAATACTTACCACTATACTACAACAACTTGTGATTTGAAATTCAATTATTAGTTATTATAAAACCATATAATAAGTTTAAATCATTGGTTAATAAACTCATTATCAAATTACAAAATCTGTAGTTGTTTTAAATAGGTTTTAGAAATTAAGGTTTAACACTTCTTGCCAATTCCAACCTATATATTTATTGTTGAAAACTAGTTAGACCATCTTTAAAATAAATTCTAGCTCAAGTATTCATCAAAATCACAAGATCTCAATCAACTTCTTCTTTAATTATAAATTATTTATGTACTTTCAAATTTATCATCATAAACATATTCATCCCCAGTTTAAACATGATCAAATGTCTAAAGTGAAACGCGATCTCTTCATCAACTTGTACCAAATCTAATCACATTGCATTTGAATGATTTTTTTTAGAAACTAAACTATTAAGCTAGAAATATGAACAAACTAAGACATTACAAAAAAAAAATAGATACTTTGAACAAAACACCAATTTAACCTAAAGTTTTTCTTGAAAGGGCTTATTGATCATTGTTCATTCAAGAATCAAACATTCTTCAACCTTCAAAGTATAAATTGGGTATTTGAGGAGGACTACTGATCAAACAACATATTTGAACTTATGCTGGTTGTATTTGATTTCTACCAAACCCACTTTATACTGAAATATTAAAAAACTCATAAAAATTATAAGAAGATACATGTAAGATACGATAAAAAAAAAAAAAAAAAAGTAAGTTAAAAAATTCTTTAGAGTTAAATACTGAATAGTCCTTAAAGGTTTGGATATTATACTACTTGGTCCCTGAACCAAAATATTAGAACCCGTTAGTCCCTGTCGTCCAAAACTGTTAGTCAAAAGCCTTTTGACTGTTAAATAATGACTATTTTGCCCTTACTTATTTTTAATTAAAAACAAATTAAACTAAATTAAAACCTAACTTAACCTAAATCTAATCTAACCTAAATCCACAGTCGAAAAGATCTCCCGTCGAAGCCAGTCGAACTCCTTCTCCTAAATTGGGATTTGAAGACGAATCCACAGTGCAAGCAATTGACGACGACCTGGGCGACCTCGATTGGGCGACTGAGGCAAGCGAACGAGTGACTGAGGCGAGCGACGGAATCCACAGTGGTGCAGGCGGCGAGCGAATGAACACATGGACGAAATCGAACAAATAACGACGTGCTTTACCCCCAAGCCAGTTAAGTTTTTAGAGTTTACCAAGACGTTTACGATTGAGTTGCAGTGGAAAGAACGGAAGACGGTGGTATATGATGTCGATGGAGATAAAGTTAGTTTATTGGATTTGTACAATTGGGCTTATCAACGATTATTAGTAAGTTCTTCAACACTTATTCGATTTAGAACTGTAAGTGGGTTGAAAATAGATAGTGACTGTGACCTACTAGATGTACTATTCATTGCTGAGGGGGAAGAATTTCTGAAAATATTGGTAGAGGAAGAAGTGTTGGTTCCTCTATGTTACATTTCATGTGTTGACATTGAGGCCAATGAACAAACTGATGGTGATGCTGTTCAGGATGATGCAAATGTGGGGCTGGATGAGGCTATTGGGCAGGTGGATGTTGGACTGGATGAGGATATTGAGTTGGAAGATGGTGTTGGGCTGCAGGGTGGTGTTAGGATAGAAGAGGCTATTGGTGAGGAAACTGATAGTGAGGATGATGATGATTGTGGTGAGGAAACAGATAGTGGTGATGTTGGGATGGAAGAAGGGGCTGTCACTGATAGTGAGGATGATGATTACATCTTCGGAGAGGAAGATGTAGAAGAAGATCTAGATGAGGAGGATGACAAGTGGTCTGATATCAGTAGCGGAATTGAGTCATCAATGCGGGAGAAAGATCCGGTTGAATTGCCAAAGAAGAGAAAGAGGACCGATGTGGATGGAGTTCCTTTTCATGTCAATGGTGATGAGGAAATTGAATTTAAAGTTGGGCACATGTTTGATGGGCAAGAAGAATTTAAGGCTGCTTTGAAAGACTATAGCATCCAAGGTGGCTACAAGCTTAAGTTCTTGAAGAATGATCGTGCACGTGTGACAGTAGTATGTAGCAACGGTTGTCCCTGGCGAATTCATGCTTCAAAGGTTGGTGAACAGGTGACATTCATGGTGAAAACTTTAAAGAAAGAACACACATGCTTAAGATTGAGTAACAATAAGGCAGCAACATCTAAATGGATTACTACTCAACTTGGGGACCTACTTGAAGCTAATCCTGATTTGGATAATGCAACAATGAGAGCATGCTTGGATAAGTGGGGAGTGGAACCTCAAATTTGGAAGATGCAGCGGGCTAGAAGAATTGCAAGGGAAAAATACCAGGGAAGTTTTCAAGAGTCCTATGGCAAATTGCACACATATTGTACTTTACTTTTAGAATTGAACCCTAGGAGCACGGTTAAGCTACAAGCAATGGACAGTCAGGACCCGGACGAGAAGAAAAGATTCTGGAGAGTATTTGTGTGTCTAAATGCAAACAAAGAAGGATTCCTAAATGGTTGTAGACCTTGGATTGGAATTGACGGATGCCATTTGAATGGCCCATTTGGAGGGACTTTGCTGGCTGCAGTTGCACTTGATGGGAACAACAACATGTTTCCTCTTGCTTGGGCTATTGTGGATGTTGAAAATGGGATCAATTGGGGTTGGTTCTTAGAGTTACTCCACGAAGCCATTGCTTTGGACCAGAGGTGCAAACCATTGATAATTATGTCAGACGGTCAAAAGGTAAGGACTTTCTAATATTTTATTTAGACATGTCAATAATGTTTAACTCATCTTTCTGATATGTTAGGGCCTCGGTAATATGGTTGAGAAAGTTTTTCCCCAAGCCAACCACAAGAGATGTTGCAGGCATATATCAGCTAACTTGGCAACTTTATTTCCTGGAAAGCAGATTAAAAATCTGTTTTGGGCAGCAGCACGTGCAACAACAAGAACAGACTTCAACAAGGCAATGGCTAATATCAAATTGCTGAGGATTGAGAAGAAAAAGGTGGGAGGGGTTATGATGGGACCAGATGAATGGCTATTGAGGACTCCACCTACCAAATGGTCTAGGTAAACTGTTAATTTAGGCTATCAATTTTGTGTGAATGGATCTTGACTTGCTTTTGTCTACTTTTCGTGCAGATATACATTTGGTCATCATGCTAAATCAATGGAGCTTACCAATAATGTCTGCGAGGTTTTTAACAACTGGATTTTGAAGATCAGGGACCGGCCCATCATTGATATCCTTGACATGATAAGGCAGAAACTAATGGTTAAGTGGGAGACAATGTATCAGAAGGCTCTATCCAATGAAAGGAGAGTCCCCCCAACAATTCAGAAAAAGATCGCAGCATGTACCACATTGTGTAGAAGATGCAAACTCCTTCCTGGAAGAGAGCAACACTACGAGGTTGTAGAAATGAGAAGGAGGTATGCTGTCAACTTAGGGGAGTTAACTTGCTCATGTAATCATTGGCAATTGAGTGGAATTCCTTGTGTTCATGCCGCATCAGCTATCCTACATAGTGGAAGGAATATTGAAGATCTGGTCCATGAGTATTTCACTGTTTCAATGTGGAAGAAGGCATATGAAGCTGTCATATACCCTTTTCCAGATGTCGACTTAACACCACCTAATGAAAGAGATAAATACTACCCTCCAGAGCTTAAGAGAAGGGCTGGCAGACCAAGGAAGCAAAGAAGAAGGGAGGAAGGTGAAGTAGGGTCATCATCATCAAGAGCAAAGACTGTTAAGTGTGGCACTTGTGGTAAAGAGGGCCACAATAAACGAGGTTGTCAAGGGGCTCCTATTAGAACTAATAGAAGACAAAGGGGAGGAACTTCTGTTCAAGTGGTGGGTTACTGTTAAATTAGGTCCTCTTGTTTTGTGTACTTGAACTTTAATTAATGTTATTTTATCATGATGCAGGGTAGTGGGGAGACAAGTGGTCATGGTCAAGTTGAAGGCTCTTCTTTTGGTGAAGACCACACACAACAAGAACCTTCGAGTTAGATGTTAGTTTTTGGGTAGTGGTGAAGGCTCTTCTTTTTGGGTAGTGGTGAAGGCTCTTCTTTTTGGGTTTTTGTGTAGTGGTGAAGGCTCTTCTTTTTGGGTTTTTGGTACTTGTGGGTACAACTGTTAGTTTTTGGGTTGGGTCTTCATTCCCCCTTCACTTGTAAAACATGCATACTGTAATGGAATTAGTCCCACTTCTGATTGATCTCTTTCAAACTAATAGACCATGCTTTATAATTAATTGCTGAACAGAATCTTTATGTCACTTAAACATAAATTCATAACAGACCATGCTTTATAATTAGACATAATGCTTTATAATTGGACATAATGCTTTATAATTGCTGAAATAGAATGTCACATTCAATCCTTAGGTCACTTAAACATAAACCATAACACTTAAATAGCTAATTGTCGATTACATTGTGAAATAAACACATAGAACTATAAATGCATTGCAAACTATCAAAACCATGATGATTTCCTTCATTGTTGTCACCATTTTCTCCTTAGCTTTCACATCGACTTCCAATGACATGTTCACGATCTTAAATCTCTCTAATTCTTTCTCCAGGTTAGCTATCTTCAACTGCTGCCCTTCAACAAAGTGTTCATCTTGGTTTCTTGAATCTGACCTGAGGGTCATAGGAATTGCAGATTCTTTGGACGTGCACCATCCTAGCCATGAACAACTATTGTATACACAGCTGTAGTACAACTTACCTTTATTTTTCTCACTTTCCGATATCTTCACAGCAGCTCTTACACCACACTTACATAGAATGTTTTTGAACCGACCACCATCGCTAACGCTATTTGTTGCACTACTCGAAGACATAACTACAAATTGTAACAAGCATATATAAAGATTAGTTCCAGCAACAAGGGCATCAAGGACAAAGTCAGAGTTCTAACAACAAAGATTACTTCCAAAATCAGAAACTACAAAATCATGGTTTCTAATACAAAATGTTCAAAATTAAGAAACCTGACTAGAGCATAAAATTCAGATTGTTAATGGAACTATCAACAAACAACATTTCTACAATATAAATATACAAACTATAACATTTAAAGGAGGTTTTTAACATAAAATTCAGATTGTTAATGGAACTGTCAAAATGGTGGTCCTTCAACTTCAACTGGCAGATGTGATAGTTGAAACAATACAAACTATAACATTTAAAGGAGGTTTTTAAGATCATAAATGAAGATCCGAATGAATTCGACAACAGATGAAGATATCATACTTAACAGATAAACGTATTCTACCTTGAATCAGTTCCAGTAAAATGCAGATTTACTTCAACAAATAAACAGACAATCTAAATAATCAATTACCTCCGGCAGCGAGTGATGGAGGAGCAGCCTCTGGTATAAGGATGTACAGGTCCACGAGCTCTGTAACAGTTACGAGCTCTGTAACAGTAAAATGCAGATTCCGTCGCTCGTTCGCTCGCCGCCTGCACTGTGGATTCCGTCGCTCGCCTCAGTCGCTCGTTCGCTTGCCTCAGTCGCCCAGTCGAGTTCGCCCAGGTCGTCGTCAATCGCTTGCACTGTGGATTCGTCTTCAAATCCCAGTTTAGGAGAAGGGGTTCGACTGTGGATTTAGGTTAGATTAGATTTAGGTTAAGTTAGGTTTTAATTTTATTTAATTTGTTTTTAATTAAAAAGAAGTAAGGGCAAAATAGTCATTATTTAACAGTCAAAAGACTTTTGACTAACAGTTTTGGACGGTAGGGACTAACGGGTTCTATTATTTTGATTCAGGGACCAAGTAGTATAATATCCAAACCTTTAGGGACTATTCCGCATTTAACTCAATTCTTTATTATAAAATACAAAAATTAACTGATAAAAAAAAATTATTTTATTTCCATATAGAACCATTTAAGTTAAAATAAAAGAATGACTATAAAGGTAAGATACATGAAACTTGAAAAATGATCGCAAATAGAATTAGAGTGTATGATCTCATATTTATTTACAAAATATATATATCAATTATATTTTAAAATATAATTTTGATCATTAAAATATAATTATTTAAATTAAATTAATATACAAAAATCAATCACACTTATTTAAGTCAATAACTTTAACATTATTTTATTCAATATTTTATACTTTAGTTTAAAAATAAATAAAATACTAATATAATATATATAATAAATATATATTCACATAATCTCAAATAAATTCACATAATCTCAAAAAATTATAATAAATATTTTATTTTATGTAACTTTTTATATAAAAATAATATTAATTATTTAATGTCAAATAAAATATTATTTAGAGTAACCTTTTGACATATAATTTAATAATAATTGAAAAAGATATTAAATATTAACAAATATATGATTTTAGTTATTAAAAGGAAAATATTTAAATTGAAATTAATATAATAAATTTTAAAAGGACAAGTAATTAATAAAAACTAATTATACTTTATATTTTTGTATAGAAGATTAAAATATAAAATTAATAATAGTATAATAAATTTAAATAGTTAAAAACAAAATAATCAAATTGAAATTAATATAATAAATTTTAAAATGATAAGTAATTAATTATTAAATTATTTATTTATTTATTTTTGTGAATAAGATCAAAATAATATATATATATATATATATATATATATATATATATCAACTTTAGTGACGAAGAAATAATAAATGATATAATTAAAATAAAATATCTATTTGTACCATGACTTAATTTTATATTCCTTTATTCAATTTTTTCTTTCATTTCAGATAAGTTTGATATTGATTAGAAATTTTTTGGATTAATCAAACATATTTTTAGTAGTTATTCAAATTTTATATTAGATAAAATTTCTAATTACATATGAGTATTTATTCTTTTCTTTAATCTAATTTTTTATTTTTATTCATTAATTTTGATACATACATATTCTCTTCAAATTTTAAAATATCAAACTAATTATATATAAATTTTAATTATGAATAACAGGGAGTTGGTAGAGATAATTCACTACAATTTATATGTTTAAAAGTATAGCAACGATTATGCATAAGAACTAAAAAAAATGGGCTTAAAATAATATTAAAAAATTATGAATAAAACAGGTAAATGAATAATTTTTTATTTTTTATTTTTTTATTATTAATTAGAAAATTATATAATTAATTAAAAAAAAAATTAATTAGTGATTATATCACATTTAACGTTAAAATTTTAATTTATTTTTGACAGAGATCTGCCCCTCATTGTGTCATAAGAGTTACAGGTAGAGCGGTCAGACGGGCCAACCCATGGCGGGGCGGGCTTATCCACCAAAATCCATTGTTTAACGGGTCGACGACGGACAAGCCTACCATTCCGGTGGGCTGAAAATCTCTAACACAACCCAAGGTGGGTTGCGGGTTAGGCGGGTCAGCCCGCAGGTTGTCACTACAAATAAAAATAAATTAAAATTATTAATAATTTTAGAAAACAAGAGTTCAAGAACATGATCAAATAGTCATAATGTACACCAAATAAGAGTCTTTATCGTTACACATTGATCAAAAGTTCAATAAAGTAACTAAAATTTACAAAATTCATAAAATAGAAATTTTTAGTAAAGTCAACATTTTTTAAATATTATAAATTAAGATATAATCCATGTCAAATCATTCTCGTTCATCGCCCTTTTTTTTAATGTCTGCATCAACATCCTCTAGAACATTTGATCATTGCTTAGACAATATTGATATAACTATTGAAGAACATGTATAATATATTTCAGCTCTAGTTACATGTATAATATATTTCATTAATGTAATAATCACATCTTACTGAAAACATTCTTTGTTAAAAAAATTGTTTAAAATTTTTGTTACGTTTATTATATTTGAATTAGTTGTACAACTATACATTATGACCAAAATTTTTGTATATTGAAATTCTTGAGAATTACTATTCAATTTTTGTAAAGAATGTATTTTTTTTTATCATATTTGTTTGTTTCAATTTGACACTTATTTATTATTTGTGTTTATCAAAAAGTTTGTTAATAATCTCATTATTATTTATTTGTTTTATCTCAATATTATATGTTTCTAAATTACAATGATAGTCCTTTTATATTATTTGTTATGATTATATTACATCACTAAACATTGATTCATGTATTTTAAAATTAAGAATGAGATATTAAGATTGTAAATTTTTTTATGTTTGTGTGACACATATTATCAATCCAATGTCTTTTATAATCTAATGTCTTTTATGAACCTTCTTTAAATCATTTTATTATTCCGTGTTGAAATAAAATATTTTAATTTTAAAAAATGAAGATATAGTTTATAGGATTGTAGGAACAATTTTAATATCAATTATAAAAATTGTATTTATACTTTTGTGTTTATTATAAGTTTGAGATTAGGCTAATTAATCAATCAAATACAATTGTAAAGTTCAAACAATGTAATTACTAATTTATTTATCAAAGGATAGATATCCAAATGAAATCTTTATAGTGATTTTTTCATAACTTTTTTTTCTCTAGTTGTGTCCCCTTCTTGTATACTGCAATAATTTTGCTATGGTGGTTATGTCAAAATTAAAATACCACATAAGTTTAATTTAACTAGTAAAGAAGTTTATGCCTAGGTTGATAATTTTTGTTTTCAATTCACTTAATATTTTACTTGAATTAAATTGTTTATTTAAATTCTCTTTACAAAATAAAGTAAAATTGGTATATAAAGTGTAAGAAATTTTGTCTTAATTTGTGATAAAAAAAAGTTTGTTATTATTTTTTAGAATAAAAGATATGTATTTTAGGATTTTTGGACAAATTTAATCAGAAGTATAAATTTTATATTTATATTAATTTATTATAAGATTGAGTTTAGTATTGACGTTTTAACAAATTATTGACAAAATTGTAAAATTAAAAAACATATTGGTTAAAATTATATTTTATACTTAATATTTTATTTATAAAAGCACACATAGGCCCAACAGAGTTTCACAGAAACCCTAAACAATATTTTTCTTTTCTCTCCGCCGCCCCAGTTTCTTTCTCCTATCTCTGGGCGTATCCTTCTCGTTGTTATGCGAAGATTCAAATACCTTGTAAACGTAACTTCTAAAGAAGTTTACGTCTATGATGGTTTATATAAAACTTCAGCAGCTCTATCTCAGATCAGGTAAAACATTCATTTTGGTGTATGTGGTTTTATTTTGTTTATTTGCGATTAAAAGACTCTCACTTTCAATATTTTATGGATGTTTTTCAGAAAAATATAATATTTCAGAAATAGAGTGTCGCTCTGAGTTTGACCATCCAATTGTCATGTTCATCCAAAGAAGATTTGATGGAGTAGAAAAAAGGATGGTAGGATGTGGTGGGCGGTGGTGGCATTGATGTCTGAAAAATTGTTGGAATTTCCGTCCGACAATGAAGAATGTGTAATTTCTTTTTCTTTTAATAATTGTACATAGTTTACTTAGGATTACATTCACTTTCTCCCCCATGTTTGAAATAAGATTTTAGAACTAGTGAGGAGTTGTGTAAGAGTGATCAATGTAATTCCCCCATGATTGAAATAAGATTTTAGAACTAGTGAGGAGTTGTGTAAGAGTGATCAATGTAATTGTAACTTAATGAAATAAAATTAAATTTGTTGAATGTGTTCTTCAAGTATTTTTTATGATTTGAATGCAGTTAAATATGTTGAATGTTGTTGGATTTAGTGTAATTGTATTTGAGAATCCTTCACACTAAAAAAAAAAATGTAAATGAAAAGTCATGGTCACTCATTGTTGTAAGGAGATTGATTATAAGATAAGTGTTGCTGATTTTGATTGTGTTGAAGACAAATATGTTGATTGTTTGATCATTCATTTCATACAAAATTGTGAAGTAAAAAGAAAAAAGAAGTGAAAAAAAAAATACATAACAAAAAATGTACAATAATTGTGTGGGCATAAAGTCCAAATGAAAATTGTTTTTATGATTTAAAACATAACTACTAGACTATTTTAGAATTATGTTTCAAGATATGCAATAGAGTTAAGACCCAAAAATAGTGGTACCCATAATTTGGGTTGAGTTAAGTATGAGTTGTGTTTAATTTGGGTTAGGTTAGAGTTATCCAAATTATATAAATTTAATTTAATTCTTTATTATTAATTCAATATAAATTAATTATCTTTCAACTTTAAATCGAACACGTTTTTGATATTTTAAAACGTTTTTCACACGTTTAACATGTTTTTCACACGTTTTTAACATTTTAAACACATTTTCACACTTATAACATATTTTTTACACATTTTTTCACGTTTTTGACATGTTTAACACATTTTCACGTTTTTATCACGTTTAACACGTTTTTGACATGTTTAATATATTTAACACATTTTTGACAAGTTTAACACGTTTTTTCATGTTTTTGACACGTTTTGACATATTTAACACGTTAATACGTTTTTGATAAGTTTAACATGATTTTCACGTTTTTGGTATGTTTCACACGTTTTTGACATTTTAACACGTTTAATACGTTTTTGATATGTTTAATACATTTTTCACACGTTTAACATGTTTTCACGTTTTTGGCATATTTAACACATTTTTGACATATTTGACATGTTTTTCACACGTTTTCACACGTTTTTTTTATATATTTTTGGCATGTTTAACACATTTTGACATGTCAAACACGTTTAACATGTTTTTGGCTCATTTAACACACTTTTAGCACATTTAACACGTTTTGATATGTTTAACACATTTTTCATATTTATAGCACGTTTTTCACATTTTTGACATGTTTAACACGTTTTTGACATTTTAATACGTTTAACACATTTTTGCACATTTAACATATTTTTGATATGTTTAACATGTTTTTTCACGTTAACACGATTTGACAAGTTTTAACACGTTTTGACATATTTAACAAAAATTTCACATTTTTGGCACGTTTAACATGTTTTTCACGCTTTGACACGTTAAACGTGTGAAAAACATATTAAACATGTTAAAAATGTGAGAAACATGTTAAACGTATCAAAACGTGCCAAAAACATAGAAAACGTGTTAAACGTGCCAAAATCGTGAAAAACGTGTGTTAAACGTGTTAAAAACGTGTCAAGAATGTAAAAAACGTGGAAAATATGTTAAATGTGTTGTAATCGTGAAAAACGTGTCATAAATGTGTTAAACATGCCAAAAACATGAAAAACGTGTTCAACGTGTCAAAAATGTATTAAACGTGTCAAAACGTGTGAAAAACATATTAAACGTGTCAAAACGTGTTAAATGTGTCAAAAACGTGAAAAATGTGGAAAATGTGTTAGAATATTAAAAACGTGTTAAACGGATAAAAATATGTTAAATGAGTCAAATACACGTTAAATAAAAAATAAAAATAAATAATTTGGGTTACCCAACTCATACCCAACCCAACTCATACAAACACATATTAATAAATAATATGGGTTGGGTTATAGGTTAAGTAAATTTAATTTGGGTTTAATATGTGTTAGGTAATATGGGTTGAGTTTACCCGTTTGCACGCCCTACCCAAAATAAAAGAGAATTTAAAACAATGCAAAAATAGGATTTTTGTCTTTCTATCATTTTAAATTGTTTCTTAAATTTAATTCTCTATCAGCTTTAAATATATAATGAATTGATCAATCAAATTAGAAAACATTTCAACCCAAACATTTTAAATAAAAAATTAGGCTTCCGAAAATTATGATTTACACTTGTTGAAAATTTAAAGGATTTTATTTTCTAGATCATTCAAAAAGTATAATGATTTTTCAGTCTAAGTTAGTTTAAATATATAAAAGTTTTTCATGGTGTTCAATCTCATTTATATTTATGCAACTGGCAACACAGTTAATTTGAGAATTAAATATATTTTAATAGTAAAATTCTTGCGAATGACAATTCATTGGAAACTAACTCAGAAAATGTCACATCGAAAACACTTATTCTCGTACCAAAAATTAAATCACCACATAAACTAAATTGAAATCCATGCACCCATATTGAATCTGGATTGCTCACTTAATTACTCATATATATTGACAATATGTTACATAGACTTAATTAATCAATTATATTGATAATCTATGAGTAAATGAATATAAAATGTTTAAATATTAATTATTATCCATTCTTATTCATTTTATATGTTAATGTGAGTCTAAATAATATGAATAATTCTTTTATTAACATACTTTTATATATATATATATATATATATATATATATATATATATATATACTTTATATATATTATTTAATTCTCGTCTTACATTTATATAATCAATATTAATAACTTAAAAGAAAAAAAAAATGTATATATCAAATAGGATGACAATGGGTACCCTACCCGCCGAGTAACGAAGTACTTATCCTCGAACTCGATTTTTATTTTATTATCCGATTCTGACCTCAAACTCGACGGGTAAATTTGTATCCCATCCCCGATTAATCGGGTACTCCATTATCCGATTAAAATATGAATTTATATTTATTATTTTTCTAAAATATACTAAATATTAAAAACAAAAATAAAAATATTTCTTACTTGCATTGCATATTGCATATTTATGTGATAGAAGTTAAAAATATAACAATTTTATTATATGTTGAAGTTAAACAAAAACTAGAGAAAATACGGAAAGAGTAAAGGATTTTGAACTTGAAAAGAAAAAATGAATAGTAAATAGAGAAAAAACTATTTTGTTATAAAAAATGAAGATTAAGAGATGAGAAAAATTTTAAAATGGTGTTGGAGTGGATTGTGAATATATATAAAATATATTTATTGTAAATTTGTAATGATGTGAAATTTGAAAAGTTATTTTAAATTTTAATATATATATATATATATATATATTAATATATATATATATATATATTAATATATATTAATATTGTTTGAGTTTTGCACACTTTTTATTTTCACTCCCCATTTTTAATTCCGATTTAAAATATTCGAACCCGACTATTAAGTACCCACGAGTATCGAATATACGGACAGTGTCGACACATAACATTGGACTGCCCAATAGATCGAAGCGACAGAAGAAGAGAAAGAAAGGTGTGATCCCCGTTCATTAAGCACTCTCACCCTCATTTTTTTAACTCATATAAATAATAATTATTATTTAAGCCATAAATATTTTATTTATCTATAAAATAAAAAATCTTGTAATATGACCATATATATATATATATATATATAATTAGTATTTCAAATTTAACATATCATAGTAAATTATATATAAAAAAATAGATTATATATAACATTGATTATAATGCTTTTTCTAAGCAACTTTTTCTAGCATTTTTTAAAACAAACTTTTAAATAATTCATGGTACTCTAACTTATCCAAATACTCATTCATTTTCATGTCTGATATCATATATTATGACATGGTATTTCGTTGATGATCCTTAAATTGATACTAACTTACTAATTAACAAAATCTAACATACCATTATTCTAACATTAAGGATTAACAATAACATACTAATTATTGTTTATTAACATATTAGTATTTATCCTAAATACTTAATTCAAAAAATCAAAATCATACATCTATAATAAAAGGTTATAGTATATTTTAAATTAAAAAAATACCTTAGTAAAACTAATTAGAATATTAAGAACAAAATTAATAAAGTTAAAATAGGCTTTATATAATTTATAAGTAAATATAAGAAGATTATAAAATTTATAAATAAATATAAATAATAATAAATAAATAAACTGTAATCCGTGCAAATATATAGGAATTAGAAAAAGAATTATTAAAGATATTAATAAGATCATGGCTTTGTTGGACTTATTCATGGGTTAGCCTTGTATAGTTCTCATTGTCATCCATCCATATATATAGTAAAACAATAATTTTAAGTTGTATAATAATTAAAATTTGAAAGAGTATACACAATAAATACAAATAATTCTATTGTAATATTTGGTTTGTAAGATTTTTCATTTTTATAAATCAAAATAAAATAATTTTTCTGTAAAAAAAAGATGGTTATATAATGATATATAAAGTTACATTTTTTTCATCCATTTTTCAACTTAAAAAAATTTCACTCAATTCAATTACATTTTTTTATCAAATAAAAATAAAATCATTCTCACTTGTTATTTTGACAATTAACAAAAATATTCTAATTGAGGCAACATATTAATTTTCAAAAAAGTTTATATCAAATTTTCAAAAATATAAACATGTAGGACATGATTTAGGAATCTAATTAATTTGAAATGATTTTTGTTTGGAATATATTTTATTAACATTGGTTTGTTATTATAATTTAAACATCTTAATTTTAAATAATTAAATTGTAATATCTTATATATTAAATATATATTAATAAAAATGAAATTGATTAAAATTTGAAAGATCGGCATTATTTTTACTTAATATTAAAGGTAATTATATAATTATTTTAATAATATACTAATTATTACTATAAATATTTAGTTAAACTAAATTTTTCCCTTTTAAACTATGACCTCATAATTTTAAACTACGACAAGATAATTTGATTCTCACTTAAAATTAATGGTGTAAAATTACCGATATTATAGGTATATCGAGAATACCGTAACGTAATATATCAAAAATATTGATATTTTTGATATACTAAAAAAAAGTAAGGTATAGTACCCATACCGAAATTATTGGTAAGGTAAAGGTATTAGATTTTCAAAATTTTGATATATCAAAGTATACCGAAATACCGAAATAATATATAAATTGAAAAATATATATGATGTAATACTTATAAGAAAATAAATAAATTTGATCTTAATTTAGTTATATAATTATAAATCAAAATATAATTATATTGTAATATAATTTAATATATAAATATTCTATTTTATAAGATATAAAACTAATTTTATTTCACTATAAATTATTTGATTTTTTTTCAAAATAGACCTATTGAAGTTTAATATATTATCAAATTCATCTCAAATAAAAAAAACAACTCAAAAGAAAATAAGAACAACTTACAAAACAAAACTCCCTGTAACTCCTAAATATAGTAAGAGTATATTTTGAGAACATTATGAAAATAATACAAAATAGTTGGTTGATGAAAGAATACAATCAATCGGGGTATGCAAGTATGTAAAGTTAAGATTCCAACCGTTTCTAGAAGTATTAGTGGGTTGAAAAATCACTTATTAAAAATATATAACTTGAGTCCACCCTATGAAACAAATAGAGTCGGTAGAACTGATAAAAATCAAACTATATTGACGAATGAGACGATAAGACAAGAAAGTGTTTTCGTTCCACAAACTTTTAACTAGAAAATATGTGAAATAAAATTGACTGAGTACGTGATCCTTGATGAAGTGTCATTTAAAGTTGTCGAAGGAAAATAGTTTATGAGCTTATTACATGATGCACAACCGATGTTCAATGTTTCTATTCGAAAGAATGTGGTAGGTATGATTTTTGATTTATTCTTAGTTGAATTATTTTTTTTTATTTTGTTTAAGATAATATATTTTTTAGGTATCAAATATATATATGGTACCGAAATTAAGGTATATTAAAAACAAAGTATACCAAAATCAACGTAATGTATAAAGTATGAATAAAAAGTTAGGTTATACCGTACCGAACCACCTTACTTAAAATATATATATATATATATATATATATATATATTAAATAAAATTCAGATAATTTTAGTTTAAAAAAAAACAATTCTTGTTAATTTAAATAAAGAGTTACAATTTCAAAATAATTAATTTTCAAATAATACAAATTACATTTTTAAAAAAATAATTTAATTTTAGATGTTAAATACGATAAATTTACAAAGAAAAAATAATTTAACTGATATTATCAAACATTTTTTTTCGGTGACTCTAAGGATGAACTCATTTTAATTTCATAATAATGATCGATGATGGAGAAAAAATCGAGTAAACAAATCCAACAAGGTCGAAATAATCTCGATCCAAAATTGCGATCTCTTTGCACAAAAATTGATGAGAAACAAAGAAAATATTTTTATATCAAATGATATTAATCATCCACTTAGACAATCATGTTTTTTGGGTAGTTCAACCATTATTCCTCCATAATTTTTTGTCTCATTTTTAAAATTATTTGTTGGAGTTACATTCTTCAATGAAAAATCAAACAACATATTTTCTCCAACATCTCATTTCATAACCCAATTGAAACCATGTTCGGTTTGGGATTTTAAATAACCTCGTTCCGAACAAGGTCTAAAAAATGTAGCTTTATCATTTTAATGATAAGTACGGATATTTAAATAGATATAGCTATTTAAATAGATGTAGCTTTAATGTTGGTGTTTGAAACTGATCTAATGGATGTAGTTATTGTCAATCCAATATTGTCTCTTTCTCTAAATTGCATTGATGACTCATTACTATTTACTACATTGCCAATGATAATAGCTCAATTGAAGTAGGATTCAGAAGAAAACACATGTATAATCAAATTCAAATCAAACATTGATAATTTGTACATCTCCCTAATCTGGATTTTACTTTTTTTTTTATCTATTCCAAAGCTTTTTTATATGTAGTGTTTTCTTCATCAGATGACATTAACACAGATAATCATTGTTCCCACATCTTTATTGTCTACACACTTGAGTAACAAACTTAGAATATACATATAAGCTTGTAAAATAACTATATATATGTATGCTCAGTTGCTTCACTGATCTAAAAGGTGTTTGATAACTAAATATAAAATTATTAAAGAATGGATAGACATATCATATGGGAAGTTACCTAGAACTGAAAGAACACATGCCCGGCCACTTGCAGATCATTCTTGGGACTGCATTAAAAATAAAATAACGCCGTTGCCGGGGATCGAACCCGGGTCACCCGCGTGACAGGCGGGAATACTTACCACTATACTACAACGACTTGTGATTTGAAATTCAATTATTAGTAATTATAAAATATATATTAAGTTCTCATTATCAAATTACAAAATCTCTATTTGCTTTAAATAGGTTTTAGAAATTAATGTTTGACACTTCTTGCCAAGTATTCATCAAAATCACAATATCTCAATCAATCTTTTCTTCCATTGTAAACTGTTTATGCACTTTTAAATTTATCATTATAAACATATTCATTGATCAAATGCCTAAAATCAAACTCGATTTCATCATCAACTTGAATAAAAACATGAAGAGCTATCACTTGTACCAAAATCTAATCACATTGCATTTGAATGGTTTTTTTTAGAAACTAAACTATAAATTTGAACAAACTAAGACATTAAAAAAAATTGATACTTTGAACAAAACACCAAATTAACACCTAAAGTTTTTCTTGAAAGGGCTTGTCTGATCATGGGTCATTCAAGAATCAAACATTCTTCGACCTTCAAAGTATAAATTGGGTATTTGAAGAGGACTCTTGATCAAGTAACATATTTGAACTCATGCCGGTTGTATTTGTGTTTGACTTCTACCAAACCCATGATATACTGAAATATTAAAACATTCATACAAATCATAACATGTAAAATACGATCAAACGAAAAATAAGTAAAAGATTCTTTATTATAAAATACAAAAATCAACAGATAATTTTTTTTTATCTTATTTCCATATAGAACCATTTATGTTAAAATAAAAGAATGACTATAAAGGTAGGAGACATGAAACTTAAAAAATGATCACAAATAGAATTAGAGTGTGTAATTTGATATTTATTTACAGAATATGTATATATATATCAAGTATATTTTAAAATATAATTTTAATAATTAAAATTAAATTATTTAAATTAAATTAAATTAATATACAAAGTCAATCACACTTATTTAAGTCAATAACTTTAACATTATTTTATTCAATATTTTATATTTTAGCTTAAAAATAAATAAAATACTAATATAATATATATAATAAATATATATTCACATAATCTCAAATAAATTCTAGTAAATATTTTTTTATATAACTTTTTATGTAGAAATAATATTAATTATTTAATGTGAAATAAAATATTATTTAGAGTAACCTTTTTACATATTATTTAATAATAATTGAAAAAGATATTAAATATTAACAAATATATAATTTTAATTATTAAAAGGAAAATATTTAAATTTAAATTAATATAATAAATTTTAAAAGGATAAGTAAATAATGAAAACTAATTATATTTTATATTTTTGTATAGAAGATTAAAATATAAAATTAATAATAGTATAATAAATTTAAATAGTTAAAAACAAAATAATCAAATTGAAATTAATATAATAAATTTTAAAATGATAAGTAATTAATTAATAAATTATTTATTTATTTTGTGAATAAGATCAAAATAAAATAAAAATTATATATATATATATATCAACTTTAGTGATGAAGAAATAATAAAATAAAAATTATATATATATAAAATTAATGACGGGTCGACGAAAGGGCGACCCACCATCCCGACAGGCTGAAAATCCCAACCCAACCTAAGGTGGGTTGCGGGTTAGGCGAGCCAATCTGCGGGTTGTCTCACTACAAATAAAAATAAATAAAAATCATTAATAGTTCTAAAAAATAAGAGTTCAAGAACATGATCAACTAGTCATAATACACACTAAATAAGAGTTTTGTCTATCGTTACACATTAATTGACCAAATAGTTCAACAAAATAACTAAAATTTAAAAATTTCATAAAATAAAAATTTCAGTAAAGTCAACATTATTTAAATATCATCAATCAAGATATAATCAATATCAAATCCTTCTCTTTCATCACATTTCTCTTCAATGTCTTTATCAACATCCTCTACATCATTTGATCCTTGTTTGGACAGATGTAACTATCACGTTGACTTCTTGATTTTTATCTACATGTGAAATACATAAAAATGAAGGTAGTTAAAAATTCAAATCAAAATAAACTAATATATGAAATCACACGTCACAAATAAGTCAAGAACATAATTAAAAATTTATAAATAAAATTACTTATATCATATCCATATAACAAATTGCGAGTACAAACAAGAGCTTGCACATTTTCAAGAAGAGTGGAACTTCTATACTTGGTAAGCACCCGAGTTAGGGCTATGCGGCATATGCCTATAAGGCTATAAATCGGATTAGATTTTTTTTGCCCGGCCAACCCAACCCAAGCCTAGCTCAGCCCGCCTAGGCCCGCGACCCGAGCGGGCTGGCCAGTGTAGGCCCACTTCCAAATGGATTGCTAATATTTCAACTTAACCCGTCTAAATTGTTTGACGGGGCGGGCCAGCCCAACGGGCCTAACCCAAATTGATGGTTCTAGTATCGTTACTATAACTTACATTTTTTTCGGTATACCTTAAAAATTGATATTTTCGATATATTATATTGATAATTTTTTTCACCCCTAAATATAGTAGCATTTAAATAATATTTTAAATGTCATGAAAATTAATATATGTTAAAACTTGAAAAATAATTGATAAAATAAATGTAATAAAAAACAATTTTTAAAGAAATAATCAATATTTTATGGAGTAAAAACAGTTTTTTTTCCTATGTGTAACCAAATATCGAACTAAAATTTGTGTTTATACACTTTAAAATCAATTGGTGATTCTATAAACATGTGATCAACTTTATTTTTTAAAATAAAAATTGATATGATCACATTTAATCTTCCTAAATAAGATTAATAAAAAATCATTTATTCATAAAAATCTTGAAATAAAATTTAAAAACAAAAATATTTTTCTCTCCACAAGGCTAAAAACTAGCTATCTCGAAAAGAGGGATATCCAAGCCTTACATACCATTAAATTTCTTAAATTTCTCTTTGATCAAGAATAGGTAATAATATCGAAAAAAAAAAAAATAATAATTGATCATCTACATTATATTAGAAAACTTATCAAAATTATGAAAAATACATGTAAAAACAACCAAATAAAAGATCAATTAAACAACTCTTAATTATAAGATAGAAAACTCAACCATACCAGATAATTTAAGTGAAAAGAGAAACCAAAGTTTTTAATTCCACCTATAACAATTTAAGTTAAAACAGGGTAAACTTTTAGAATATAATTTTAATTATTAAATATAGCTATTTAAACTAAAATTAATATAGAAAGTCAATCACAATTATTTATGTCAATAACTTTAACATGATTTTATACAATATTTTGTATTTTAGTTTTATAAAAAAAATAAAGTATTAATATAATTATAAATTATATCACATGTATTAATTATTGGTAGAAATATTTAAAATATTATAATAGAGTAAATTATTCACTTTTATTTAGTAAATTATAACTATATATATATATATATATATATATATATATATATATATATATATATATATATATATATATATATATATATATATATATATATATATTCACATGATCTAAAATAAAATTCTAGTAAATATTTATTTATATAACTTTTTAGGTAGAAATATATTAATTATTTAATGTCAAATAAAATATTATTTAAAGTAACTTTTTGATATATTATTTAATAATAATTGAAAAAGGTATTAAGTATTTTTAAATAAATAAAATTAATTATAAAAATAAAAATATTTAAATTAAAATTAATATATTAAATTTTACAAAGATAAATAATTAATAAAAAACTAATTATATTTAAAATTTTAGTATAGAATATTAAAATAAAATAAAAATAATAGTATACTGTATTAAATTTAAATAGTTAAAAACGAAATAATTAATATATAAATTTTAATATGATAAGTAATTAATTAATAAATTATTTATATTTGTGAATAAGATAAAAATATATTTAAATCATTTCTGCAATCCATTTTCTATTACTCTTTTCCTACCATTTATCCGTTCATATTTTAGTGTTGATGAGGATTATAAGATTATTCAAAATGCACATTTTCATTATACTCAAGATCCAAAGATTGTTAACCAGCTTTCAAAGTTCAACCATTATATGTGCATCTATTATTGATATCGGTATTCTTCTTCTGTGTTGTAAAAAGTTGATTTTTGACATAAAAATTACAACAAATTTCATCATTCTCAATTAATTCACAACTATTTAAAATCAGGTTTCTATTTGTTTCCTAGTTTCATATGGTAGAAACAAATCCAAGGGTTTTACAAAAATACAGCATAGTTATCAATTAATTTTCAATTATTGCAAATATATGTGCAAGCTCCAAATTCAAATAAGCATGATTCATTAAGCTATTTATTCTTTCATCAAAACACATGAATGAGATTTCAAACTATTCCAATATATTGTCATAAAGAAAAACAAAACAAAAAATGTTGTTTATTTACCGCGGTAAATATAAACAATCTACATTATATTCTGGAGACAAAAATCAAGAGAAATAATTGTATGATCAGGAATGTGGTTTTTGTAGGTGATTTCTGATCAAAAGTTGTGCATAGAGGAGCTCATTCCAAGCATCAGGTACACCAGGAAGGCACCAATGGCTACAATCCTGGACCATCAAAGGCGATTTTCTCTCTTCCTCGGTTAAGTTCAACTTCCTGAAGACCGACGGATGAGCGTCTTTACGATAATCAGTCAGCTTCGTTATGTTCAGATACGATACAGGGAACTTCATTCCTCGAAGTACCCTTTCAAGAGTAATCATCTTTTCTGGGTATTCCCTTAGATAACTCTTCTCTTTTATGGGTTCCGTTTCATTGTTGCATTGTCCCCCAGAATTCCACTGTCCACCGCTGCATGCACACAACAATTTCATATTCAGTTATTTTCAAATAATCTTAATTGGTGTCTACTATTCAAAATTGGGTTAAATTAGGAGTATGAGTTATAACTAATGAACAAAAGAAATACACTTCTTTCCAAATAACCTTAATTGGTGTCTACTATTCAAAATCCAGTAAAATTTTGTTGAAATAGTAAATTATTGAAGATTAAATACAAATTTGGGTTTGGCTATTCAATATCTAAGTTATCTTGTTATTGGAATAAAAATATAGAATAAATAAATGTATTTTTATAAATATATATGATATTTTAGTATTTTTGATATTTAAATGATGTGATTATAAGTAATAGAGAGTAAATTGTTTATAATTAGTCTCAAATAATCCAAATCCTATCATTAAGAACTTGTTTGACGTGGTTTATCTAAAGGATTTATAATGGGATTTACTAAAAACATCTTGTTTATAGAAAAATAAATTATTTGGATTCTTTTTAAATGATTAATGTATATTGAAAAATAATAAGACAAACACACAAGAGAGAAAATAAAAATTAAAAAAACCACAAAAAATGAAGAAAAAAAAAAAACAAACATCAAATTTTCTATAATGTTATTTTGTATTTTAAAGGGTAAAAAAATATTTGGGTTAATTAGTTAAATTACTATAATGTTATTTTGTATTTTAAAATTAAAATTTTAAATTGATTGATTTGGTAATTGAAAATTAATATTATGAAATGTTTAGATTTTAGGTAAAAGTTAAAAAAAAAAACCTAAATATGGCTGGCTTCTTATTATAAAAATATCAAATCACCATCACGGAGAAACTAATGAATTAAGTCATAAATTTTCTCGAAACTTAGTCTGTTTGCTGTTGGAATATGGGTACTATGTTCAAACTTGTAATCAAATAATAAATTATTAGAATTTCAAGGAGAAAAAACCAAAGAAAGATTTCAATGAAGTTTTACCTGAAATGAGACTCCGAATAACCTCTGAAAAAGACAAGAGTCTTTTTAGGATCAACGTTTGCATCAACCCATCTTCCCCAAGTGGTCAGAGCTTTCCTGAATGCCTCAAGAACATTTAATTCACCATAAACATGGCTTCCTTCTTGATAGTAATCTTTCCTGCAACAACAACAACAAAAAAAATACTTATTTTAGTAAAAAAAAAAAAGTAAATTAATTATTTTCTCGAGAATTTTATAAAATATACCCTTTTGAGGTCTTGTCATGAGTCCACCAATGCCCAGTGTTAAAAACTATGATATTCGCACTCTTATACCCATCAGCCGATCTTCCAATTATGTCAAGTCTAAGTGTTTCCTTTTTCGATCCATTTTTCTCTGAAAATTCCCACTCTTGTACCAAAAATGGCGCAACAAAGAACTCAACCGTGCAGTTATAATCCTAACCAATTAAACTTAATGAATGAATCATAAACAAAAACAAAAACATCAAAGTTTAATTTCATGCATTAATTTTTGTTACCTTGAACACAAAAGAATATGATGCTTCAGTTCTGAATTGATATCTTCCATAAGCTTCATACACATTCTTTTGATTCTTTATAGAGCTTCTAAGTGTGCAGACAAGAGATTCCCACATATTTCTATTCAGAGAATCACCAACATAAACCAGTCTTTTTCCTCTCAACAATTCCAACATATGTGTACCATTTAACCTAATATGATCAATATTATCATTAAAGTACCCGCCAGCCAGGTTTTCAAATAATTAAACAATATATGCATGCATGGCTAGATAGCTAATAGAATTACGTACCTCGGAATAGTGCAGCCTCTAGGTTTCCATTTGAGTTTCTGGTAACCATTATCCGGCCGACCGTTTAAGAAACAGTTGAATTGTTCGTCAATCAATGAACAAGAACCGGGTTTATAAAGAGGATATGATTCATCTTTAACCCACTCTCCATCAAACATATCACATCCCAACAACGATTCCAGTACCGAATTAACCTTCTTCTTCTTCTTATTTGCCGGCTGGTTTATCGGCTCCGGCGACTGAATTCTGCTATTGTTCTGATCAGATCTAGTGATAATATCGTTATTATCATGGTAATATTGTTCATGTTGGGAATTAGAAGAATTAGGTGAAAAGTAATTAGAGAAAATAGAGGAATAGGGAGATCTATACGAGTCGTCGTCATCAGAATATGTATCGGAGAAGTTATCATCGTCGAACCATGACGAAGGCGATGATGAGTTTGTAGATGGATTGAAACCTAGGAAAACGGTGAAGGCGATGAAAATAAAAATGAAGCCATAAGCGAAGGCGGCGGCAGTTCTTTTCGCCCTTAAAAGATAGAAACCGTGCTTGATTTCTATTACTAGATTGCCTCCTCCTCCTCCTCCTCCGTTAGTGGAACCATGCTTTGAACCATCCGCCATTAGAGACTACTGGTTTAACCCAATTATGCTTTTTGAATTTAAACGAAATTTGGGAGGAAGAAGAAGAAGAAGAAAGACGTTTGGGAATAATAATAAAAGAATCTAACGTTCGGTAAATATTAAATCAATTTCAAATAACAAATTTGCCTATAAATATTACTAAGTTGTTATTTTATAATTAACATTTTAAAAAATATTAACTGGAAGATATAAAATATTTGATTTTGAAATGGGGTCAGTCGTGTTTATTTCCATTATATAATTTATATAATTTTAAATTTTAAAAAGTAAATTAAACTCTTTCAAAATAAATAAATTAGAGAATAAAATACTCATTAAAATTCCTCTAAATTAGTAACGAGTATTTGTTTGAAATTTAAAATTCTTCAATTTATTTACCAATTGAATGATTATTTTTTAAAAGCGATATATTTGCAAAAGAAAAAATAGCAATAATGAAACTGCCGTCAAATTGTTTTTTATTTTTTATTTTATTTTAAGGTTTAGGTACAGAATTTTCTTTTTATTCCAGCCACTATAACTCATAGAAATAGCGTTTTCACAGTTTAGAGCCCAAAATGCATGACTTGGTTATTCTTTTCAAATAACTTTAAATTACCATTATAATTTGAATTTAAAATATCAAATAATATATCAGGCAAAGATTCTGATGAAAAATCTAATAATTAATCTCAATAAGTTTGATTTTAAAATTAATGGTATAAAAAAAAATTATGTGATTTAGTTCTAAAATATTAAATTGTATGATTTATGTAACTAATAAATAATAATTCTTATACTAATTTATGTATTTATAATATTAATAATTTTTTAAAGAACTGAACTGTATTAATTCTTAAATTTATCTATTTTTTGTAGAATCACATTTTTTTTTATATTTTTATATATATTTATTTATTTATTTTTAAAAAATATCCAAAAATAAAAAATCATATAAATAAACAACAATATCATTATATGAAAAAAAACTAAAAAATAATAAACATTACTCAATAGATTATAGAGATAATATTTTAAAATTAATCTCCTAAAACATCAGAATAATAGTATTATAAATGATACGTATTAAAGAACTATGATCACATAATTTTATATTATTTTATTTAAATTTTATATCTTTTTATATATTCTATGAGTTTCATATTTATTATTTGTGTTTATTGTTAATAATAATGTTATTACTTATTTGTTTTCAATATTGAATTATTTCTAATTTATAAGGATAAGAGATACCGATAATATTTATTTTCTAAAGTCATGAGATTAGAGGTTTAGTGAAATTGGTGGTTGGATTATTGATAGATAAGAGACCGGTAACATTGAGATTGAGATGTGGTTTGCTGATGAATAAGAGGTCAATTGAGATTTTGTGGTTGGCTTGGTAAGAGGGATAAGAGGACAATAACATTGGTTTGCCAAGAATAAGAGACTTGTAAAAATATGTGATTGAGATGTGATTTATCGAGAGATAAGAGGCGTATAAAAGTGTGATTGAGTTTGGTGGTTGATTAATTTGGAAAGGGATAAGAGATATTAAAGTGTGATTAAAATTTGTGATTGGTTTACCGAGGGATAAGAGGCTAGTAACATTAGTTTGTTAATGATAAGAGATTTGTTGTTGATTTGCAAGGGATAAGATGAGAGATTAGTAATATGAGAGACTAATTAGAAAATAACAAATATTAGTGGTTAAATATATGAATGAGATTGTTGGTCTACCGAAGATCTTAAGATAAAGAGGTTAATGATATGATGAGATTGTCAGTTTGTCAAAAGTGAAATTAAAAGATGTCGGTACTGTTGGTCTACCGAAGATCTTAAGATAAAGAGGTTACTAATATATGAGATGTCTATGTTGAATGAGAGAAGTAAGATGAATATGATGAAGACAATGAAAACGATAATAATGATGGCGACAATAATAATGATGGCGACAATAATGATGATGGCGACGACAAAGATATGAGTATTGTCTATTCAACTTTGTAAATGTGAATTTTATTTATTCTTATGCTAGTATAAATAAAGTGTACAGTTTTATCCCAATTGTTGATAAAAACAAAAGTTTGTTATTCGTCTTTGAAATTTAAAATATTTTTTATTTTTGTTGAATGAAAGATATGTATTTTAGAATTTGATGGACAAATTTAATATTAAGTATAATTTTTTTATTTATTATAAGATTGACTTTGGTATTGATTTTTTAACAAACTATTGATATAATTGTAAAACATTAAAAAAATATTGGTTAAAATTATATTTTATATTCTCTGTTTTATTTATAAAAAACACAGAGCAAAAGCAAAAACCCTATTTTTTTCTGTGCCGCCGCCGTAAATACACATGGGCTCAAAAGAAAGGCCCAACCCTAATTTTATGTTTTCTTGTTTTGTCCGCCGCCGCAGTCTTCCTTCTCCTATTTATTATGTTCTGTTCTCTAACATTTTTGAATGAACCAGTTCTCATATCTCTAGTTTCTTCTCTTCATTTCGTTATGCGGCGAAGATCCAAGTACCATGTAAGCGTAACTTCTTCTAAAGAAGTTTACGTCTACGATGGTTTATATAGATCTTCGAGCTTGGGTGTAAGAGGTATTCAGCCGATCTCAAATCTATTTCAGAATTTATGTTCATCTATTTTAATCATTTCCTGCGTTAGCTAGCTTGATTAATTTGTTCTTTTTTTCTTCACAGATGAGAGAAACACCCATCAAATCTTATCACGACTTGGAAGGAGACAGCCTGCTCAATCCAATTTTAGGTTTCTTTCAAAATCTATAAACAAATCTATATAATTTATGTTTTTTTTAGCATGTGGAGTTTACTTATGATATCTCCTTTACTGTAAACAGGATAAAGCTCCGTCAGTGCTATTATGCAAACTGTGGACGATCCTTCAGCTTGCATCCAAGCAATGAAGGAACTCTTGCTGTATCGATACAACCCTAGGCTGCAATGATACCGAAGATGGAATGGAAAAATGGTTTCTCTGTACTATGTCTGATAATAAATGGTTAAACGTTTAAGATAAAATAAGATTTTAGAACTAGTGAGAAGTGTAAATGTTTATCAATGTAATTGTAACGCAATGGAATAAAATTAAAATAGTTGAATGTGTTCTTCAAGCATTTTTTATGATTTTATTGTTATTGAATGTGTTATCCAAAATATCTGGATTTATTGTAATTGTATTTAACAATCCTTCACAATAACAAAAATGTAAATGAATAGTCCTCAATAATGTAAGGAGATTACAAGATAAATGTTGCTAATTTTAATACAATTTCAAATATTAAGATATTAACACTTTTTTTGTTCATAAAATAAATTATATATATTCATTTATATGTATAAACATTAATATATATATATATAAATAATTAAATAATTACCTGCAAAATTAATATTAAATATTATTGTATATATTAATATTATTGCGTCACTTGATTAACTTTTAAAGTTTTTTATTTTATAAAAATGAAACTTTTTAATACAGACTTTTAATAAAGATTATATTTTTTTAATAATTTGACTTATCTTAATAACTTTAAGAATTTATTTAATATAGTTGATTTGATAAAATATATTTATAAGAAGGAATGATGGTCACCCATGTCATTGGGAGAAGTGCAATAAATTTTATATTATTTATAATCAATTATTTATACAAACTAAAATTAAAATACATTAAAAATAATAAACTAAAATATCAATCTTAATGAAAAAATTATTAACTTTTACTTTAAAAAAATTACAAACATAATTTATTTTTAATCAATTAATGTTATATATAAAGTTGTATTATATTTTTATTTTGTTCTCATTACCATTATTAGTACAATCAAATTTTTATCATTTTTTATTATAATTTATCATATTTCTTCTCGCTTAATTTAAACATCAACAAATAAAAATGTAATCATATCTAAATTAATTATCAAATAAGAAAAAAAAAGAGATAATATATATTAAACTGATGGTATTAAGAAATTATAATTTAATATACAAGTTAAAAAAATAATAATTATTATTTTAATTATTTTTTATTTAATATATTAAATTATTAACTTATAATTAATATGTAAGACATAATAGTTTTTATGTATTTTTTCATATATTAATTTTAAATATTAAAAAATTAATTCAAATATTAAAAAAAATAAAAATAGATGTTTCAATTAATTCAATTTTTTATGTTTAGATATTTAAATTATGAATATTTAAAATTAAGTATTCAAATTTTAATTTTTAATTTTATCAAACATAAAATAAATAACTAAAGGAATATTTCAAAAAAAATATTGAAAATAAAACAATTCAGACTATGGTTGGGAAATGGGTTGAATCAACACAAACCGACACAATCCAACACGATATTAATACACAACTAACAAAACGATATAATATTATCTCACTCAGGTCGTGGGTTGGACACGACACAAACACAATAGAATCAAAACACGATTATAAATTTATAGGATCGTAACACAGTTACGAGTCGACACGGACATGCCACGAGTATAGACACAAAATGATAAACACAATTAGTCAAATGACCTAAGTTATTTAATTTTACATTAACATTTTTAAAATCTATTTACATTCTCAAACTAAATTATTTAATTTTAAAAAATATAATATATATAATTAAAAGTAAACATAATAAATTAAAATATTAAAATAAAATATTAACTTAAATAATATAAATTAAAATAAAATATAATAAAAATAAATAAGTTATATGAATAGAAATATGAGTCTTTTAATAATTTTCTTCGATATTATTTTTATTAATTTATTTATTTTAAAATTTTAAATTATTTTATAAATTTAATTATTATTAATACATTAAATAATAATATATTATAATAATTTAATTTTAATAATATAATAATATATATTTATAATTTATATTCACATTTTCATTATATTATAATGTAATAATAAATATTTATAAATATGTCAACTATAAATTCATTTTAATTACTATTACTTTTCTAGTTTTCTTTGACAAACTACTCACATTTTTTTTATTTTCTTCTCTAGAATATTCAATTTTATATTAGCATTCTCAAACTACAACTTCTTTATAAATGTAATTAATAAAATATTTAATTTTATAAATTATTAATTATTTTTATTTGAATAATTATTTGTAAGTTTTAAAATATATTTTAAATAATTGATATTATATATGTTAAACTTTATCTATACATATTTAACATATTAATAAGTTTTTGTAAGTAACATATTTCACCTATTTAATTTATTAAATTAATTTAAGTTTTTAAAATTAAAATAAATAAATTAATAATTATATTTTATAATTTTTACTAACAATATAATTTAATATATATATAAATAATTAACATGAGTGTGTCGACATTTGCTTTTGGGGGAAAACAGCATAGTGCCATTTTATTAAAAAAACCCAAAAGAGAGAAAAAAAAATACAAAAGTTTAAAATCAGATCTAGACAATTTTTAGATTTACCAAGAAACAATAATTGAATTACACGACATGACACAAATGAAAACGGGTATCGACACAACACGATTAGGTCGAAATTCTAGTCGGAATAATAGAAAACACAAATTTAAACATGAATTACCACAACATGAATAAACTCGTGAACACGAATTAACACAACACGAAAGAGTTCATGAATCATAATATTTTGAGTGAGTCAAGACACGACGCGACATACATAATATTGAGACACGACATGACACAACACAACACTATTGAAAATCTAACACAATTTGTCCGAGTCAAATACTACCGTTTATGCACGATGTAACGCTCCAATTTGAACTGAACTTTTAAAACGACTCATGTGTTCTATAGATTAATATTTTGTTTAAAGAATTAGTTTCTCATATAAAATAATAATTTTTAAATGAGATTGTAAATATTAACAAAAAAATAAATAAATATGATGTCAATACTATTATCTCGGCTTAATAATTTGTGAAGAAAAAATATTTATAAAAAAAATAAAATGATGATATTAAGAGGAATATTTTGTTTAAGATATAAAAATAGAATATTAAATCTTAAATAAATAACAAAAATAATTTTGATCCTACATGTTGTTATACTTATGTAGTGAGACTTATTCATGTTGACAAGATCAAACTTATCTGCAAAACTTATCTGTCTCTTAAATGAAATGAAATGATTAATTTTAATTTTTCATATTCAATTAAACATTCTAAATTAAACTTAAAAGTTGAAAGCTTGTGTCAATTTTTTTTTTTTAAAAAAAACACACAAATATGAAACTTTAATGGTTTGTCCTTATTATGTAATTAAGTCCACAATATTGAATAATGACTTTCAAAATGAATAGATGAAATTGCATTAATACCATACCTCAAGTTGCTTATTAGCCACAACTAGATGTAGGATAGTATTTCCATGAGCATCAAATGCATTCACAAACTCTTTGTCCCCAATCCTTTGCACCAACATCTCCAAAGCCTCCATCTTGTCATTCTCCACACAAATATGCAAGATTGTGTCCCCCATCTAGTTTGACCCTAGTTGCCTCCGGTTCAGCCTCAAAGAGCTCTCTTAGAACATCGACACGACCCTTTGTTACGGCCAAGTGTAATGGATTCATCCCATTCTGATCAAGTGCAAAACACATGTTTTTGTTTACTTGTAGCAAAGATTTCACGATCTCTACGTTCCCTTTGGTTGATGCAAGATGGAGAGGTGTCAAGCTTTGCGAATCGAGCTCTTTAGCCAACTCAAGCTTGAGAGCTAGAATCGATTTGACAAATTCCAAGTGCCCAAATATAGAAGCCAAGTGTAAAGGGGTTTCGCGAAAAGTATGGATGGTGTAGGAATCTAGTATGAGAGAGTCCTCTTGAATTAGCCTATCCAATGAGTCAACACTGCCTTCCTTTGCAGCATTCTTCTTTGCTCTCTTCCTTGTTCTATTTCCATCTATGAATATATATATTTAAATTCTCTAAGCAAGAAAAATATGGAACGCAATATTTAGATATATTTAACTTATTAATTAATTTTTTAAATAACATATTTCACACATTTAATTTACTAAATTAATTTAAGTTTTCTAAATTAAAATAAATAAATTAATAATCATATTTTATAATTTTTACTAAAAATATAATTATATATATAAACAAATAATTAACATGAGTGCATCAGACACGACATGACACACATAGAAACAGTCATCGATATGACATGATTATTTCGAAACTCTAGTCGGAATAATATGAAACACAAATTTAAATACAAGTTACCACGACACGAATAAACTTGTGAACATGAATTAACACGACATGGAAGAATCGTGGATCATAATATTTTGAGTGAGTCACACATAACACGCATAAGATTGAGACACGACACAACATGATTGAAAGTCGAACATGATTTTTCCGAATCGAATACGACCGTTTATGCACGATACTCAGCTTTAGCCCTAATCAGCCCGATACAAGATCACAATTAGTTTTTTTTCCATTTTGAGTCCAATAGATATAACTAAAAGCCACCTACATAAATTCTTTTTTTCAATAACTTAAAAGTAAATCACAAACAATAATAAATAAAATATTATGTGAATTATTATTATTATTATTATATACCACAATTTTGGATTATTTAAATAATGTAAATTAATCAAAATAATTATCATTAACCACTCACTTAACTAATTAATTAAAATATTAAAATATTTTTTATTTTAAATTATTATTTTTTTATGTTATTATTATATATTAATATTTTTAATTTTATATTTTACCATTATCTTCACTATTAGTATTGATGTTAAGCCAACTGATTTTTTTATTGAGAAATGATTGAGGGAGAGAATTTGAGAAAGAGAATGAACAATTTAATTGGCTGAAAAACTACAATAATTTCTCTCCTTTCTCTTACTCCTCACATTTTTTCTTTTTTCCAATCAATGAGGTGATGTTACATCACTCCCTCTCTCAGACAATATTTTCAGACCAATGTCAAGCCATGATGAATGCCATTGAAACAGTTTTTTCCGATTCACATCATCGTTTATGTCAATGGAATGTAAACCAAAATGCGCCTTCACACTTTGGGAGTTTAAATGGTGATCGAGTTTTTAAAAGTTTATGGCATAAATGAATGACATATTGTGAATCTAAAGATGAATTTGAGACCACATGGAAATATATTATTGATACATATCATTTAGATGATCATAATTGGTTGAATGAAATATACAAACTTAGGAGAAAATGGGTTACTACTTTTAGTAATAAAAAGTTCAGTGTAGGACTTTTGGCTACTTAAAGGAGTGAGGTCACAAATATGGTTTTGTTGGGATCGGAATCGATGAGGGAGGCGGGGTCTCACAAAGTCGAACGCTTACACACACTTTGTTCGATATTAACTCTGTTAGAAATTAATAACTGGTTTCTATTCTTCACAAGTCGTCACAAACTTTTGAACCGAGTTTAAGTGCGAAAATGTTTGTTTCGACATAAAGCAACAAAACGAAATTAGAGTAATGCAATAGGAAAGAACACACGAGACAAAGGATGTTTATGGATGTTCGGAAAAAAGCTCATACGTCATCCCTTTTTCTCAACCTTGAGAAGGATATCCACTAGAAGGTTTGATTGAATACAACACTTGTACACAACTCTGTCGAACAATCAAGACTTAGTTACTACATGTTTTCAAACTCCTAGCACACAAACTCTTATTAAACAGAAACAGATTCCGTCAACTTACAATGCTAACAAACTCACACATAATAGGTAGAATTGTAATATAAATTTAGAACTCTAACACACTTGAAGGCTTATGACACTTTAGAGCTTGAAAGAGTTGATAGTTTTTTAGTTCGTGAAAAGATTGTTCAGAAGCCGGTGTGAAGCAAGTTGTCCTTTGTCTTCTTAAGTAGGTAAATTTCAACGGAAATATTTTTACTACTCAACGGACATATTTTGCTTCATGAGATATCTGTCTTGATTTTGATTGGTTGAACTCCAAGATAGTACATCGGATGATATATTCTTTGATCTTGTCTGTACTTGGATGATAATAAGTCAAATTGTCATTAATTGGATTATGATTTACGAGGAGCGTAAATCTCAGAAGCTTTGACTTGTCTTTGATTCTTTTATCATAGCTCTGCTGCTGTAGAGAGATCATCATCAGACTTTGCACAAAAAGGGAAACTATTATCTGGGAAGTATAAAGCTGACGCCTGCAAAAGTCGGAAGCGTCCTCATATATTACTAAGGTTGGTAAATTGTATTGATCATAGAAAGCTGGAAGCGCTTCAACAAACTGCCGATTTGTAAAATGTCGGACGCGTTCTTTTGCAAAATTTCGATTTACAAAATGTCGGACGCATGCTTTTGTAAAATGCCGATTTACAAAATGCCGACTTCATAAATAACCGGCTACGCCTTTTCAAAATGTCGATCTTCCAAAATACCGACTTCATAAATATCTGGCTACATCTCTTCAAAATGCCGATCTTATAAGATGCTGATTTGCAGATAATGTTGAACTTTAATCAAGGACAATTTTAACTACTAGTCATCTTTTTCTTTAATTTGCACATGATTAAATTAATTCGATTAAGTTTTTATTTTGTAGTTAATTAATATTTATACTTAATTAACTATTTTTTACTTAACAATTTCTCACTTTTTGATTATTTAAAATAAATATTCAAAACTTGGTAAATTTATAATTATTGACTAATTTAATCTTACAATTTCTCTCTCTTTGAATATTTATACTAAATATTCAAAGTCAGTGTTCTATTTCTTGTCAGGTTTTAAAATAGGCAGGTAATAAAATGAGTTCTTTGTATAAATTTGTGATGAATTATCTAAAGATTGAAGATAATTTGCGGGTAAAAGAGAAGACCGGGGATACTCGTTGTCGTCATGGTAAGCCTTCACAAATTTTGAAAAACCATATAAATTTGTGATTCATGTTGTTGATGTCTATGCACTTACCATATACCAATTATTTGAAGTTCAATTGGTTAATTCTTTGAACTGCAAATATGTTGAACAACCATCTTGTTTTGGTAATGATTAGAATTTGATCGAGATCAAAGTAATATCTCATGATGAAAATTCAAGGGTTAGACACGTGATGTTCAACATACAGAATCATGAAATAAAATGCAGTTGTCATAAATTTGAGACAGTGAGAATTTTGTGTAAGCATGTTTTGATGGCGTTTATCTTTATGGATGTCACTATTTTACCAAACTGTTACATTTTAAAGAGATGCACGGAAAATGTAAGAAATATAATTAACTCTAATTTTCAAAAAAGTGATAGTGGTGGTCATGTATCTGATATGGTGTTTCTCAACCAAGTAATGAGATCGATATACGATCTAACTCAACTAAACAAACCTCATGAGGATGCAAGAAAAATATTATGTAGATTGTTTGACAATGCAAAAGATGAAATCTCCGAACTTGTCTCGAATTTGAATGTAGAAAATGAGACACCATGTAATGATGATATTCAAAATATGAAATATATCTACGTAACTTGCTCACTGCTAAAGCTAAAGGAGTTACAAATGTAAATATTACAAGACACTGGGATACTAAAAGCAAAAAAAGGAAAGGGAAAAGCTCAAATTTCAGGTAAAATTTCATTTTTCATAACTTTATTCATGTACTCAGTATATAGTTAATCTATCATTATTTTGTATTTTTTTATTTGTTAGGTGCAAAAAGAAAAAAAATAAGGATCCAAATTCACAAGATGCCACAAACACACATGAATATGAAATGAACTATATATAATCACAATAACACTCAAATTCCACTTTATTGCAATATATGTATTTTGGGGTTTTTCAACCATCATAATTTTTGGGGTCTTCATATCACTTTGGGGTCCTCATTCATCATAAATAAGAAATGTTGTAAAAAAATTAAAGTTATTTAAATATAATAAAAAAAATAATGTTCAAGGGCACTATCCTGATAACTGAAAAAGTGTATTAGTATTATTCTTAGTGTTCTCTAAAATTATGTGAGGTATTTATAATTTGATTTACGATTACCTTCTATTTGAATTACTATCATCGACAATATTTTTTTTAGATAGGTGTTCTACTTTAAGATTTGCACACCTATCAGCTGGAATTTATAAACATGTTATTCTACTTTAGCAGTTGAATTTTTGTGTAACTATTAAACAAAATTATGAATTTGTCATATTTCTGTTATATTTATGTCATATTTGTGTAAATGGATTTGTAATACTTGTCATATTTATGTTATATTTGTCATATTTCTATAGATATTAAACAAAATTAAGAACTTGTCATATTTCTGTACCTGGATTTGTAATACTTGTCAAATTTATGTTATATTTGTCATATTTCTGTTATATTTCTGTCATATATAGTTATTAAGTAAAATTATGAACTTGTCATAATTTGGGTTTCTTAGCATTTTTATCATTTGATCATGTTAATATATTCTTATAATAGTATTCTTTAATAGTGATGATGGTTCTAGTGTAAGGTTCATGGTTAAAAGACGATGTTTGGAGACTTGGACAAAACTATGTTATTACTAGTTATTGGATAATCAAAACTTATATAGTTTATAAAGTTTATATTACCAAACATCTCGATAATAAAGTTAAACATATCAATAATCACTTGAACAACCAACTTCTCTTGAACAGCCAAGACATGAAAAAACCATTATCACATATCCAGTTGCCACATCCGAGCTATAAACGCAATATGTGGTGTTTGTGCGCTCATCATTTCTCAAGGTTCCCTATTTCAATCAGAATCTAAACTTACGAATTAGATGATTATGCCTTATATATAATCCTATTATGCATCCTTTTAATCAAACAAATATGTAAGATATGATGAGGTAGATACACAATTTGATTATCGAGATCATAAATACAAACTAAACCAGATTTAGAGAAAACTAATGACTAATTTCAATCAAATGTAAAGCAAAATCTTAAGAATTACATGATTATACCTTATATATATATAATCCTATTATGCATCTTTTTAATCAAACAGATATGTAATATATTCATCAGTTAAATAGAATTGTTTGACAAATAAGGTAACAAATAATTTAAAATTAATATCTATGAGACGAGATAGATACATACATATGAGTCCTGCAAGAGAGGAGTTCTTGCAGCTCTATACTGATCGGCGACCAACGGTGATTCGAAGACGATTGGAAACGGATCGGTGGACGGCAATTTTAGTGCAGCGGAGGACGGGAGATGGGTTATCATATATAACTGAAGAAGAAGACCGATTCTAGAGCAGTGGCAGACAAGAGGGTTAGCAAATTTAACTGAAGAAGAAGACGGCACAAGCGGTGTAAAAAAAATATTTTACCTGAGTTTAAACCATACTCTACTGCAGTCAAATAAATAAATATTGAGTTTAAGGGTTAAGACTAATATTACACGTGTCGTTAATATATCGTGTGAGAGACTGCCTGAAGGGTCCAATTAACCTTATCACTCCTTTTTTTATTATATATATATATAGTGCACAGGTAACATAAAATAATATATAGTTGCACAAGTAACATAAAATAATATATGTAATTCAAACATACGCACTATCCTCCTCCGCAACATTCTTATCACTTTCTTCCTCTGATTTTACTTACTTTCATTCCTTAACTCATCTCATATTTCATCATTTGATTCTTCTTCTTTTTCATCCTTTGGTTCTTTCTTTCGATTCTTCATCATTCTCATCATTTGCATCTCCATCTTTAGCTTCCTCATTATGAGTTCCTGATTCTTCAATTTCAGTTTTTTCATTTTGTTACTAAAATTTTTGTATTGTTCTTCAATTGTTTTTGCATATTTATTACTAGAATATTCAAAAGTATTCCAGCACATCTGTTTGACCTCCATTAATACATAATATCCACATATGTGGGTTTGTCTATTCGGATCAACTATTGTCATTTTTGCTGATAAATTGATTCTATGATGCACTTCAATGTTTATCCTAGTATATGTGATGTGTTCTCTTTCCCGTGTTATTGGATTTATATACAATGGTTTCCCCAAGAGACTAGCGAAATGACTAAGTGCTTCTGCATTATACATATGAACTAGAATGTTCCTTAGTTTGAACCAAATTTGGGTTGTTTCCTTCGGTTTGTTAAGTAGGTTCATACATTCGGATCATTTTTCCAGCTTCATACAGTTTGACCCAACATATGTGTGTTTCATCTTTAGAATATTTTTCAAATTTGTTTCTTGCTTGAATTTCAATAAATAGAGATCATGGATATTTCCTGATTCCTTTCTCAATCTCATATACTCCTATTGTTTTAGCAAAGCATCATTAGTGATTGAGAAAGATATATGATTCATATATATGTAGTTCTCAACAACTACATCTTCTTATTCTTTGATGCATTTTTCTCCACTTCAGCATGTAATTTAAACTCAAAAGGGATTTAAGAATCTCAACATTTTGTTTAAAATCTCCCAAGTAAGTTTTGTCTTTATATTCTCCTGATTTTTAGCTTTCTGTCCTTCATTTTTTTTCATACTTCATTAACTTTTCAACTGATAATGTAGGTCTTGGTTTTTGGGCACTTTATAAACTCTTTCATTGTTTTGAAGTATGAATTGGTAAATTATAAACTTGATGTGACGCGTAATTTGAAGATTTTACACTTGTTGAGTTGTGTCAATTGACTGAGAGTGAACGATTAAAAATTTATATTATTTTGACTAGATTAATTTATCTTGATTTAATATAAGACAAAATTTCGCAATAAAATGAATGATTATTTTATTGTCGATTGTTTGACATTTTATGTTGAATGAGATTTAGTTAAGGGTATATAAATATATTTTATTATAGATTATTTTTATTATTAAAATCTCGTTTAGCTTAACTTAACATTATATTAGTTTAATTTTTTTATAAATATATAACTTTTTATACAAAATTTAAGTTCAATCAACTCTAACTTCTAAATCCGCCTGTCGAGACATACAAATACTTAAAATTATCACCAATTACTATTTATTTTTTTCTCTTCTAATTTTTGCAAAATCTCAAATCCAAACAAGACTTTAGAGGAGCTTGTTAGCATTATGCACCTAATCCATTCAAGCTAAAGCCTAAGAGGCTAGAAGTCTACAAAATTGTGGTACAAATAAATAAATTTGTTAATATTAATACTAATTTTATTAGGTTGAGTCAAATTGAATTTACACTTAAAACGCCTTAAATTAAATTATAAATAATATATATATATATATAATATTTTTAATAGAAAATTCCTTAGAAAAATGTGAGCTTTAAAGTCGTAGCTTGCTGGTTTTTCCATCATCCAATCTTTTCATAAGAGAATGAAACCTTGCAAAAAAAGAAGTGAACACGAAGGGTCGATATAATTGAGATCGAACCCATATCTTTCGATTAAAAAAATAACTAAACATTTCATTAGTTTATGAATCATGATAATCATTCGATCTCTATGAATATGGATAAAAGAAAAAAAAAATCTCTTTTTTATTTTTTATTGCTAATAAAGATGGCGATTTCCTTTTTTCATTTTTCGGATGACCTTGTCCTTTTTTTCAAAAATAAAGAGAGAAGTGAGTGTGTATCAAACAAATGATTAATAAACATCACAAAGTATGTCTTGAACATAAAGTAAGATACAAACTTAGGCAACAAAATGATATTGTTTTGGTTATAACTCGAAACATAAACTTGGTAGATTAACTTCTGATTTCTCTAAATTAATGTTTATTTATTAAACAAGAGGGGTGTAATTAGATGAAGTCTAAACAAACATTTAATCAATTCAAGGTGAATAATGATAAAGTATTTGGGGCCCCCTCAATTTAACAAGTAATGCCCTATTGAAGAACTGTTCTCTACTCAATTCTCTAACCTGTTTAATATACAACCTAAATGGTATAACCCCTTTATTCAATGCCTTATCAAGTTCATAAATCACATCATCCACAGCCATATCCTCAGCCAAACAACCCAAAACCCTATCTTCCTCATCATCAACTCCTCTAAATGCATCATCATGATCATCATCATCGTTAAATCTCGTGATCATTTGATCATTGTCTTCCAACCAATCAATCAAACTGTCAGCTCCATTCATCAACTCAACAACTCTGTTTTCCAAGCTCTGTTTCTCTTCCTCAAGTGCAATTATCATACTAGTTGCGACTTCAGCTCGATCCGACATCTTCCCTTGGAGAGCCCATAGCGCCTCCAATTCCTTCTCCGCCTCGTTTCTAAGTACATCGACGTCGTAATGGAGGGAACAAGTCAGACGATCGATCGCTTCCTGCCTCGAAACAAGACTTGGGTGTGATGAATTACGATGATTCGCTTCATGGGTAAAGGAAAAAATGTTGACTATGTTTTGTACCAACTTGGAGAGATTACTATTATTGCCATTCCACATGAGCAAGTAAGGAGAAGAAATGGACCCCGATGAGGAGTCAACGTGAGGGTGATCGGTTAGGATTCTGTTTGGATTCGGAACGACGAAGATCATAGGGGCTATAAAAGGGTAATTCTCGTGTACCCAAATGATGAGAGGCACCGTAGTGGAACTAGAACGTGGTGGGATGGGGATGTGACCGGAGATGTTAAGGAGATTGACGGTGGTGCCGTCATTGTGGGTGAATTGGTCACACGACGGTTCTAACGAGGGGAAGTCGCGGAGTAGGGAGAGGAGATGGTCGCGAATTATCCATTTTTGACTTGAATCTTGGTAGGATAAAGAGTATTTGGAAGTGTTTGTATATGACAAGGAGGCGTCGATGAATTCGATTGCGGATGAAGACACCATTGTTGTGTGTTTGAGTGTTAATTTGTTTTTGTTACATTTGGGGGAGTTGAATAATTGAATTTAATGGTGATTTTGGGATTTTAATATTGAATTTATGTAGACTATTGAAGGAGTAAAAGTCAGCTATGAAATGTATATATATATATAACATGAAGTAGGTTAATTGCTCGATTGAGATTTGAGAATGACTATATTCAATATTATCCAACATGTTATTGTCATTCTCAATTCACTAAGAGGTGTCAAGATTATCAAATTAGGGTTTAGGCATTGTTTAAACATTTCCAAGACTTATTCACCCCTAGTAATTGGTAGTTAATATATAAAAAAATATAGTAGTTGAACATTTAATATATATTATTATTTTTTATTTTAAAAAGATTAAAATTATGAGTTTTATTATCATTTAAAACATTTACATTAAAGTCAAATAAAAGTATTACTATCCATGCTAGTTTTTCCAAACCAATTGAATAGATAAGTAAAAAGTAGACATTACAATAGGAATAGTGCTAATTAAAAAAAAATGGAAAAAAAAAAGACTTCATCTTGGTATTTTTCTTAATGATTTGTTGGGTTTTTAAAAAAAATGGGATATTTGTTATTTTTTTAGAATATTATTAAAATATTATTTTGTATTTAATTAAAATTTAAATAAATAGGATATTTTTATATAAATTTAAAATAAAAAATCCTGAAATACCCTTTAACAAACAAGCTTGCTAAAATGCTTTTTTGATGTATTTTTATTAAATAATCAAAATTTTGGGAAAAAAATAAATATTTTTAATGAAAAGTAAATAAATTAGAATTATTTAAGTGAGAAGACTATAAAATAATATTTGTATTAAATATTTAAAAATAAAATATATGAGTAATTTGACATTTTAATTATTTTAGTTGTGACTTGTGAGTGATTAAAGTTAAACAAGGCCCAAGAAATACTTGAGAAAACTAGTTTCTCTGTACTCTTTTGTTTGCTTTTTAAATGGGTCCATTTATTTTGTAAAATTAAGAATGTAATAACCAAGATATTTCCAAATCCAATTAAATTATACTTCATACTTCAATCCATATATAATAGACGGTGTGCTTTGTTCAATTACAATTATTTATTTTGGAAAAATAAAATTAAAATCACATTCAACACCAAGATTACAGTGGAGTAGACCAATAAATTTCAAATATAAAATATTAAAATACATTTTATTTTAAAATAGAATAAATATTATTTTTATTTTATCATTATATAGTACGAATGTGATTTACCAAATATACTTATATCAGATTATAAGTATCCCAACAAACCCTAAATATTCCTTATGTCAAAACTCAAAAATCAGACATCCCACATTGAGACAGTTAGTCTATGAAAGAATTATTCAACTCAAGGAAAAACCCATCTCGAGAAATGACACTTATTGGATCACAATCTTCCTTCTTCATCTTCTCCATCCTTTCCTGCAAGCCAATACTTGAAGAAGATCACCAAGAACAGAAACTGAAATACTATAATAACATTATATTTGCTTTTTTAATCATTATTATTATTATTATTAGTGTATATGTAGTCACTATTGTAGTATATCAGTAAGTAGATCACACACCCTTATACAAAAACCACAAAGGGGTGGAAGCAGAAGAAGAAGAAGGATAGATGTTTTCCAGAAATTAAAAACAAAACAAAACAAAAACATTTAGGGATTGTTGTCGTTAATGACAGAAGCTAAACCAGTCACCATCTTTACTCCAGACAAAGGCTTCTGAATTCCAACCTTTGGCAGTTCCCATTTCTTCTTATTCTCTTCTTCATCATCATCATCTCCAGCAGCAGCAGCAGCAGCAGCAGTTAAAGCAAACATAGTAGGTTCTTCATCAATATCATCAGATAATACTTCTTCTTTGTCGATCATGATTATGTTCGGTTTGGTTCGGGTGCAGGGAGATAACCATTTAGCCTTCACATATTCAGCTTTTCTCCATGGAGGGAAGTGCATACCTTTCTTCTTCAGACTCTGTTTCGCCGCCTCTGAAACAATCGAGATTATTGACTGCAGACGCTCAGATTTCCCTACAAATATGTTTGGAAGCTTCTGGAGGATTGATTTGTATGTTTTTGTTGATCTAGCGATTTCGAATTCTGATCTGAAGGCTATATCGATTATAAACCTCTCCCCCCCTTCTATCAATACATCCACAAATTCATATTCCCCTGTTCCAATCATAATCATATCAATAATATTTCAAGAAAATCCTCCAAATGTATGCGAGAGAGAAAGAGTGATTGATTACCGGCCGGGCAAAGAGAGGATTTTTCCCAGCGAGATTTGCAGATAGAAGCATCATATCCAAGAGCTATAAGGCCATCAGTGACAATCTTTCTGCAACATTCATCTTTAAGCTTTGAAAACTTGTTGTTCTCCACGATTCTTGATGTGTCCCCCAGCAGCTTTCTTTCAACAACGCATGCACATTGAACCAAACTCTAATATAACAACAGAATCCAACAAAGAAAGAAAGATTAGTACTTTTATATCGATCGGAGAAGGGTATGAACAAAGATTTACTAATTCAATATTTAGATTACTTTCAGAACTCTGCATGCATCGGCAGATGAGAAATCAGAAGAGTCATTGTCTTCCTCGGAGTTATCGCCGCAGTTTCTGTTGAAGCAATTACAGCTTTTACTGTTACATTTCAGCGAATCCTGCTTATCGCTTCCATATTCAATGAAATTCTGCACCATCTTCGCCAAACAAACAGAGCTCGGATCGAACTCACCGGAACCATGCTTTACTAAATTAAGGTTCGTTTCAACCGATGGAAGTCTCACCGGAAAGTTTCGTTCAAACAGACGCCTCAGCCGTGACTTCAAAACAGGTTTCACTGCGGGCTCATTCCGGAAAGTATCATCAACTGGGTTGAAATTGATATCAACAGGCTGAATCTTCATCGCTTAAGGTACCAGTTAATGGTTTATTATCTCACTCTTTCACCAACTAAACCTAGAAATAAGAACAAACCCCTCTAATTTCTACCGAAAACATTTATGGGTTTGATCTGAGAACACAGAGCCAAGATGAAGTTCAGATGAACAACGAAGAAGGTAGGTAGGTCTATTTAAACAGATGACTGATTAATTATGACTAAAAAATAATGACTGATTTCCTCCTCTTTCTTCGGATTCAAATAAAATGAAATTAGCTCATCATCCAAGAAATTCATCCCTAGAATCAACGTATTCTAGCAAAATCCGAGAGGTTTAAGCTGGAATCGATACCTTGGCGTAGGTAATTATGAATTTTATAAGCATAGAATAACTTGAAATCTCTGCAACGTAAAGAGAGAGAAGGGGGTTCGCTTAGCTTAGGGTTTTGAGGTACGGAATTTCGCTAAAACCACCGGTCAGGCTGACATCATCCTGGAAAATGAAGGTCTGAACAGCGACCGGTCTCCGGTTGTCATCTCCGGCGGCGGCGGCGAGGAAGAATCTAGAAGAAGTGCAGTTGTATGAAGAAGGGGATTGAGTTTGCTTATGAGAAAACCAGAGTAAGGTACAATGGAGGAGATGATGATGATGATGAAGAAGAAGGCGAATTTAAAGTAATCGAAGAGGGAGTGAAAAGTTCTGAACTGAACCATTAAAGCCTTAATTTAATCATATGTCTAAATTAGTTTATAAAATAATTAATACCTTTTTTTACAAACAAAAAATAATAATGACTTACTTCTTAATTAATCAAAATTTAAATTTACTATTTTTTTTAAAACTAAAAAAAGTTTAGGATGTGGTTTGTTCTTGTAGAAAATATTTTTATTATTTGATTGGACAAATTAATTATTATTTAGTTTGATCAGTTAATTTGAAAAAATAAAAATATTTAAAAGAAAAATTAGCAACAAAATTATTTTGAAAAAATTAGAGAAAAAAAAAGAGTCAAAAGTGAATGTTTGATGGTGTTTTTTTTTAATTAAGCGGGATTACATGAATAGATTTAAATTATTTTAAAAAATATAAAATAATAATATAATTTTAAAAAATTAATATTTTAATTAATAAATTAAATAAAACAATTAATGATGTCAGGAATGAAATAATAATTATATAAATATTTAAGAAAGAAATATTGATAAAAGACCTAAATTATTTTGAAAATTAGATTTTTGAGATATTGTAAATTATTTTATTAAATATAAAGTATATATTTAATTATGGGGCATTGAATTATTTAATTTCAAATAATAGGTTTTTTATATATATTGACTTGTTTATAAAAGAGAGATTATAAATTTAAATTTTATTTGATGTAGAGTTAATTATTTAAATTAAATGGCTTAATTTTTGTTTGTGTAGAAAATATGAATAATTTAATTAATAAAGTGATTGATGATATTGTAGGATTGATTATTAAATAAAAGATTTCAAATAATTTTATGTCAAATAAATATAAACAAGCTTGTTTTATGTAAGGTTATTTAGATAAACTAACTAAAATATTCATTTTTTTTCAATATTATAAAAAGTTAAAGAGATAGTATTTAAATAATTTAGTTATATAATAAATTGAAGAAAACATAAAGCTAAAGTTATTTGGGTTATTTATATAAAGTAATTAAAACATCTTTACTTTAAGTTAAAAAAAAAATATTTTAATAATTTAATGGATAAATGATAAATAATATTAAGTGGGCGCTATTTGAATTAAATTCAATAGACAACACAAATGTCAAATGCTGTGACTTATAAATTTAAATCGTTTTAATTATTTTATTTATAAATTGAACAATAAATCGGTGAAAATAGTCAAAAATACATTTGACTAAGAATATCTTAAAAAAAACAAAGAGAAATATTGACAAAAATAAAATTTGAAGATATCTAAAGAGACACATGTCAAGAAATAAACCCGGTTCAGCTACCTTACATTCCATAATCCGCCGGTCTAGCTAATAGATGGTATATGAATTCCCTTGATTGCCCACACCATTCCGTTAAATAAAAGACTACCTTAGAGCTTGTTTGGTGTTGGGTTATTTGGTATTTTTATTTAAACTTTTTAGAAAAATATTATTTGAAAAAAAATTAGGTGATTTAAGATTTTAATTAGTTGAATATTTAAAATTTAATAAAGTAGGAATATTGTAACTCGACGTTGAATTTACAGTTACGGGTTCAAACCCAGAACCTCAGAGAAGCTAGAGATTTCCACATATTGTTTCCGCTAATATGTAAGAGGGGATGAAGTTATTCATTTTATATTATCTTGAGAAGAGAATCTCAACCAAACACGACCTTGTTTGATGTAGTGATTTACCAAAGAAGGAATTACTATAATTTTTTTTAAAATGCAATAAATGGAGTAGAAGCATAGTTTGATTCTCAATTATCCATAACAACTAGAAAAAAAATTGAGTAGTCAATAATTTAAATAAGTTTAGCATTAAAATAGTATAATACCAAATATAGAGAATTGAAAATGAGTGGATGTGTTTAGTTTGGTGTATATGTACATCATAAAGTATGTAAGTGGGAACTATTTTCATGAACTTTGGTTAATTTCTTTCTTTAATTTCGCATTTTCTTTGCCTTAATTTCTTACTTTCTTAAACGAATATGACATATTATCATTTATGTAATCCTAAAACTTTCTCATAAGTACTATTCCTTGCCTCATAAGCAGGTTTTCCTTTTTGGAAAAAATAAAAAATAGTCTTCCTCTCTTTTTTTTTTCTTTCCCTAATTGAAACTTTTGGAGATACTAGGGTTCTTCTCCTTAGAGCTTGTTTGATGTTTGGTTATTTTAATTTTTTTTTTAAATAATATTGTTTAATAAAAATTTAATTTATTTTGTTTTCAATTGATTAAATTATTATATATATTTTTATTTTAAATTTTATAAAAATTATAGTGTATTTTAATATTTTAACTGGTAAATTGAATAATTTTATAATTAAAAAGAAGTTAAATATGATATATCGGTTTTTGGTAAAAGTTCAAAACCCAACATCCAACTTAGTTATTAGAAATATTGAGTTTCTTCTTTAGAGTTTATTTGATGTTTGATTATTTAGAATTTTTTAAATAATTTATTTTTAATTTATTAAATTATTATAATGTTCTTCTTTATTTAAAATTTGTATAAAAATAAATAAATAAAATTATTTTGATATTTTGATTTATGAATGAAATAATTGAATAGTTAAAAATAAATAAAATGTGGTAAGTTAGTTTTCAATAAATATGTGTCTATATATTATATCTTATTTATTTGTAACCATTCAATTATTAAATTTATCAATTAAAATATTTTTATTTTATTTTTATTAAATTTAAATAAAATAATTTAACCCTTTAAAAACTTAAATAATCTATATTTTAATCAAATAATATATTAAAAATAATAATAATAATCCTAAATAACTCTACATCAATCAAGCTCTAAGCTTTAATGAAACTTAAAATGCTTTTGATCTGCCTTAATTATCACTTTTTTTTTGTAACACATGCTTTCAATTTCATTCGCCCATTTAAATTATTTTCTTGTGTTAGCATTTGTATTTTTTTTATGTAACTTTTAGTCAATTTGAGTAGAAAAGTAGATGATTTTAAAACTTGGAGTGGATTATTTGAGAACATTGAACAAATTTAAGTTAAAGTTTTAGGGAGACATTTTCTTAATTACATATTTTCTTATCAAGTTAACACAATTCCAAAGTCATATAAGATGATTAATATATATTTATTAAACATAAACAAGGGTCTAATTAATTCTAGCTATATATCAAAACAAACAATTTAATCCCACTAGATAAAGAAACATGCCAACAACAAAATTGAAAAGTATGTTCGCTCCAAATATAATGTGATTGCTTGTGAAAGAGATAATGTTCACTTTTAAGAGTACTAATGCACTTTAGCTTTAAAACTTACAATTTTTAATAACTTTTAGGTTTATTAATTTGTACCACTTCAAAATTTATAAAATTTATTAGTTTTTTTTCTAACATAAATGTTTTAAATATTTCTAAGTTCCCCATAATGAATTGAGATAAACCCCAAATCAAACAAGGCCTTAGTCTGGAGAGAAGTGTATTATAAGGAAGGTATTTTGTACTTGTATAGAGAAAATAAAAGTGGTAAAAGTAAGTGGGTGGGTAGGTAGATGCAATGCATTAAATATCCACAACTGTAAATAATAAATATGAAAACAATAACGTTTGAAAGAGAGTAATTAAAGGTTCAAGTTTTACTAATTTTTTTTACTTTTATTTTTATCTTTGTGGACTTTTATCTCTTTTCTAGAAGTTTGAGAAAGTAGAACTTAACTGATGATGGCCGACCAACAATTAGAGTTTGTCTCGTTAACATAATAAATATTTATTTATTTTTATCTTTTTGAGAAGGTGAAACCAATTTTATTAACTCCTTTTGTTATGTTATTAAAAGAAAAACAAAACTGAATATAAAAAAAAATTTATTTAAATTGTGACATATCTATATATATATATATAATGATGCTTAATTTTTAAAGTGTCCGGATTGCCGGGTCGAGAGTTGTGGTTAATTTGGATACTTGGGTCGGATTGTGGGTTGACCCGTTTTTAAATTTAAAACGGTTAAAAATAAAATTAAAAATGCTAGAGGTATGTTTCGAACTTGCAACCTAACAAAACAAGTACAACTCTTTAACCAACTAGGCTACAAAGACTTTATATTTTAAATTCAACACCAAATTTGATAAACGCGGGACGTTTTAATATTAATATAAGTTCAACTTTTTAACTAACTAATCTATATATATATATAATGATGCTTAATTTTTAAAGTGTCCGGATTGCCGGGTCGAGAGCTGTGGTTAATTTGGATACTTGGGTCGGATTGTGGGTTGACCCGTTTTTAAATTTAAAACGGTTAAAAATAAAATTAAAAATGCTAGAGGTATGTTTCGAACTTGCAACCTAACAAAACAAGTACAACTCTTTAACCAACTAGGCTACAAAGACTTTATATTTTAAATTCAACACCAAATTTGATAAACGCGGGACGTTTTAATATTAATATAAGTTCAACTTTTTAACTAACTAATCTATATATATAATGATGCTTAATTTTTAAAGTGTCCGGATTGCCGGGTCGAGAGCTGTGGTTAATTTGGATACTTGGGTCGGATTGTGGGTTGACCCGTTTTTAAATTTAAAACGGTTAAAAATAAAATTAAAAATGCTAGAGGTATGTTTCGAACTTGCAACCTAACAAAACAAGTACAACTCTTTAACCAACTAGGCTACAAAGACTTTATATTTTAAATTCAACACCAAATTTGATAAACGCGGGACGTTTTAATATTAATATAAGTTCAACTTTTTAACTAACTAATCTATATATATTGGGTCGGATTGTGGGTTGACCCGTTTTTAAATTTAAAACGGTTAAAAATAAAATTAAAAATGCTAGAGGTATGTTTCGAACTTGCAACCTAACAAAACAAGTACAACTCTTTAACCAACTAGGCTACAAAGACTTTATATTTTAAATTCAACACCAAATTTGATAACGCGGGACGTTTTAATATTAATATAAGTTCAACTTTTTAACTAACTAATCTATATATATATATAATGATGCTTAATTTTTAAAGTGTCCGGATTGCCGGGTCGAGAGCTGTGGTTAATTTGGATACTTGGGTCGGATTGTGGGTTGACCCGTTTTTAAATTTAAAACGGTTAAAAATAAAATTAAAAATGCTAGAGGTATGTTTCGAACTTGCAACCTAACAAAACAAGTACAACTCTTTAACCAACTAGGCTACAAAGACTTTATATTTTAAATTCAACACCAAATTTGATAAACGCGGGACGTTTTAATATTAATATAAGTTCAACTTTTTAACTAACTAATCTATATATATTGGGTCGGATTGTGGGTTGACCCGTTTTTAAATTTAAAACGGTTAAAAATAAAATTAAAAATGCTAGAGGTATGTTTCGAACTTGCAACCTAACAAAACAAGTACAACTCTTTAACCAACTAGGCTACAAAGACTTTATATTTTAAATTCAACACCAAATTTGATAAACGCGGGACGTTTTAATATTAATATAAGTTCAACTTTTTAACTAACTAATCTATATATATTGGGTCGGATTGTGGGTTGACCCGTTTTTAAATTTAAAACGGTTAAAAATAAAATTAAAAATGCTAGAGGTATGTTTCGAACTTGCAACCTAACAAAACAAGTACAACTCTTTAACCAACTAGGCTACAAAGACTTTATATTTTAAATTCAACACCAAATTTGATAAACGCGGGACGTTTTAATATTAATATAAGTTCAACTTTTTAACTAACTAATCTATATATATATAATGATGCTTAATTTTTAAAGTGTCCGGATTGCCGGGTCGAGAGCTGTGGTTAATTTGGATACTTGGGTCGGATTGTGGGTTGACCCGTTTTTAAATTTAAAACGGTTAAAAATAAAATTAAAAATGCTAGAGGTATGTTTCGAACTTGCAACCTAACAAAACAAGTACAACTCTTTAACCAACTAGGCTACAAAGACTTTATATTTTAAATTCAACACCAAATTTGATAAACGCGGGACGTTTTAATATTAATATAAGTTCAACTTTTTAACTAACTAATCTATATATATTGGGTCGGATTGTGGGTTGACCCGTTTTTAAATTTAAAACGGTTAAAAATAAAATTAAAAATGCTAGAGGTATGTTTCGAACTTGCAACCTAACAAAACAAGTACAACTCTTTAACCAACTAGGCTACAAAGACTTTATATTTTAAATTCAACACCAAATTTGATAAACGCGGGACGTTTTAATATTAATATAAGTTCAACTTTTTAACTAACTAATCTATATATATATATAATGATGCTTAATTTTTAAAGTGTCCGGATTGCCGGGTCGAGAGCTGTGGTTAATTTGGATACTTGGGTCGGATTGTGGGTTGACCCGTTTTTAAATTTAAAACGGTTAAAAATAAAATTAAAAATGCTAGAGGTATGTTTCGAACTTGCAACCTAACAAAACAAGTACAACTCTTTAACCAACTAGGCTACAAAGACTTTATATTTTAAATTCAACACCAAATTTGATAAACGCGGGACGTTTTAATATTAATATAAGTTCAACTTTTTAACTAACTAATCTATATCCCCCGTTTTTAAATTTAAAACGGTTAAAAATAAAATTAAAAATGCTAGAGGTATGTTTCGAACTTGCAACCTAACAAAACAAGTACAACTCTTTAACCAACTAGGCTACAAAGACTTTATATTTTAAATTCAACACCAAATTTGATAAACGCGGGACGTTTTAATATTAATATAAGTTCAACTTTTTAACTAACTTATCTATATATATATAATGATGCTTAATTTTTAAAGTGTCCGGATTGCCGGGTCGAGAGCTGTGGTTAATTTGGATACTTGGGTCGGATTGTGGGTTGACCCGTTTTTAAATTTAAAACGGTTAAAAATAAAATTAAAAATGCTAGAGGTATGTTTCGAACTTGCAACCTAACAAAACAAGTACAACTCTTTAACCAACTAGGCTACAAAGACTTTATATTTTAAATTCAACACCAAATTTGATAAACGCGGGACGTTTTAATATTAATATAAGTTCAACTTTTTAACTAACTAATCTATATATATATAATGATGCTTAATTTTTAAAGTGTCCGGATTGCCGGGTCGAGAGCTGTGGTTAATTTGGATACTTGGGTCGGATTGTGGGTTGACCCGTTTTTAAATTTAAAACGGTTAAAAATAAAATTAAAAATGCTAGAGGTATGTTTCGAACTTGCAACCTAACAAAACAAGTACAACTCTTTAACCAACTAGGCTACAAAGACTTTATATTTTAAATTCAACACCAAATTTGATAAACGCGGGACGTTTTAATATTAATATAAGTTCAACTTTTTAACTAACTAATCTATATATATTGGGTCGGATTGTGGGTTGACCCGTTTTTAAATTTAAAACGGTTAAAAATAAAATTAAAAATGCTAGAGGTATGTTTCGAACTTGCAACCTAACAAAACAAGTACAACTCTTTAACCAACTAGGCTACAAAGACTTTATATTTTAAATTCAACACCAAATTTGATAAACGCGGGACGTTTTAATATTAATATAAGTTCAACTTTTTAACTAACTAATCTATATATATATAATGATGCTTAATTTTTAAAGTGTCCGGATTGCCGGGTCGAGAGCTGTGGTTAATTTGGATACTTGGGTCGGATTGTGGGTTGACCCGTTTTTAAATTTAAAACGGTTAAAAATAAAATTAAAAATGCTAGAGGTATGTTTCGAACTTGCAACCTAACAAAACAAGTACAACTCTTTAACCAACTAAGCTACAAAGACTTTATATTTTAAATTCAACACCAAATTTGATAAACGCGGGACGTTTTAATATTAATATAAGTTCAACTTTTTAACTAACTAATCTATATATATTGGGTCGGATTGTGGGTTGACCCGTTTTTAAATTTAAAACGGTTAAAAATAAAATTAAAAATGCTAGAGGTATGTTTCGAACTTGCAACCTAACAAAACAAGTACAACTCTTTAACCAACTAGGCTACAAAGACTTTATATTTTAAATTCAACACCAAATTTGATAAACGCGGGACGTTTTAATATTAATATAAGTTCAACTTTTTAACTAACTAATCTATATATATAATGATGCTTAATTTTTAAAGTGTCCGGATTGCCAGGTCGAGAGCTGTGGTTAATTTGGATACTTGGGTCGGATTGTGGGTTGACCCGTTTTTAAATTTAAAACGGTTAAAAATAAAATTAAAAATGCTAGAGGTATGTTTCGAACTTGCAACCTAACAAAACAAGTACAACTCTTTAACCAACTAGGCTACAAAGACTTTATATTTTAAATTCAACACCAAATTTGATAAACGCGGGACGTTTTAATATTAATATAAGTTCAACTTTTTAACTAACTAATCTATATATATATAATGATGCTTAATTTTTAAAGTGTCCGAATTGCCGGGTCGAGAGCTGTGGTTAATTTGGATACTTGGGTCGGATTGTGGGTTGACCCGTTTTTAAATTTAAAACGGTTAAAAATAAAATTAAAAATGCTAGAGGTATGTTTCGAACTTGCAACCTAACAAAACAAGTACAACTCTTTAACCAACTAGGCTACAAAGACTTTATATTTTAAATTCAACACCAAATTTGATAAACGCGGGACGTTTTAATATTAATATAAGTTCAACTTTTTAACTAACTAATCTATATATATATAATGATGCTTAATTTTTAAAGTGTCCGGATTGCCGGGTCGAGAGCTGTGGTTAATTTGGATACTTGGGTCGGATTGTGGGTTGACCCGTTTTTAAATTTAAAACGGTTAAAAATAAAATTAAAAATGCTAGAGGTATGTTTCGAATTTGCAACCTAACAAAACAAGTACAACTCTTTAACCAACTAAGCTACAAAGACTTTATATTTTAAATTCAACACCAAATTTGATAAACGCGGGACGTTTTAATATTAATATAAGTTCAACTTTTTAACTAACTAATCTATATATATATATATAATGATGCTTAATTTTTAAAGTGTCCGGATTGCCGGGTCGAGAGTTGTGGTTAATTTGGATACTTGGGTCGGATTGTGGGTTGACCCGTTTTTAAATTTAAAACGGTTAAAAATAAAATTAAAAATGCTAGAGGTATGTTTCGAACTTGCAACCTAACAAAACAAGTACAACTCTTTAACCAACTAGGCTACAAAGACTTTATATTTTAAATTCAACACCAAATTTGATAAACGCGGGACGTTTTAATATTAATATAAGTTCAACTTTTTAACTAACTAATATATAATGATGTTGAGTAAATGGATAATTGAGTCGGATTGTGGGTTTACTCACCCATAAACTTAAAACGGTTAAAAATAAAATAAAAAATGTTATCCGTAATTTTTTTTCACTGTTTTTATATTATTATTCGTGCAAATGCACGGGCTAAATGCTAGTTTTATAATAATTATAGAATTTTATATCATGTTATTAAAATAAATTAAAACAAATTGACCTTCAAGATGTTTTTTTTTTTATTTTACATAAAACTTATATATTGCATCATATTTTTTTTTAAATTATTATATCATCCAATTTTTTAATTAAAATACTTTTACTTTAATTTTATAAAATTTAAATATAATTTTTTTTATAGTAATTCAACAAATTAAAACTTAAAAAACTTTTTTTTGTTTATAAAAAAAATCAATAAACACCCCTAAATAATCAACATCATAATGAAGATAGGGAGGATAATTAACTATATTTTAAATATTTCTTGTTTTAAAGTGTATAATTTTTACTTTTGTTATTTAATTAGTATTTCCAAAGATAAAGGTACTTGGAATTATAAGTAAACCTAAACAAATAATCCAAAAGTGATTAGAGGTTAAATTTGTATCTTTCCCAAATAACAGTATTATAAATTTTAAGAGAATTAACTTTAATCAAAGTATTATAAAAAAGAATTTGGTATTTAAAATAAAATATAGCAACAACTACTATTCTACTTTATTCTTTCCTTGTACTCTTTGTCAGCTTTATATCTCTATATGAAATTCGAAAAAGTGAATAAAAGTATTACAATTTGTAGTATATTTTATTTTATTATTATGAAAGAGTGTGATTTATCTGTCCATAATTTATATTAAATGATGATAAAGCTGGGCATGTTTGTACAGAATAATCATATAATAGTCGATAAATTTTAATTCATTATTAAAAGAGCCGAAGTTATATATTTTTATATTTCATTTTCATCACACATTAAACGTGGCATGCCTCCCCAATTATCTTTATTATTTCTTAATTTTAAAGAAGGAATTTTTCAGAATTAGATTAATACTTATTAAGGAAATATACAGTACATTAATAAATATAATAATGCAATAATATTTTTTATTGTACGAAGCATCAAGCTAAGTATTAATAGCATATGATAATTGTTCTAATCTTTTTAGTATGATTGTATATACATCAATAAATAAACAAATAAATATATATATTTAAAATAACAAGTAAAAAAATAAAAATAAAACATAACAAGAAAAGAGAGTTAAAAAAGCAAAAAAAAAATTAAAAAACTTAAATACAGTTAAGATTCCAAGTGAAGAACAATAAAATCTCTACACAAATTTATAAATTTTTCGAATCTAATCTTAGACTTAAGGAATTCTTAGTTCTTCAATTAGATAGTCGACTAAAAATAATTATAAAGACAAACATCCATCTATGTTTTAAGTCTCACAAATTTAACCGTTCATATTCATCAAATTTATTGATCTTCACAAATATATATATATATATAACATGATTACAAAATGTAATGATACATACTCCAGAAGAAAGTTTTAAAACTTATTAGTATAATCAATCATTTCTTCGCTTCAATTTAAGATAGTTTTAGTTAGAATTAAACCCGAGATTTTTAGACTCTTATACAAGACTCCATAATAATTCATCTCAAATAGGCTAGGTACAGCAATATTTCATGATGAATTAACAATTGATAAAACTATATTTAACAAGTTAATATAATTGTCATAATAAGTAGATAACATCAAACATGTATAATATTATATGATGTCCAGTGTGATGTCTCCTTTTACTAATACAAAAACAAGCAGTTCAAATTTTCAAATAATAATAAAATTGACCATTTGAGATCTATATAACATCACTCTATTTATGGATTCACTACCACACCACAATAATATTAACTAAAATTGTTACAAACAATCTAATATAATTTATAAGGCATGTAACAAGATGGATTGCAAATCAATTGAGAATTTAATATTCTTCAAGGAACGGAAATCACCTGAATAGACTGGAGCTCGTCAGAGACAGAGATAATGACATTGTCAGAGTCGATCATCCCTCTTGCTTTAAGAAGTGTGAAAGTCTTCTTTAGGTTGGTTTCGGTATCATGTTCGGAGAAGTCAAGCCGGAATGGCATCAGACCCCATTGCAGGTTCAGGCGTCTCCGAACTGACAATGAAGGTGTAAATGCAAAGATTGGACAGTCTGGCCGACAGCATGACAAGAGTGATGCCAGATGACCGGTTTTAGTGAAAACAAAGATGGCATCAACTCCCAGCTTGTTGGCTGTAAACACAAACGGCTATACTCATTAATGAGCTTTTCATAAACACATATGTTTAAACGGGATGAAATGGTATGGTTAAGGAATGAGTATCATAGGACTCTGCTTAAACCCAATATCCACAATTCCACATTTTTGCCATAACTTACACCTTTATAAGAAAATCTTCAAAACATGAGAATCCACATAAATGGGACTATTAATTAATGGTCATAAAATGAATTTGCATCAAATGTTTGTGAAACATGTATGACTTTTTCTAATAAACAAAATTTCACAATTTGTTAGAAAAGCTTCTATGTAAGAAAAGAAAGCTTACCCATTTTGGCAGCAGCTAAGCATAACTCCTTTGAGATTGTATTTGTTGATGATGGCTTAATATTTGGTAGTTTTGGGTCCTTGAGGGGCTTCTCTTCCCTAAACCATTTCTCCATCCTTAAACTGACACTTCTCAGCACAGATAATGCCTTTTGAGGGTATTGTCCCATGGCTGATTCACCAGAAAGCATTAAAGCATCTGTCTGCTGCTTTACTGCTTCAGAAACATCGGCAACCTCTGCTCTCGTTGGTATAGGGTATTCTATCATAGATTCAAGCAGTTGGGAGGCAACAATTACCGGTTTATTCAGCTGTCTGCAAAGCTGAACAACTTTCATTTGAATTGATGGAATTTGTTCTAGGGGTATTTGTGCCCCCAGATCTCCTCTGGCGACCATCACACCGTCTGATGCTAGAATAATCTCGTCCATGTTCTTCAAAGAGTCGACACTTTCTATCTTTGCGATTATGTCAATATCACTGTAATATAAAGACCAATCAGGATATCATTCAGCTCGGGAATTTAGACATTCTTACTGAAAGATTTATAAGGCAGTCCAAGTGAACTGAAAGGTATATACTTACTATTTACACAAGAAGATAGAGGAGAATATAAAACATAGGCAAAATAACTGCATCTACTTTTATGTCAATTTTTTTGGTTTATTTGAGATTATTTTCAAATAACCCACCATAGAATCAACAATATAGTCATCAAAACATCAACTAAATATCCTCCACTTTAAAAAAATAATAATTTATTCATTTTATCTCTAATGTCTTTTACTCAATTAACCTGATTTTTCATAACCTACATCAAACAAAGTTATTTAAACGACCTGGGTATTCAAATAATCCCTAAATCAAACAAGGTCTAAGGCATTCTTCTTGTTACCATGACTCCACACCTCCATTTTTGTGCTCAAAGCAAATTGGCATTGGCAATCTCCAATTGGGTATTGGGTGCGGTGCGTATGTTTTACAATATCGAGAACAAATCATCTATTATTATTGCACCATCATCATTCTATTTATGGTCATATAGAGAAACTCATACCTTATGAATCATGATAGGAAATTGCATTCACATAATAAGTTCCTATTGTTTATCTTGTTGATGAGACTATAAATGGTGTTGTAGAACAGTAGAAGTGAATAAAGATATATATATATATATTCATGCTTTTACCTGTGGATGGACTTGGCATCAATATAGCTCCTCAGATGAGTGATAACTTCAGCAGACTTGACAAAAGAAATTGCAATAAAGTCAACTCCCTCAGTAATTGCAAAGTCAATGTCCAGCCAGTCCTGTGATAAAGTGGAAATGGACATTAAAGAAATACTTCAACCAATAGGTTGTGGTAAAGAATGAGTGCGGATGATTTCAGGAGTCCTTTATGTATTTTTTAAAATAATCTGATTTTGTAGAAAATCTTAGTTTGATAAAAATATGGACTATTTGGGCTAAATGACTAAAATATCATTTATATTCAATATTTAAAATGTTATACAATATAAAGTTAAAGAGTAATTTGGTATTTTGAATGATGATGAGCTAAAGGGTTATTTGGATTTAAATCCCCAAAAACATGAAATAAAATCATGCATTTTTCTGTTTCCTTACTGGCACTTGCCTTAGAAGAAATTGTGGGAAGCATTGCAGTTCGACCTTGAACTAGTTTTCCCTTTCTCCATAAATGAAGGTTGGCTCGGGGTAATAACAAACCGGAATCAGTACAACAACACTTGGTATCGGGTCCAATTTTCTCAATGACTTCAAACCTCACCATTCCACCATCCACAAGAAGTTCATCACCCACATCCACATCTGAGACATCCATTTCATATATCAAATCAGTGTCTCCTTAATTGAGAGATGTAATTGTACCATTGTATGAAAATTCCAAGATCAACCATACATACCTTCCACAAACCCCTCATAATTCACACTAACTGTACGTGCTGGCAAAGGCGAAGCAAGTGATCGAATTGTGAAGGTCCAAACATCACCATCCTGAAATGTTTTTTGTAAATTTGTGATCCAGTGCAAGAAAATAAGAATAGGTTGCCATTCATTATTATTTTCTTGTAAATTTGGTTTAATACTGATGTTATCAACATATCATAAAGAGGGCATGTACTTAAAAATATCCGAAGAAAAATCTTGTATATAAAGTTATTTGTCATCAAATTTTATCCATAGTCAAATTAAGTCAACTGGGATATGCTATTAGCACAATGACAACTTGTATATTATGTATTAAGTCAATTCAGATTTAGGTAGTTTAAGTTAAATATGCATGGTTACACATTTCTTCAGTCAATATGGCTGCTAAAGCCTAGTAATATGTGATTAAAGATAAGATCAAATGTTGACAGTACAAATTGAGTGATTTTAAACACTTTCAATTGTATAATTTGAAAGGTTTTAATAAGTTTTGGTGTCTAAAATGCATTTTCAGCCTTAAATAAAACAAAGAACATTGCTTTTGATTCTGCCAGATTAGAAAGCCAAATTCACTCTTGGTAGGAAGTGGTTTAATGACCTTAATCAAGCAGATTTTTCTACATTCTTCAAGAGTTAAGAAATTTTAGATTCAGCAGTTGAGAAATTACATAAGCAATGGAAAAAAAGAGAAGATACCTCAGCCTTAGCTGAAGAAGCTGAATCATCCAAATCGCCCATCCGAGTCTCAGTCCCTTCCGTATCTATCATTATTGCTACAGCATACCCTTTCTCTGTATTCAATCTCTTAACTCGTTCAATCACCTGATGATGCCATTCGCGTGTGCCATGGCACATGTTTAATCTAGCTACGTTCATCCCACCGACGGCAAGCGCCTCCAGCTCGTCAAAGCCGGCGGTAGCAGGGCCGATCGTACAGATAATTTTGGTCCTCCTTGTGCTTCTGAACCCATTTTCCTTCAGCTCCGCCTCCGTCACCTTATCAACGATGATCTCAGCATCCAGTTCCGTCGCCGACGACCGAATATGATGCGGCGTCGTTGAAGTAAAATTGGCGAGTTTAGAAACCGGTGATCCGGGATAATGAGAGAGTGAAGAGGAGTCGGATTTGACTGTACGGGGGGTTGTTCGCCGCGTCCAGAAGTGAGTGGAAGGCTTGGAAGTAAGCCTGTTATGAATAGATTGAGCAGATGCCGGAGAAATTGATAATGAAAATTGTAATGATTGCGCCATTGCCTTGCCTGTAGAGAAAGTCACCGGCGCTGGGCGATCCAAGTTCGTTTTTCTAGGCCGCCGCCGCCGCCCAGTTCACTTCTATTTAATTATAAGAGTTAAATAGGGTTTTAGAGAATTTATGTTTTATTAATATTTTGCTGCTATGCCATGATTAAATAAATATTAGTAATAAGATTATTCAAATATTTGACTAAATATATATTTTTCAAACAATTTCCTGTCCTACCCACCTTTCAAACAATTTTTCTCAAACTACCCATCTTTTCATTCACATTCCCAAACTATCCACATTTCTCTCTCTAAATCATTAATCAACCCATTAATTAACTCACTCTCTATCTTAACATACTAATTATCTCTCTCTAAACCCATTAATTAATTCATCTCTCTTTCCACTATTAATTAATATCTTCACTTTTAAACTATTAATTAATTCAATTGAAATATATTATATAAATATTAAAATAAAATAACACATATGTTTTATTTTTATTTAGATCTATAAATATAATATATATAGTTCAAATTAAATACACTAAATTAAATAATTTAAATAGCTATTATAAATTAAAATAAAATAGAATACATTACATAACGATAAACCGGGAACTTGAAATAAAATATATTACATAAACATTAAAATAAAATACATTACATCACAATAAAATACATAACATAAACATTACAATAAAATAAAATACATAATAAATATTAATCACGTTAAATATACAATAAAATGCATATTTTATCTTTATAATTCATTTTTTTTATATTTGAAACTGCGACGTTTAATGACCTTCAAAATGGTCAAACTTATTGTCAAAGGTCAAGAGAATTATTTGAAACTGTTGAGAAAAAAACATCATCACACAAGATTATTCCATACAATGAACAAAGAGGAGTCTTCGAAATCGTTACTGCACAATACAGAACCATAAATGGATATTGAAAGGGTGGTAACAAACATAATGTGGATTTATATAGAGGTTTTGCTCTCGTGGAAAATGGAGTATGTATCATAAAATTGAATTATAAAGATAAAATATGCATTTTATTGTATATTGAACGTGATTAATATTTATTATGTATTTTATTTTATTGTAATGTTTATGTTATGTATTTTATTGTGATGTAATGTATTTTATTTTATTTTTTATGTAATATATTTTATTTCAAGTTCCCGTAATGTATTCTATTTTATTTTAATTTATAATAGCTATTTAAATTATTTAAATTAGTGTATTTAATTTGAATTATATATATTATATTTATAGATTTAAATAAAAATAAAACATATGTGTTATTTTATTTTAATATTTATATAATATATTTTAATTGAATTAATTAATAGTTTAAAAGTGAAGATATTAATTAATAGTTGAAAGAGATAGAGGAGTTAATTAATGGGTTTAGAGAGAGAGAGGGAGTTAATTAGTGAGTTAAGATAGAGAGTGAGTTAATTAATTGGTTGATTAATGATTTAGAGAGAGAAAGGTGGGTAGTTTGAGAATGTGAATGAAAAGGTGGATAGTTTGGGAAAAATTGTTTGAAAGTTGGGTAGGACAGGAAATGGTTCAAAGTCACCGACGCTATGCGATCCAAGTTCGTTTTTCTAGGCCGCCGCAGCCGCCAGTCCACTTCTATTTAATTATAAGAGTTAAATAGGGTTTTAGAGAATTTATGTTTTATTAATATTTTGCTGCTATGCCATGATTAAATAAATATTAGTAATAAGATTATTCAAATATTTGACTAAATATATATTTTTAACAATTAATTTTTTTTCATTTCTTTTTAATATAGCATGTTCACTCGCATAATCTAACTTTAAATTTTGATTTTATTTAAAGCCGATTAAAATATAAATAAAATACCACAATATATACACTCAGATGGGGCGGACAAGAAAGGGTGGAATGTTGTGAACTCCATCCCAAGCATCCCAAAGATGTTATATATAATATATATAATATATTAACTATGTAACTAAAAAATCTTTAAACCCATTAATAAATAAAAAAGTTTAATTAAATTTTAAACTAAAAAGCTTAAAAAGTCTAAATTATATTAGTTGAGTAAGATACGATAAATATAATTTGAGACCTTATTCTGTTTCAGTTTTTTTTTTATTTAAATTGTCCAGCAATAACATTGGATTAGTGATTTAGCCATTTAGGGTTTTGGTTTTTTGGGTAAGTGGTAATAATTTCAATTAGTGATTTAAGGTTTAAGAATTTGAAGAGGGTCTTTTTATATTTTAGGTTTAACTATTTTATGGTCAAAACTTAATCTCATTGATTGTTTGATAGTTGATAATAGGCAATAAATTAGGCAAAATAATTTTTTAAAATTTCATATTCTATTTTCTTACTCTTTTATGTATACAGGCCCCGGCCTTGGGCCTTGGGGTAAGGCAACCAATGCACTTGCATAGGGCCCCCCACTTTTATAGGGCCCCCATTTTTTTATATTTAATAATATTATATTATTAATATTATTTTTTCCTCTTTTTTTCTCCTTTAATATTAAATATATATTATAAAAATAACTTTTTATCTCCTTTTTAGTCTCTTATTATAATATATTAATTATTTATATTTTATTTTATTAATTAAAATTAAATTATATTTTTTAAAAAAATATTTTAGGGGCCCCAAAATTTAAATTTGCATAGGGTCCCAAAATCTTAGGGCTGCTCATGGCTGGCCATGTATTTATGATATGGAGATGTTTTATAAACGAATTCATATTTATACTTCTCATTCTCAGCCTGAGTCTCCCTCATCATCTAATGAGCTTACTAATGATCATAATGTTATTGAACATGAATAAAATTAATCTCGTGCAGAATTAAATTTAGGTGATATTATCAATGATTCGGAATTAAGGAAATCAATTGAGAATTTTAATGTTTCTATTCAAGATCAAGCTCGAAGAGAATATGTTCTTCAAGGCTATGTCAATTAAATGACCATTTATATCCAAAAACAATTTTTGATAATTAGAAAATAATTTTTCAAACAAGTTGGTATAAAAAATACATGATTACAATATATAGTATATCAAAAGATGCGATATTTTGTTTTTTGTGTTACATTTTCAAACCTTTAAATATAGAAAGTGTAGACGATGTCGGTGAATTAATTAATTGGAAAAAAGTCTTTAGAAAGATTCAATCGTCATATGAGAACTGCAAATAGTTATCATAACGAAGTTATAATACAATTTAAATTTTTTAAAGATCAAAGACATAGCGTAAGAAATATTTTACGGGAACAATAACTTCAGACTTACTTCTTTAATTTACGGGATGATTCTCAATTTTCTTCAGTTGAAGACTTGAGAATTATTGCTCAGACACTGATTGCAACAAAAAAATATTTAGTTTTTCCATTGGTTTATCATTTGATAGAACTGACTTTAGTTTTACCAGTTGCAACTGCATTCGTTGAAAGAGTTTTTATGCAAAAGACGGACTGATTTATGTAAACGAGTAAGAGATGAATTAATGAATTATAATTTAGTAGTTTATGTTGAAAAATATATTTTTTCAGCAATTGAAAATAATAAATATTATAATATTTTCAACAAATAGAGTCTCGTATAATACAATTGTATTCTTTTATACCGACTCATCGACAATAATAACTTTATAATTGTGTTTATTAAGGTATTTTTCTCTATTTATATTATCATTGAAAAGTTTTAATTAGTAAATACATTTATTTAATCGAAAAAAATAGTACAAGTATAACTAATTTAGCCCCGAGAAATTATTTATGTGTTTGCCCCTGTATACAATCACTATACATTCACCTTTTAGTTACTAATTTTGTGCTATAACTTTGAGAATTCATTAATCTTTCCTCAATTTGGTCAACCAATATTCTTATTCATATATTTAACCATCATTATCTTTTATTCTCAGATCTTTAATTACTATTTGCATGATTCATCATTTCAATCAACTAACAATATCATTCACATATTTAACTATTATTATCTCTATGACCTCATTTCTAAGCATTTTGCACCACCAATCATCTCATAATTACCGATCTTTTACGATCTTACCATCTCACTTCGGCCAAATAACATATTCATTATTCTCTAATCGAACTATTATTTCGAGCATTTTACACCCTCAACCATATCGTCATTACAAATCTCTTATCATCTCATTTTGGTCAACCATGTTTCTTAATTAAATTGTTATTTCGAATATTTTAAATTCAACTATCTCATCATTATAAACATTTTTTCACATTTCGACTAACCAACAATTCAATCACGTATTTATTCATCATTACCCATTAATACAAAATTTTATAATATATATATATATATAATGATGCTTAATAATCAAAGTATCCGGATTGTCGGGTCGAGGGTTGTGGTTAATTTGAATATATATGTGAGAGTAATGAATATTTGGGTTGGATTGTGGGTTGACCGCCCATAAACTTAAAACAATTAAAAATAAAATAAAAAATGTTACAGGTATGTTTCGAACTTGCAACCTAACAAAACAAGTACAACCCTTTAATCAAGTCTAATAAAATTTAAATTCAACATAAAATTTGATGAACGCGGGACATTTTAACAATATAAGTTCAACTTTTTAACTAACTAATCTATAAATACATATAATGATGCTTAATTTTTAAAATGTCCGGATTGCCAGGTCGATAAATAAGGTTAATTTTGATATATATGTGAGAGTAAATTAATATTTGGGTCGGATTGTGGGTTGACCCGTCCATAAACTTAAAACGGTTAAAAATAAAATAAAAATGTTATAGGAATGGTTTGAACTTGCAACCTAACAAAACAAATATAACCCTTTAACCAACTAGGCTAATAACACTTTATATTTTAAATTCAACACAAAATTCGATGAACACGGGACATTTTAACAATATAAGTTCAACTTTTTAACTAACTAATATATATATAATGATGTTTAATTTTCAAAGTATCTGAATTATCAGGTAGAGAGCTGTGGTTAATTTGAATATATATGTGAAAGTAAATTAAAAGTATTATTATATTTTAACCGTAATTTTTTTTCTCGGTTTTATATATTTACTCGTATAAATACACGGGCTACATGCTAGTTGTATTAAATTTGCAATTCAAATATTAATTTTGTTATTTATTATAAACACTTAACCATTATACTACTTAAGAGTATTACTTTATAATTTATTTTATGAATATATCATTATATAATTAACCATTATAAATAATTCACTAAACTCATATTTAAAAGAATAAATATTTTATCCTTAATACTTAATCATTCTTACTACACAAATAATAAATATATTTTACCAATATTATATTTTTTTTTAATAAATTCTCAACTCATTTTAAACACTTTTCACCATCTATCTCATCTTAGTGACCTCTTCTCACTTCAATCCATCATCTCAGGAGCTTCTCACCTCGATCAATTATCTCATCTCCTGATCTTTATTATTTATAACATTCTATTTTACCAATCAATAATCTAATTCATATATTTAATTATTAATACTCATTTATATAACATTTTATAGTTGTTCCAGATTGCATAGGAATAGGATGAAATTCGAACTTTGATATTTATTATGCACCATTAATATATTAATAATTAGAGCACTTAAAATTATTAATTTAGACCACATAAAATTATTAATTTATATTTATAATTTTATGTACAAATATATAATTTATATAACTAATCATTTAAAAATATACTATTAATGTAATATTAAAAGAAACTTCATCATCTAACTAACATAATTTTTTTTTATAAGAAATTAATAAATAAAAAATGTCTAGTTTTTAATTGCATTTAGGGGTGTCAAAAATGAACTCGACCCGCCAACCCGACACGAGTCGACTCGAAAAATATTGGGTTAGGGTCGGGGGTTTTCGGGTTTGAATCATTTCGGGTCAGACCCAAAATATAACCTGAAAAAGAAAATTGGGTTGGGTTGGGTTCGGGTCAACTCGGGTTGACCTGAATTAAAAAATCAGGTCACTCATCAATCCGAACTCACCCACCCAACCCGACCCACCTAATATATTAATAAAAAAAATAACTTGCCTACCTTACAAAAAAAACCTAACCCTAACGGGCCTAACCCATATCCTTAATTTCTATTCATTTTATTCCTTCCGTCTTTTTCACTATTCTTTTTCTTCAATCTTTCTCACTTCTCTTCAATATACATTCCTTCTCTAATTTTCATATTTTTTAATCTCTTGAACTCCGCTAGTATGGAGGGTTCACAAATTAATCTTGATCTTGAGGAGGATAGTGTGGAGGGTTCACCTATGACAAATTTAGATGCAAATAAAGAAACGTGCATTGATTCCCAAGATCAAGCCTCCGAAAGTGGTATTGGTAAACGAAAGAAACCATTAAAATCAAAATGGTGGCAGTATTTTGATATGCTTCCTAAAATAGAGGGAGAAGATTTGCGATGTAAATGTAAAATATGTGGAATTATATACAAAGTTGATAGTAGCATGGGAACAGGTAATTTTCGCCGTCATATCCTTAATCAAATGTTCTAGACAGAAAACTCGTGATATTGCTCAAGCTTTGTTAGAATAAGGGGATAAAAGTCTTAATATTATGTCTCAAAACTTTAGTCAAGAAAGATTTAGAGAGTTGTTAATCTTAACAATTGTGAGGCATGATTTACCATTTAAGTTTGTAGAATATTTCGGGTTAGTCGGGTTGGTCGGGTTGGTCTGGGTTCGGGTTTGAGTTTGTTGTTTTCAGGTTGGTTCAGGTTCGGTTCGGGTCTGGATTGGAAATTTTGTTATAATGCACATCCTTCAACCCGACTCGAACCCACCCGACCCACCTAAATTGACACCCCTAAATTTGCATTGATATTCTTGTGTGCAAATTAAAATACATGATTGAATATCACCTTTAATTTTCTTAATTTAATATTTGAATTTTATAATAACACTCTTTTTTTATCTAATAATTATTTAACACTTAATTTTTATTTTATTTGGGAAAATAACTTAACGTCATTTCATTAAAAACATAAAAATGAGAAAAATGGTCAATTATCAAAGTTAGACAAACTCAAACTTTGATTAAAAGAATCAAACGACCCTAGAGTATCTGATTAAAAAAAACAAAGATTACAGACAACTAAAACATACCAATCATACTACTTAACATTCTTGTTCAATGTAGCCAATATTATTTCCGCTACTTTCGGATTTCAATCTGTTGCTCTCGCAGCCCACCTACTTTTTTTAATCACCTGTTTTGCTCCATGCTTCTTTATTGGTAATTGAACTGTTCTATTTGATGATGACTGTCTGTGAACATTGACATCATTCCCTTGGATCTGTTTTGTTTTAGAAGAGTCAGCACTAATCTAATAAAATGAATTACATTTCAGTATTTTAAGAATTTCACATTTACTTTCACATTCGTCTGACTTCATTCGATCTACTTTCAATGTTTCCTCTTCGCTGTCATCCACTTCATTTTTATCCTTTCCTCTAATTCTTATCATAGACTCAAATTTTTTAATTCAAAACTGTGTGAGAATGTGAACATTTGATCAATCATATGTGATTTTGAATTCAAAATATATTTATTTATTTATCAGGGCTAAGTGGGCATCGAAAAAATAAATAAATTGGATAATTATGCAAATGAAAACATATGAAGTGAAATGTATAGATTTCAAATTTTGTTTATAACATGAATGATTATTTAAATGAGTTAGATAACACTGTTCAAACTTTTGGATTAGCCAAAATCAAAATTAGAAGCCCTATACAAAATTTTCTAAAACACTTAAAAAAAACTTAGACAAATTTTAATGACGGTTTTAATGTAGAGGATGATTGATGACTTGAGGTTGGACTTATATTTTTCGTTTTCGATGGGGATTTTATTTTATAAGAGGCTTGAGCTAGCAATTGGCTTAAGTCGTCGGATTTTGGAAAAAAATCATAAATGACTATCCACTTACTTGACCAAATTCTTTTTTTTTTTTTTTTTTTTTTTTTGAGTAAGACAACCTTTATAGGATAAATGACTACACAACTACAGTAATCATTTCACTTTTAAAACTTTATTGTTTGGGTGAGAAATGTTAAAGATAAAAATTGACCAATTTCAAAATAATCGGTTGTTCTTATTCCGCTATGAAGAAGATGAAGACATGTCGTAGACGTGCGTTGAGTTGGCATGGGCGTTTCGTTCGTGTTCTGTTTTTGTTGGGCGATCCACGACTTGGGCATTAGCCTACCGTTGGGCGCTCCGTTTGACTAGTTGGTTGCACGCATTAGTCTAACAATGTTAGCCCCTTTGACCTTCTCTTTTATTTTTTTTATTTTTAAATCCCTCTTCTAGTCTAGCGGCAAAAAGAGGTGGATACCAACCCTAAGTTCCTGGGTTCGAACCCGTCGGGCGACATGTTCTGCGTTTGGTTAAATGATTAAGTGTGTTTGCAGTCTACATCATTAATCCGTTGTCTCATTTTTTTTTATTTTTTTTTAAAATAGGAATATTATTTTATTTTTATTTATTTATTATTTTTGTGTTTAAGGGTATTCTTTTAATTATTTCGGACTTAATCTACTACAATTTTTTCTTCAATAATTATTTAATTTATTTAAGTCATAAATTTTAATTATTTTAAAATTAGTGAATAGAAAATGTTTCCACAATTATTATTTATTTTATTTTTGAATATTAGATAATTATTTTGGTATTATAAATACATCATTATTCCCTAAATAATAATTATTTTATTTATGATTCAAAATTTAAATTAATTATTTTGAATTTTATAATATTTATTAAAAATTAATATTTTTGGGTCCTTATCTTAATTATCTTGGAAGTATGAATATAATTTTTTTAAAATAATTATTTATTTTTATTTTAAATCCTAAAATTAATTATTTGATATTTAATGAATATAACTTATTTCTGAAATAATTTTTTTTTATCTCTCAACGAGTATATAAAATTTTTACAATTATTTTAATAACTTGCGATTTATTTAATTTTTATATATATATTGGGGGAGTCAAATTTTATTGTCTACCACATTAGTTTAATTTATAAATTTTGTATAAGTCATTTAACATAGTGACAACAAGAGTCGTGAATATTCATAACTTTCTTGAGAGATTTTGAGTTCGAGTCCGTCGTACGGTAAGTTATGCGTTTAGTTAAATGGTTAAATGTGTTTGAGTTATGTGTGCTTAACTTTTTATGACCACATTTTTTATCATATCTTTTAACATAGCGACAAAAAAAAGATGAATATCCTCAGTTTTCTTGAGAGGTCCTAGTTCAAATTCGTCAGACGACAAATTTTTGCGGGTTTAACCCCTTATGACTACTTATATTCATATACACTGGTATTAAATTATTAATACAAGAAATAAAGATGAATATTTAATATCCATAATTAAAAACATAGAAGGTCAATAAAGACATTTAATCCTAAAAGAAAAAAAAAGATTTTTAAAAATAACAATTTATTATGAATATGTCACAAGTATAAAACTTATATAAACAATTTTTATTTAATTTAACCATTTTAAATTTCATTTTAATTATAATTTAACCCTTTTAAGTTTCGTAAATAGATCAACCCGTTAACAACTACTAGGTTAGTGTCCAAAATTATTATTATTATTTTTTTTAATTTTTTTATATTATTTATTTGTTTTAATATTTTATTTTAAAATATTAATTTTTTTCTAGTAAACACGCATGTCAATAAAGGTATTTAATCTACCTATGTCAGTAAAGGTGTTTAATGACCGGACCCAGTTCCAACGTAAGATTGTTTTGACGGTTGATTAATTCTAATAATTTAAAATTAAAGAATTCAAAATATATAAACTAAAATAATTTTGACCGTTACACAAGAATAAGAAAAAAAATGTGACCAATTCAAAATTTTTCTGTAACATTTAAAACTATTATAAACATTTTTTTATAAATTAATTTTCTATTATTTTGCTGTTATTATTAATTAAAATATAAACAAATGTTTGAATAATTAAACCAAATAAAATTTAAATAACATATTTTTTTTATCAACAATATTTTTAAGACAAAATTCTAAAAATTATAAAAGAAAGCCAAAATTAAACAAGATTGATATAAGTAAAGTTGATACAATCATTTGGAGTTAATTAAAATCAAAATCAAACATATTATATAATCCATTAAAAAAAATAATTGTGTCTACATCTAATACAAAAAGAAAAGAATTGATTCATCCTAATAAAAATTATAAACATGATTAATACCTACAACAATAGCACGACACAATGCCCACACAAAATGTGCAAGCACAATTCTTAAATCAATCTTAACCATATAAGTTATACACAATTAAATTAAATAATTTTCTTTAAATTAAAAAATTATATTTACATACATATTTTTTTATACATGTTTATATCAAGTAAAATAAAAAATTTGAAAACCTGTAAAATAATTAAAATGGAAATAAAATTGACTAAAAAAGATATTTTCATCATTATTAAAAGTTTGATTTAAAGATGAATTAATAATATTTTATTTTATTAATACGTATAGGTACAGAAAAAGAAAATTAGGGTAGGATAGAGTCAAAGTCTAAATTCCCGAGAGGTTATTACTGACATTAATAGCAAAAGAAAGGGTAGTTTGGTCATGTACCCAAATATTTGAACCAAAATTAAGGTTTTTATATTCCCACCGAAAACAAAACCCGCCAAGCGTTACGAAAAAATTGAATGATTTTTTACCCTTTTAAGAATCAAACCAGTCAGAGACGCTTCCTTTCTCATTCATTAACTTGATCCATATTCTCTCTCTACCCTCTCGATTCGGGCTTCGTCTTCTTCAATACTCTCGGGAGGCTTTTTTCAGGTTTTCCCCCTTTCTGTATTTGCTTAGATTTAAGAATACTGCTTTATTTCTAATTAGAATTGCTTAAATCTGTATCATATCTTTCTTTGTTTACTTTTAATTTATTATCTTAATTAGGTTAGGGCGGAAACACATTTTCATGTCCTGTTTTTTAGTGGCAAGCAAACCCATCTTAGATTTTAGGGTTTTGGATTGTCTACTGTTATGTTGATCTTGATTTAGATGAAGATGAAGATGGTTGATTCTAGGTTATATAGTTCTTTGATGGGTAGGTTAAAGCATGCATGTATTTTATTTTGAAAAAACTCTGTTCATATTTGTTGTTAAGAACAAAACAATGGCTGGGAAGGGAGGAAAGGGGCTTTTGGCATCAAAAACAACAGCAGCTGCTGCAGCAGCTAGTAAAGATAAGGACAAGAAAAAGCAGCCGATTTCCCGTTCAGCAAGGGCTGGTCTTCAGGTATAATTATGTAAATTTTCATATTTTGAACTTGGTAGATCAAAAGTACATTCTTTGACCTGTTGTTTGGAAATGGTGTGTGACAGTTTCCTGTGGGGAGGATTCACAGGCAGCTGAAGACAAGAACATCTGCTCATGGTCGTGTTGGTGCAACTGCTGCTGTGTATTCTGCAGCCATTCTTGAGTATCTGACTGCTGAAGTGCTTGAACTTGCTGGAAATGCAAGCAAAGATCTGAAGGTGAAGAGAATAACTCCAAGGCATCTGCAACTTGCCATAAGAGGAGATGAAGAACTGGATACTCTGATTAAGGGAACCATTGCTGGAGGTGGAGTCATTCCTCACATTCACAAGTCTCTCATCAATAAGACCACTAAAGAATAAGAGGAGGGTTTACTACTAAATGGGTAATTTGGAGTTTTTTTTTCTATCTATCTGGCTGACATAGTAGTGGTAGAAAAGGATTTTAAAGTTATGTTACCCAGAATGATTTTAGTTTCTTTGTTTGTGTGTTTGTGGGGATTGATTTCTAGATTCTAATGTGGTTGGTTGTCTTTGGTTCTTACTTATTAGGATATGTTTCAGATTTTCTCTAATGGTTGAATGAATCACTGGATTTGATCTATTGTTTCCTTAATTTTATTTTATCTTATGTTTTTTTAAAACTAGGTTAAAAATACTTGTTTTTTTTTATTGTTAATGATTTGTTTGTTTTATCATTGGTTATAAATCTAGTTAGGAAGGTCTTAAATTTGATTCTGAATTAAATATCTTAACTGAAATTGGATTATTATGATGTTAGCTTTATTGTCTGATATTCTTAGTATGCATGGTTGGATATGTATATTATAAAACCAAATATTTATTTAACTATTAAGAGACAGATCATAACAATGAATTTATAAAACAAATAAATTGTTAGTGATTTCAATGATACTAGCACTAGATTTTATTTTTTAAGAAGTTAATAATTTATAACCCATACATATATTACAAACATTTTTCTTAAAAGTTACTAGATTTTGTAAAAAAAAAAAAATATTTTATTCATATCATTATATAGTTTTATCATAAACATTATTATTTTTATTAAAAATAACATTTTGTATAAAGTTTAATTTAGTAATTAGAAGAATTTTCTCATTTATCTTATTTAAATAATTTCAAATAAAATATTTGCACCGCAAAGATATGAGTATGAATTAGTGGAGCACGAAATGAGCTCGATGTGGTATTATATTGTGAGTGAACAAAGGTACACACCACCTTCATTAAAATAGACTACATTTGGACACAGACAATATTAAAGATCTAACACAATCTAATCACCACCTAAATCCACAACTCTACCTAATAGGTTGAATCATTTTTCAACTTTGTGTTAATATAGTTTTTATTCTCATTTGATAAAAAATCAAATAATTTATAAGAATATTAATAAGTATAAAAATAATTTATATAAAATCTAAATTACTTGCCTCTTTAATTTGTCATTCATTAATATTATAATATAGTTACAATAAAAGCAATTATAATTTAAAAATAAAGAGTTTATACAATAGTTATTTTATGATAATATTTTAATATTCTATCATAAAAAATTATATATATTTATTATTAAAAATTATTATTTTTAATTACTCTCACGGTTTTAATTCACATATTAAAAAAACGTATTTAAACGTATCATTTATTAAAATTGATATATTGAACCTTTCAACTTATAATATTTGTAAACGTTAATAAATTTAAATAAGCATTTATATAGCGTCTATATTAATATTTTTTTCATACCACTTTTTTTTAAATACTTGGTCATATTTTTTTTTTTTTATTATTAAAATGAGTTTATAATATATATCTATTTTTTTTAATAAAAATTAAAATTATATATATATATATATATATATATATATATATATATATATATATATATATATATATATAAATAAATGGGTTGAATGCTGATAAAAATTGAGATAGACTATTTGAAATTAAAAAAAAATATATATTAAATAATTTTTAAAATTTCACATATATTAATATATTTTTATTAGTTAATAAAATTTGTTAATTAAATTTAATAAATGTATTTTAAATTATATAAAAAATGATAAAAAAGTTAATAAATAAATAAATAAAAATTACAAATATTAATGAGAATATAAGAGTTTGTCTATATTAAAAATAAAAAATAAAAATATATAATAAACGCTTTTGTCATTTAGTTAGTTGGAATAAGGTAATTAATAAAAAGGTTTGAATATTCGATATCTTATTTATTTTAATAAAGCTCTTCTATAGTTTTTGGACATCGATGATTAAATGTAAGTATGGTTACAATTGGTCTGGTTGGTTCACAAAAATGTTTAATTATACATCGGGGTTTGGAGGGAATTTATTCTATGTGGAAAAAAATTCACGAGCAATCTTGATTCATTGTGGGGAATGATTATTCGATTAGTTTTTTAGCGACAATTGGTGTAGTGTCAAAAGTTTAATTACGATATCATAAGCTTGTTTCCATTGCTTTATGTAAAATGCCACAATTAAGAACATGTTTGTTCATGTAAAATGCCACAATTAAGAACATGTTTGTTCTCAATCTAGTGGTTTCATTAGTCGAAGTAGATATAGAAAAAGATTAATAGAGAGTTCGTACCATTATAAATTTTATTTTTGGTAGTACGCAAGGTGAACTTAAAAAGTTATTTATTTATTTTTTAAAAATTATTTGAAAAGAAAATCAAGAGAAAAACATATATAATATATATGCACTAAAATATAATTTAAAAAGATATATCATATTAGTTGTTAGAAAAATATTATTATTATTATTATTATTAAAATGTTGTAATATGTCTTAGTAATATATTAATGTTAATTATTTTAAAGAATAATTATTTATTATTAAAAAATATTTTATACATAAAATAAATAAACATAATTTGAGAAATAAAAAATACTTATAAATTATAAAAACACTCAATTAATATAGTATCATACAAAAATAAAAATAATAATAATCAAACAAACTCTAACAAAGGTTTGATATTAGGTTTTTTTATTTGAAAGTTTTACTCAAAACTTGTTATTTTCTCACATTTCACTTCATTTATCTCATTATTTTTATTATTTATGAAATAAAAAATATATTTTATTTAATATATTTTCTCTTATTTCTATCTTCCATATATTTGTATGGAATAGAATAATTAATAAAGCTTACAAACATAATTTTAAAAAAATTAAATCAAATATAAATTATATCCATAACCAATATAAAACAAAAATGAAACAAGCTCTAATATATTATAATGTCTTTCCCTCAAATCATACTCAAATAAGAAAACATCTCTCTCAAGTTCAGAATATATATATATATATATATATATATATATATATATATATATATATATATATATATATATATATATATATAAAAGAAAAGAAAATTCTAGGGTGGGCTTAAGCCCATTTGAGTGTCACCATTTGAATAATACGTTATACGTTGACAAGACATTGATAGTTTCTTTTTGAGGCATTGTTACAAGTTATTCGCTAATATAATTTCATATAATTTTTGTTAGGAGAAATTTTTTTGAGTAAAAAATTACATCTAAGATCTCGTTCTTTGGATGGAGAATTATTCACAGTGAAATTCTTACGGATGATATGTGCATGAAAAATGTTGTATTATGGTTTTTCGTTGTCGTATGTGTCATGAGGAGGTTGAATCGACAAATCACTTACTTTTTTATTATCGAAGGATGACAAATATCTGAAGTTTTTTGTGGAATATCACTGAGAATCATTGGATGATGCCCGAGTCTTTGGGTAATTGTTGGGAAATTTGGATTAATGCAGATAATATGGCATGCCTATATAATTGGGTTATCATCCCAATTATTTTTTGGTAGACTATCTAGTTGGAGAGAAATCGTCGAATTTTCACTGATTGTAGTCGTCCGATGTGTATCATTCATAATGTTATAATTATGATGTTTTCTGAGATTTATTCTGGAAAATCACTAGAGTCTATTGTAGAGTTAATCGTTCTTTTCGAGAACTTACAAGCTCGATAACTAATTTAGTAACGTTTTTCTTTTCTCTTTATGTCATGTTTTTTTTTGTTATGCTAAAACGATTTATACAAAAGACATCATTTTTAATATACATGGACATTTTTAAAAAATATATATTATAAATGAAATAGAAGATTAATAATATATATATATATATATATATATAGAATTTGAAAAAAAAATGGTAGAAAGATAACGTGGTGTAATCTAATTTCTTTTATTTTTCTTAATATTTTAATAATGTTAAAAATAAATTAGTCAGTGATGGTAGACATCTCATATATACACTCAAAATTAAAATAAATTTGTCCGACAAATTTTTGCAACTTAGTTATATTTTTCCAAATCATCAAATAATCCCTCTCAAATTAGTCCTAACAAAATCTAATATTGATAGGAATTGAATTCAATTTCAAAGTATTCAATAGAAAGTTCAAATTGCAACTCAAAATTCCAAAATTAAGTAGCTACTTTTTTCAGAATGTATTCAATCAAATCATATTTGATTCAATTTAAATTTATCTCAAATCAAATGAACACAATCATCCTAAGAAGCTAAATAATAGAACCATTCAAACCGTAAATCGCAATTACATCAATCAAGACTTTATTTCATCACAATATCAAAAGTTCATATAAACATTTTCGGTAAAACTATAATTCTAATTTAATTAATACTATTCTATTACACTCAAATTAAAACTATAAATAGACGCTAACTTTTAAATAAAAAGCAGAAGAAGCTCTAAATGCTTCAAGCTCAACCAACACCCATCCTTCTCACGGAAAGGAACAAATGAGGCGTATAAAAGAGTAAGGAAACATTATTTCCTTGGAGTGGAAAGTTCTCACCCTCAATGGAGCTCATACTAGAGGAATTTTATGAGATGAATTTTCCTTCTTTTAGGATAACCCAAGTTGCTAGAGTGAATGAAGTCTTCGTCGCAACAGTAGTAGGGACGACGATCGTCGTAGCAGTAGGGGTCGACGGTTGTCGCATGTCAGAGAAAGGGATTTTGAAAATGGGGAAAGAAGAGCTTTTGAGTTTTGTCATTTAATTGAACAATACCGATTGGTGTTGTACCAATCAGTACTATAACTTAATAAACGTGGTAAAATGTCAACCATCTCTAGCGATTGGTTATAATACCAATCAATATTATTAGCTTAATACCGATTGATATCATAATCAATCGCTAGAGATGATTGACATTTACCCTTTTTTACTACTGGATCATATTTGATAATTAGAATAGACGTTAAAATTCAAAACTACTTTTCTAAACTGGCTTGAAATGGCCCTCTAAAAACGGTCCAAGCGCCAATTTTAATATATTCAAAATTTGGATAATCCAATACCTTCAGATTGACTAATTTGAAAAATCCTAAATTTTGAGTATAATATTGTTCTTTGAAAAAATGTATAAAACAACTATTTTAACGCTTGTATTTTATACTCAAACACCATTTTTCATATACAATTTAAATTAGAGAGATCTGATACGTTCAGATTAACCGGTTAGAAAAATTATAAATTTTGAGTATATATATTAGCAATTTTGTGTAAAAAGTATTCAAAATGCCAAAAGAGTGAAACTCGAGTCAAATTGGGCAATTTGAGGCTTGGTCAATGAAAGTCAACGCAAGACTACTGCGCCAAGACTCTTTAAAACATGAAGATGACATCATCATGATGTCAATGAGAACCACATTTGAAAATTCTCAATTGTGTTCTTGAATTGGTATCGCCCATTTATAGGAAGAACTTCTAACTTCAAAAAATCACTCTGGTCTAAATAATCGATAGTTTTGAATGATTTTTAAATGTTTTGGAAAGCTTGCAGAGACCTTTACGAAATTGGTTTAAGTTCCATTTTGGATTGAAGCTCTTGATAATGAGGAATCATCGATACAAAAAAAGTCTACAGAATAGGATCAAACCAGACATACATTTAGTTTAAAATTCATAACTTGAGCCACAAGGCCTAAAAAAGGAATTTATACTTATCGTTGGAAATTTAAGACATGGCCCAATCGAATGACATCGATCTCAGACTATCATTCGACATTTAAGGGGTCTAAATGCCCACGCAAGGTTGATGTAAGTGCACCTATTTTGATCCTGGAGTAAATTGAAGTTAGGGGTAACTTCATAAATTCATATATTTTGATCTACTCAACCATTTGGTGCAAATGTATTACCATTGTAAAGATCATTGAGACAACTTTCTTTGAATACCAAGTAGCTCTCATGGATCAACCTACCACCGACGATAGGTTCCCAAGATTAGCTAAACCAAACAAATTTTTTATCTTCACAAGATGGTTGAAGACGAGATTCCAAAAAGACATAACTTTAAAAGATTCACTTGACGCTTATTGTAAAGTGAAATGGGAGACAATATTTTTGATGAATAATTTTAAGTAGATGGGAGGAAGAGAATACATCTGAAATTGATTCACTTTTATTATATTTATTTCAGTTTTTATTTCTTTTACATCCTCTGTCAGTTCATCCAATTTATATTCAACAACAACATAATAGGAATTAGTTTGGGGTGCTATTGATGAAGCTCTCCAACCAGATGTTGGAGTCACTGAATGATGGACATGTGTTGTTTTAGTCATTTGATAGATTCGCAATGGGGAGAGAATGAGAGGTGTTAGGGCTAAGGGAGTAAGTAGTTTCTTTTTGTCAGGTTTGGAAGAAACTACATCTTCATTTTTTCTCATGTTTTCTCTTCCTCCTATCTACTTCAAAGGTTCATAAAAAATATTGTCTCCTATTTCTTCAAAGTCTACCCCATCGTACAAGATCTTCTCCTCTTCAGACTCTTTCATCTTAGTGGCAGTCTTGCCCTTCAGGGCAGTGATTAGATCCTGGACAGTGTTCTTCTTGCTGGATTTGTAAAGTAATATCATTGGACAGAAATGTTCATACACTTCGTCCTATTGGAAAATTTAGGCACAAATGTTTTCATCACCTCATAGGTCCACACTTGAAATGCTAGTGTGAACCCAAAGTCTCTCTTGTCCCCTTCTTCTTCCTCTCCAAGGTTTACTTCTTGGCCAAATATATAGACTGTTGGTGTTTCATGTCCTTGTTAAAAACCTTCAGGATTGCTCTAAATGACACATTCCCCATGAAAATTGGAGGAAAATGTCAATGTCCTCCACCATTTAGACGGTTTTAATATTTACAATCCTCCTTGAGTCAAGGGCGAAAGATACTAGCAAACCAGGCATACTAACCCCATCTTCCATGCATCTTCCTTATGAAAGCATGAAAGAAAATTTGACTCAAGGTCTGCAATTCTAACAGTCATATTACTGTTAAAATATTTAACTTCTTCATCTTCTTTGCCAATATTTTCCACCATAGAAAATTTGTCAAAGTTGAGGTCTGTCATCATGACATACTCCTTCATGCCAAAGCACACCTCCTCTCCATCACCAGGAACTTCATCTCCTTCGAGTTTGAGTTGATTTTCTTGAGAAGCATTTGATAGATATTGTTCTGAGAACAGTACGTACGGGACTCTAAATAAATATTGGAATTGGGTTTCCAGATCCCTATTCATAAGATTCATTGCAACAAACTTCTGGACAATTTTTTTCGGATTGAATTTCTATGAAACCCTATTAAAAATTGTTCAGCCATGGAAATAATGGTTTTGGTTGACGTCAACTTCAAAAAGGAACAAGAGTATGTTAGAATAAGTCGTGAAGAAATAAAAAATGGTGATGAAGTTATATAAGATCGTGATGAGGTTATATAAGATCGCGACAGACATGACAATACAAGGTTTGACAAAAAAACTCAAACTCACCTGAATAATCAAGACGATGTTTGAAGGAACGACGATACGAACTTTGATGGATGAGTCAAGGCAACAGTGATGATGAGAAGTTAGAGACGGAGTCGAGAGATGAAATCTTTAAAGGAACAATAGTATGTTAGAATAAGTCGTGAAGAAATGAAAAATCGTGACGATGTTTTATAAGACCGTGAAGAGGTTATATACAATTATGACGAACATGAAAATAATAAAGTTTGACGAAAAAGCTCATACTTACCAGAATAATCAAGACGAGGTTTGAAAAACGACGAGACAAGCTTCGATTGATGAGTCGATTCAACAATAATTATGAGCAACTAGAGAGACAAAGACAACGAGAGAGATGAAATCTTCCAAGAAGGGGCGGAGCCACTCTTGGGCTAAGGTGGGCTCCAGCCACACCTAAATTTAAAAAAAACGGGACAAATTAAGTGAATAAACGGAGCAAATTTTATCAATTGAAAACTGAAAAGGGAGAAAGACCGAAAGCTCACAAAACCTCAATTTGTTGCTTGTGTTGTGCGATTGACGCTGCCATAACCCTCCATCTTGTTGGTTCGATTCCAGATTTTTAGTGGTCTTCTTCGCTTCGGCCTCCGGTCATCTTCTTCCATCAGCTTGCTCTCGGTTTGGTTCGTTCTTTACCCCTTTCTCTGCATTTAATTTTTTAATCAGTTTATCGTATGAATCAAGAACAGTTTATGTGTGAGTTGTGACAGTGTGAGTGTGAGTGTGTGACTATGTCCGAATTCCATTAATAGTCCTCAAAGAACAACAAAATAACCAATATATTATGTGTGTTTTATTTAAATTTTGTTAGGGTTATAATGGAACTATCAACTATGGAAGCTCAAAGAAAAACTATTAACTCATTTTTTAAACCAAAAGATCAGTCATGTACAAGTCAAGGGGGTAATGAATCAACTGTCGATATCTCAAATGTCCCTGCTCAAGAACCTAACAAATCTTCTAGAATTGATGTTGATGTAAGTTCTCTTGAACCTGATTCAGCATTACGTATTTCGATGTGGAAATGTCATTTTAATCAAATGAATGAAATTAGACGAGCTTATATCAAGATGGGGCAATATCAACCTATTAAGGATGAGTACCCGCCGACCAAATTTGGAAATCAAAATCGACGGTTTCAAAGACAATGATTTAAGAAATTTACTTGGTTAGAAATACTCTCCTTTGAAAGATGTTGCTTTTTGTTTCCCATTTTTCTTGATTGAACATAAACAACCCCAAAAACCTGCATTTACAACAGATGGATTCAAATATTGGAAGCGAGTTAATGATGAGGATATATGCGCTTTGTTATGCATATAGGATGTAATACTTCACCACATAATACTGCAGTTGAATATCTTGATAATTTAATGAATATCTCTTGTCATATTGACAAAGTACTGAATGCACAGTCTTCAGATGAAAAAACAAAAGAATAGAATACGACTTACAACAACTATTGAAAGCATTCGGTGGCTCACTTTGCAAGCGTGTGCATTGAGAAGGCATAATGAGTCTCCATCTTCTAATAATCGTAGAAATTTTATTGAGATGATAAAATTTATGGGGAAATTGAATGAGAGTATTGAAAACACTATCTAAAATCGGGGATGCCAAATTCTGCATTTTAGTTGACGAAGCAAGAAATGCATCTAACAAGGAGCAGATGGGTATTGTGTTAAGATTTGTGGATATTGATGGGTTTTTACGAGAACGGTTCTTTGCCATTGTAAATGTGGATGATACAACCGCTGCAATACTTAAGAAAGAAATATTTGATGCTCTTGGTCGTTATGACTTGCATATCCATAACATGAGGGGACAATGATACGATGGTGCTAGCAATATGTGTGGCTCTTGGAATGGATTACAGGCTCTTTTTTTGAAAGATTGTTCATGTGCATATTATGTACATTGTTTTGCTCATCGGCTTCAACTAGCATTAATTGCGACTGTCGAAAAAGAGGTATCTATTTGGTTATTCTTTTCGAAACTGAATTCCACATGTAATCTTATTAATGCATCTCCTAAACGTCATGCCGAGTTACATTCTTCTCAAAGAAATGAAATTGCACATATGGTAGCTACTGGTGAACGTGATACCGGTAGATGATGTAATCAGATTGGAAATTTATTACGGCTAGGGAAGACTCGTTGGAGTTCTAATTTTGACTCACTTTGTAGCATGGTTGATATGTATGGCTCTGTGATTACCATGTTAGAAAATATGGTGGATAAGGGGTCTTCTAACTCCATTCGTGGTGAAGCTAGTGGTTTGTTGATTGCGATGAAGTTTTTTGATTTCATATTCATTCTACACTTAATACAAAAGATAATGGGATTAACAAATCTATTTTGTCGAGCATTGCAAGAGAGATCTTTAGATATTTTAAATGCATTGGACCATGTTTCAACTACTAAAACTTTGCTTCATGCTTTGCTTTGAGAGAGCAAGGGTTTGATATTTTACTCAGTTATGTGGAAGAAGTTTGTGAAAAGTATGACATTGAGATACCTCAGATGGAAGCTCGTTACAAATCTAGTAGAAGTCGTTCTTATCAACAAAAGGATTCGATTATAGTTAAGCACCACTATCTATTTGATGTATTTGTTGTTGCAATAGATTTTCAAATTGAAGATCTCAATAATAGATTCAAGGACAAGGTAGTCGAATTTCTTAAGCTCAGTGGTGCTTTGGAATCTAAAGACAACTTTAAACTTCTTAATGTTGATCACATCTATCAACTTGTTGAGAAATTCTATCATCTAGATTTTGATGCACAAGATTTGCACCACTTGAGAACACAATTGGCTCACTATGAGCTTGACATGCCTATCAATGAAAGATTTCAGAATTTATCAACTATTTCAGAATTATGTCGAAGATTAATAGAGACAAATAAGTCAAAAACCTACAATTTGATTGATAGGTTTTTTTATCATTTGTTATAATTTATGAAATATAGCTATATTGTTTACTTATACTAATATATTTCTACATCAGGTCTATAAAAATATTATTGACATCTACAATTTTTTCCAGAATTTTCGAAGCACGTTTGGAAAAACACTCATTTTCGCAATGTCATATCTAAAGTTTTGCAATTTCGAAAATTTCAAACTCGAGTGTAGCGTGCTCCTAAAATTGTACTTGACATACATAAAATATTTAAAACAAATTATAACACTTTTTTGGAAAATTTCTTAATTTTTAAGGTGTCATTTTCCTACACTTGTGGACTCCTTTCCTTTCTACAAGGTTCAACACTCTAAACCAACAAACAAGCAACATGCGTTGATTCATAATTGTATTCACTTGTGTCCACGATGCTTCAAGGCTTCATTATATCGTCTTTGTCTAAAACCTAATGGCGTTTAGAGTCATCTCTGGAGAAATAATATGGTTAGCCCCTTTGATAGGCATAAAACCTAATCGAAAGATCAAGATAATTCAATAGTTTTTTGGGGAATTAAAGGAGAACTAGCATGACACCCCACAATCATGCCCCCCCCCCCCCCCCCCGCTTTAAAAGTGGCCACGGGGGTTAATCACGTATCCCGTAAACACACTTAATCATTTAACTAGGCACATAACTTGTTATCTAACGGGCTCGAACTCAGGACCTCTCAAGGAGGTTGGGGATATCCACATCTTGTTGTCACTAGGCTAGAAGAGGGGATTAAAATGTGGCCACATGGGGGTTACGCACATAGCCCGCAAACTCACTTAACCATTTAACTAGGCTAAACTTATCTAACCTTGTCTAATTTTAATGGACGCCTAGAGTTAGTTTTAAGCAAGAAATATGGTTAGTCCCTTCGTATAGACACATGATTAAGATATGTGTAACAACCCTTCTTAAAAAATCAATAACCAACTATGTTCGAGTAAAAATTATCATTTTTATAGGCACATAGGATACAACGCCAATACAATTTCTTAATATGTAACTAAGCACCGTGCCCTTAAAATGAGAATACTCTAATTTTATTTCTTTTAGTTTCTTTATGACATAAGCTATAGTGGCAACTCTTAAAGTCAATTAGCTTATTACGTATTAATTTAAAACTTGTACGGATCAAACGATTCTATTTCGGTTCATCATGTCTAAGATAGGATAATATCTTAAAATGATAGTCTTCCAATCTACTTTTTATGAGATTCGCGAGGAAGGTAAACTAAGGGATTCTATAACATAACTTCTGTAGAATTTTTTTTCTTTTTAAAATAGTGCACAGGTCGAGTCTATCATTTAAATCTTTTGTTATGTCCCCTCCGCGGAAGGAGCACTCGAAAGGATATAAATTTTAGGTCAATTAGGTACCCGATTTTTTTGGACGAGTTCAGGTCGGTTTTGGTTCGGGTTACTCAATACCTGAAAATTTATCATGTCTAGCATTTGGTGGGTTGTTTGTTGTTCATACCCTTCAATTGTTTTTTTTTGGGGAATTAAAAACATGTGTCCATAAGGAATTAAACACATAACTCACAAACACAATTAACCATTTAACTAGGCGCAAAACTTGACGTACAATTAACCATTTAACTAGGCACAAAACTTGACGTCTAACGGGCTCGAACCCATGACCTCTCAAGGAGGTTGAGAAGGCTGAGAATATCCATATCTTGTTGTCGTTAGGTTAGAAGAGGGGATCTCTTCAATTGTTTTTATAACCTTTTCTTGAGTCTATGTCCATCTTTTTTTAATTACAAATTAAACGTTATTATTGAATTTTGAGTTATTTTTAATTTTTTCAATAAAAAATACTTGAATTCATACTTCTAAAGATATTCTCTCATTATTTATATATATATATATATATATATATATATATATATATATATATATATATATATATATATATATATATATATATGGTCAATTATCATCTAATAATTTTTTCCAAAATTGTTTATCAACCATTCATTAAGAATAATTTTAAGGGCAACTCAAAATATTTAGTAGATATTATGTTCCGTTTGATTAGTTAGTTGTACTTATTTACTTTATTTTACTTTAACACTCATTGTTTAAATACTCAATTAAATTTGTTTTTGGAAAAACTCTCAACCAATAACGTGATTGTTAGAATATTTTGATTAAAAATTTTAACTTTATAAATTATTCATACAATTCACCATATAATTCATTCATTGTTATTTTGATTCTTTATATATACATATAATTTGTAACTGAATTTAATAAGATTTAATTTTATTAAAATTAAATAAATAAATTAGATGAGAGATAAATAAACTAATTTTTAATAATTATAATTTAAATAAACTTTTAATAATATATACAAGCTTATATGTTTAAATGTTGCAATAAATTATATTTATAATCAAAATTTAGAAAACAGTTTTGAAGGTGTATAAAAAAAAATTCCTACTTTGGAGTAAGAAACATAAGACAAGAGCCTTTAATATTTGTAAGAAAACTCTCATAAACACTTGAAAATGAACTTGACGTGACCTCTGTAGTCTCTTTCAAATTAACATCAATAAATAAATTTACTTTTACTAGGGTGTAAGTCAAATTTAATTATCTGCCAAACCCCCTGCCCCATATTTAAAGTTTTGGTTGTTACAAGGACCATTAATACTATCATCAAATACCTCCCAAATTTAATCCTATTATGGATAAGTGCCCAACAACTTTGAAGAGACTAATATACCATCTTGCTTGGTTGATTCAAATTCTTAAGTTTTTTTTCAAAAAGGTTATAAGCATTCTAACTATCTCTAGAAAATAACATGATTTAAATATATATAATTAATAAATAAATAAATAATTCGTTGCTTTGAATTTATTGAAATAAACATGATTTATTTAATAAAGTATTGAATTATCAAATTTGGGTTGGGTCAATTGAGATTTCGAACCTCACAATTTAGGTTTATTATTGTTAAAGTTATAAAAAAATGAGATTTTATCTTTAAAATTTTAATCCGTTTAACTTATTATTTACGTGACATTTATAAATAAATAATTTATATCACTAATTTAATTACTGAATTTCAGATAAATGAATGTTTTGACTATTGATTCTTTAATATTTGGTAGTCAAAAAAAAATAATTCGTTAAAATTCGGTAGTTAAATATTGATATGAATATTTTATATATTCATTTATAAATGTTAGTTAGATAATAAATTAATTACGTTTAAAATTATTAATATAAAATCTCGTTTTATATAATTTTAATAATAATAAATCTAAATTTTGAGGTTGAAAATAAGAGAATTAAAATTTTAATTGCTTCTAATAAAAATAGCCCAAATTTGACCCGTAGGCCATTAAAATAAATATTGAGTTGCAATATTTTGAATAAATATGTATTTTTTTATATATAAAAAAAAAACTTAAATGTATAAATATATAATAATAAAATAATTCTTATTTTAAAATAAATAATATTTTAATATTAAATAATATAATGTAATAGGAGAAGGAGAATTAAAGGGAAATTTGATGGAATAACCCTCATAAGAGGGGAATTTCCACTTTTAACAGGTGATTAATAAATTTTTCATTTTTGACCTTTTGCCAAGGCAAAAGGTCAGTTTTACCCTTTATTAAAAAAAAAAAAAAAATTTTGATTTTCATTCTCCCCCGTCTTCCTTTCCCTCGAACCCAGTTCTCCTTTCACTCCCCCGTCTTCCTTTCCCAGTTCTCCTTTCACTCCCTCTCTCTCGTTTCCAACTTCGACGACGTCCTCTCCCTCGAACCCCGACGAGCTCCGACGACAAACAAGAGCCCCCGACAAATACGTCGAATGTGAGTTTATCTTCCCCGTTTCTATCCTAGTTCTCCGTTTTATTGTTTAGGGTTTAGTTTTGGGTTTAAAATGCTTCTGTCGAAGGCTGTTGCAGGGTTTTGGGTTTATTGCAGATGCATTTTCGCAGGCGACAGTGCATCTGTCGCAGACGACAGTGCATCTGTCGCAGACGACAGTGCATCTGTCGCAGACGACAGTGCATATGTCGCAGACGACAGATGCATCTGTCGCAGGAAGAATACACTATTCGCCTGCGACAGATGCATCTGTCGTCTGCGACAGATGCACTGTCGCCTGCGACAGATGCACTGTCGCCTGCGAAAAATGTCATATTTCCTTTAAATTAGTGGTATTTACTTTCATTATTCTGACTTATTGATTTTTTGCAGATGGCACCAACCAAATGCAAAAACAGATGGAAAGGGCTATGAAGAGTCAAGTTTAATTATTCTGACTTGAATGTAAACCTTATGTATTTATTTTTGAATGTAAACCTTATGTATTTATTTTTGAATGTAATGTAGTTTGCTATTTTGAATTCAAATATAATATAGTATATATATATATAATTAAGCACAAAACATAAATGAAATGCATTTATCGCATGCGACGGTGCATCTGTCGCAGACGGGAAATGCATCTGGATAATACCCTACAAGTACATGTTCGACCCTTGAAGTCAACTTGAAAATCAAATTCACCGTCATGCACATGGAACTGAAATCGATTAAGTGGATAAACACTGTAGAATCTAGCATTTTCACCTTCCTCACGTAATAACTTTTCATAATATGGAGATAAATGTTCGTTGTGGTTGGATGATTTTTCTCTTCTATGATAAAACCAATCTTGTATTGTGAATCTTAAATAGTCAGCTAATGTTGTTATGGGATATTTCCTAGCTTCTCTGCACTGACTATTAAAACTCTCAGCGTAATTACTTGTCATTTGATTGTATCGCGAACCGGGGAAAAAAGCACGACTCCATTTCTCCACTCCAATTTGTTCCAAATATTGAGCAATCCTAGGGTCTTTAGTTCTGATCTTGTCAAAATGCTTCTGAAACGTGGTCTCGGTGTATGCACGAGAAGCCAAATCAAACTCAACATGACAGTTATCAGTTTTAAATTTGGCCATTATATTCATTTTGATGTGGTATGTGCATGCCCCGTGATGTGCTTCTGGAAAAACCGCGGACAAGGCGTTGGCAATACTTGGGTGTCTATCGGATATGAAGACGAGATCCGGGACTGATCCAATTGCCAACCTTAGTTGTTGCATGAAATATGTCCAAGAGTTATTATTCTCTGAATCAACGACACCAAAAGCAACGGGATATAGTTGCTCGTTCGCATCCAATGCTATCGCAACCAGTAGTTGACCTCCAACTTTATGCTTAAGGAAGCTGGCATCGATGCACAATACAGGACGACAACATCCTATGAAACCCCTAATTGAAACCCCTAAAGACATGAACATATACCTGAAGTGTCCTTCCTCATCCGTCTGGATGTCAGTTATGGTACCTGGGTTCTTCTTCTGCAACATGAACAGGTAGGATGGCAATTCACCATAGGAATCCTCCACAGTTCCTCGCACCGCCATTAAGGCCTTTTCCCTTGACCTCCAAGCCTTATTATATGTCAAAGTTAACCCATAACTTGTATGCATGTCTTCCATTATTTTTTTAGGCATGTGGTCATGGTGATGGTCCATGTATTTACGTTTGATACACTCCGCAATTACCCATGATGGTGCTTGCCTCACATTGTCTTGTCTCGTCAAAATTGAGCATGTGTGTTCTTTTACAAATTTTCTGATCTCAAACATCTCCGAGAATTTTCCTTTCATAGCACGCAATTTCCACTTGCAGTTCTCAGCCATGCATTTTACAAACCAAAGATTTTTTGTTGACTTCACCACTTTAAGGACAAAGTGATTAGACATCGCATGTCTATGCAACCTCAATTGTATTTCTTTTTTGTTATCAAAGAACGTACCCACTTCCAATGAATTTTCAATTAATGGAGCAGGAGTTTCGATCTCGAGTGGTTCATATGAGAAGTAGTGCTTGGTTCCCTCAGTATGGCTGAATCTATTCCTAACATGGGAAGTGCTTGGTTGACTTGGGAAAACATTTTCCGGCTCAAAAACATTTTGCTCCTCACATACATCTCTCTGCTCAAAAACATCTTGCTGCTCAAATATATCTCGCTGCTCAAACACATCCTGCTGCTCAAACACATGCTCAGATACATCTTGTTGCCTTAGGAATACATCTTGTTGACTTGGGAATACATCTTGCTGCTCAAACACATCCTGCTGCTCAGATACATCTTGTTGTCTTGGGAATACATCTTGTTGACTTGGGAATACATCTTGCTGCTCAAACACATCTCGATGCCTTGGTAAGATATCTTGCTGCTCAAATATGTCATTTTCTGGTCTTTCACTTTGTTGAGTTGAAGGTATTGACTTCTCTACTAAGGAGACACATAGCGGGGCGCGATGATTGGGCAGTGAAGACGAGAGTTCTTGTAAATAGAACGCCACATCGCTATCTCCAATGATTGTTGCAGGAGGAGAATTGATCATTAGCATATTATACTTTACCTTGAACACTAAGTCATATCTTAGTTTGTCCACACCAATAGAATTATAGACAATTGAAGTTAACTCTTCATATGTAGCATTTCGGGGTACATTCACACCACGACACGAACTTGAGACAAAAGAACTAACCCCACAATCATCAGTTTTCCAGTCTCCATCAAAGAGTAGAAAAACACCAACATTCATGTGATCTGCAATTGAAAAAAATTCAAAGAAGTCAGTGACAGTGACCAGTCAGTGTTAATTGCAAGGAGGAAAATGCAAGGAGGAAAATGCATCTGTCGCAGGCGACAGTGCATCTGTCGCAGGCGGGAAATGCATCTGTCGCAGACGACAGTGCATCTGTCGCAGACGACAGTGCATCTGTCGCAGGCGGGAAATGCATTTGTCGCATGCGACAGTACAGATGCACTGTCGCCTTCGTCACCTTCTTCGGATGTATATTTCACTGTAAAACATATCAGCCAAGCTCTAAAACCATTATTCCATGACCTAACCTACATCTTAGACTCTAAACAACAAAACCCTAAAAGGACGAACGTCTAACCTGAATGTTGAAGACGATCGTCGATGATGAAGGAAGGATCCGTTGATGATGAAGGAAGCTTGATGATGAAGGAAGCTTGATGATGAAGAACCTTGATGAAGGAAGCTTGATGATGAAGAACCTTGATGAAGGAAGGACGGGGAAAGGACGGTTGGTGGAGAGGAGGGAGGGAAATGGAGAAGAAAGTGACATTTCATAACTGAAATGCGCACTCACTTACTGATTTTTTTTTTTTTTTTTTTTAATAAAGGGTAAAACTGAAAGGTCAAAAATGAAAAATTTATTAATCACCTGTTAAAATGGAAATTCCCCTCTTATGAGGGTTATTCCATCAAATTTCCCGAATTAAATGTTATAATTTAAGGAGGCCTAAAACAGAAAATAACAGCCCAACCTGAAGTACTGGGCTAGTCTACACCACTTTTCTAAAAAATACATTTTTTTAACCAAAATTTAAGAAATTTATAATATATTAATATTTAAAATTAGCTAAATAATTTTACTATAATTGGACAACAAATTGGATCAGTTAAGAAAAAAACATTTAAATATCATATATTATTGTAAAAGAAGTTGATTAGTAAAACTAATAATTTTATAACTATTTATTTTCTTTATTTATTATGTGATAAATAATATATATAAGTAAGCTTGTTTTAAATGTCCATATTTTGGGTCTAGAATTAAAACCATAATAGAAAATTTCAATTAATTAATGACTGACTCGTGGCTAATAAGCGCATTAGATCTTTTTTTTAAAGCAGCACCCCCCCCCCCCCCCCCCCCCCCACCCCAATAACAAAATAAAAAAAAAAAAACAAACAAACAGGAAATAAATAAACCCTAAACCCCCAACAGACCGACAGACAGACCGACCGACTACCACCAAACCAAAAACATTCTAGAAATCGAGCTTCTTGCTAAGAGAGGCGAAAGATAACTCATGAATAGTTTCGGTAATAAGATCCTTAAATATCTGCCTCTCTATATCCAGCACTATATCCGCTATTTCCTGAGTTGGCTCTTCACCCCCCCATCCACTAATCTCCTTCCCCCCCTTTTCAAAATCCTTCCTCACTATCTCTTCCGCAGTTATTTCGTCCTCTTTCGTCTTCTCCTTCTCCTTCTGATTCATCTTCATCAGCAACTTCTCTATCTTAACATCATCATCTTCTGGCTTCCGCCGGATATTCTCAAACTCAGCCCATATCTGCTCCAGCGTCGGCAACGAAGAAGCGTCCGCCTCCATTGCCGCCTTTGTCCAAGGCGGCAATGGACGACGCTTCTGTTTAAAGATTTCCATGACCATATCAAACATCGCCTTTCTCTCTGGCTTTGAAATTGTAGTACTAGTAGACCCTTCTTTCTCTTTTAGCAGGTACTGCTCTTCAACTGTTAAGAACGGGTCGATATATTCAGGAAGATTGGTTATGGCTTTGAAGATGTCGGCAAGGTAGATGAATTCAGGCTCGGAAGAGATGATGGCCGGGGTGGTGGTGGTGATAGAGTGCTTGAAGTAGTATTCATCGACGTCATATTCCAGCAGTCCTTTTTCTTAACAAAAAATAAAATAAAATAAAATTATTATTAAAAGTATGGGGGGCAACAGTGATATGAATGTCTAGTACTGATTAAACAGTAGTACTTTTAAATCACTTGGGTACAAGTTAGAATTCCTTCATTAGAACAACCAACCCACGAATTTAATGTTTTTTTGTTTTTTTGTACAAGAGGAGGAAATAAAAACAGTCATCATATATGTTTTTGTAACAAAATAAAGCATTACCATAACAAGGTAAATAAATAAACACCCAACAAAAGAAAAAAAGCATGCGTAGTTCAGTAAAAAGGACAAGACACAGATTCTGCCTTTGCAGTTCATAAATATTTCTACTTCTTCTTTTTTTTGTGTATAATTAATACTAAACCCTAAATTATTTAAGGCTTAAGACTTAAGAGATATGATATAAATTCAGGGTCGGTCGGCAATTGTTCATGAAGCACGCAAAGTTATTAGTAGCTGTCTAATCATTGATCACTTGTCAGTTGCAGCAATTAATAATATATATATATATATATGATAGGATGATGCAATCTGAAACCCTAACACTCTGCAAATAACGGTGCAAATTTAAGTACCTCCTTTGAAGTCAATGCACCGGGGAAGAACCGGGGAAGGAGGGGAAAGGGAAGGGGAAGGGGAGGCTGATTCTTCCTTATACTGTAGAACAGAGACCGGACTCGGTTGTGTATCGGCCGCGGCTGTCATTTCCGCTATGCTATTAAGCAGCTTGTCGCACCTCTCCAACAAGTTCTTCCCTCCTCCTCCGCTTTCCTCCGTTTTGGGTTTCTTCTTCTGCATCAAAACAACAACAAACAATCAGGAACTGACTTCTATTACAAATGGGGTCTGAATCAAATTTACCTCTGAATCAGTTTGAGGAGGAGGTATTGGCGTGATGGGTTTCACCTCTGCAGTGATCTGGCGTCGGTTCCTCGGTGAAAGGTCGGCTGGGATCTTGTTCCTGGGACTCTGAACTGGGGACTGAGAAGGGGAGGAGACCCTTCTCCCCTGTTCATTGTTACTCTTCTTCTTTGTTATGGCAATGGCAGATTGTCTTTTACCCCTGATTGGATTTGGAGCTTTTGGGGGACCTTCCTTACGAGTATATGATGAACTGGAACTGGAACTACTACCATTCCTTATCCGCCTTGGTTGATTATCCTATTTGGGCAGTGAATTTGAGAATTATTAAGCATTTGAATCTGATTGATTATTATTAATGTATCAAGTGTTTGAGTACTTACCGACAAACTGCTATGACATAATATCAATGATGGGAACGGCTCTACATGCGGACGGATAAACTTTGACTGCATTAGGCTAGTGTGAGATTTAGCCGACCGGAGACTCTGTTCATAGACGAAGTCGTTCTTCTGTTTGATTGCAGTATTGACGTGAAGAAGTCCTTTGAGCCGACGATCTTCAATGAATTGTTTCAATGAGTCTAGTTCTTTCGATGGATCAGCAACACCTTTCATCTTCATCCGTTTCTCCATCTCACCATAGGAAGGGAAAGACTCGTCGGAATCAAAGATGCTCCTACGCGGTAATTGAGATCCGCCGGCGATTTCACTCTTCATCAGTGATTGCGAATTCGCATTCGCTACATTTTCCGGCGGAGCAGTAGTCAGTTGTTTCGGAGACAGTGTTGGCGATTGATGATTAATTCGCTGCTTTCCGGAATGATTAGCATCCACGAATTGATTTTGCGACAGATCTCTAGTAAGTCGAGATTCCGAAGCAGATCTACGAAGTTCAGACTTGTTCGTAGCATCCGGACATGAAGGCAACAGTTCGATCCCCATGAGCCTAGCAATGACGCTGGGAGACCGGCTTTGATTGTCATCATCGGTATCAGCAACAGTTCCATTTCGTGAGAGAATCGCCAACTTAGTTCGGATATCCTTTGGCTGAAGGCTTCCTCTAGAATCCATAGTTGCTCTGCTATCAAGTGAAAGCCTAGGTGGAAATGGAAATGGAACCGGTAACGGTAGCCCTGCCGGAACGGGAATCGGAGTGGCGGCGGTTCTCGTAACCACCACTTCTTCATTTTCAGTAACCGCCGCCGGTGCCGGTGGAGTGACGGTTGTAACCGAATCGGGAGTTGTAACAACTAACTGAAATCATAACGAATTGGATTTCAGTTATAAAAATATAATTAACTGATTTCGATTTGTTGTTATGGTTAGTGATCAGTTGGGCCTACATTAATATTGTAACCGGATGGAAGGAAGGAGACAAAACAAAAAAGAAAAGAAAAAAGAGAGAAGAAAGGAAGAATGTTGACTTACCGAAGGAGGAGAAATGAGTCCTTTGGTGGAATTGAATCTTCGGTTGGCGCCCATGATATGATTCTTTTCGAACATTTGGAAGAAGACGGTCATGCATCCCATTTGCTTCTCCAATTTGCGATCGCGTAACATTGCACTCGTCATTTTCCGGCAGAGATACAGGAGGAAATAGCTAGGAGGAAGAAGAAATCGAAATCAATGGCTCGCTCTTCTCACTCAAGAGTAGTACTACAACACTTTTGCTTTTATCATCTACTCCCGCTTTCAGCTCCCTTTTAAAGGCTTCAATTCTAGAGAGAGAAAGTTGATGGTAGTATTTACGTGGGGCCCACATTAAATAAATTTCATAGTTGAAATAAAATCTAAATAAATGTTTCATTTATTTATGTTATTTTTTTTATTATTTATAAAAACAAAAACAAAACTTCGATTACTCTACCAAGAGCTCGTTTGATATTGAGTTATTTGCAATTTTTATTGGGCTCGTTTGATTCAACTTATAATTGTTACGTGTATTATTTGCGTAATAATCTGTTACATTACGTTTGAACACAATATTTTTTTTTTAACTCTCTTTCTAACCTGAACTAATTAGTATTAGAAGGATGGAAGAAGTTCAAGATGAATATCTAGCTCCTTTGAGCATAGGATTCTAAGATGAGTGTACGAGAGGATAAGCAGAATCCAAGTTATTTTATTATTATTTTAGTGAAAATGTATATTATTTTTTATTTAGATTTTGATAGTTAATATATCTTTTTTATATTTCTAAGGAAATTTATTATATATAACATGTCACATAGAATCATAGATGGGCAATTTAAATTTAATACATTGAGCTCACTAGTTTATCATTTTCAATGTTATCATATTCATTCTAGATATCAAAGTTTAATGAAAACACCTTTCATTTTCATTTTCTAATAGTAGACGCTAAACATTAATCATTAACTTTATGAAATAATCAAATAAGTACTTATTAGTGGGGTATGGTAGATCATATACTAAAATATTTAAATAAAAATGTTTATAATTCTAGTTAAAGTTAGCTGAAATTAATGTTATGGGTTATAGTATTGACTATTGAGTTATAATATGGTGTACACTTCTACTTGATTTCACAATTTCACTTTAAGTTTAAGAACAATGTTATTAATGTTAAATTATACAATTAAAATTTATACCTAACTAAGTTATGAAAGTTGTGTTATTCTTTCCTTTATGAATTCTGCAATTCTTGTCCCCTCTTTTCCATTTTTGATAATTTATTTTCCCAACTAAAACTTTAGGGTCGTTTGTACATTTGAGATGTACATTTTTTTTACTTACATTTTCAAAAGTAACTTTTTATATATTTGTTTATGAATCTATGTTTTTAATATTAATTAATTTAATCACATGATGTAGATCTTACGACTTGGGTAAATGCTGTAATACATTATAAAGGGCTCGGATTTCAATAAATTGCATCAGTGGTGAATGAAGTAGCCGTTGCTATTGAACAGGTCTATTTAGTATTTACCTTTTCATTTCATGATTTTTACCGCATTGATTTACATACAATAAAAAAAAACACTTACCCACAGATAAATTAGTTAACATCATATCCTTCAAAGACAATCTATGGGAAAAAGTTAAAAGGTTTATTCATATTTTACCTCAAATTATCGTTAATACTTGTCTATTTCATTTTTATTTTATTTTTTTTATCATTATAAATTTATAGTTACATGTTTGTATCTCTATATGTTACCAATGTTGGTAAACCGGCAAGAGAAAAAATGCCCATAGTTTTTCACCATAAATTTTTGTAAGTCATGAAAAAACAAGCTCACATCCCAAGGAAACTCTATTATTTATAGGTCTCGAATTCTCAACCCAGCGAACCAATTACTAATCAATGACATGTCTAAAAAATTAAAATCATGGTGCTCTACTTCAATGTTACAGCCATATTTGCAGCAATTTCAAATAAGAACAAAAACTGCAATGCTTTACAGAGCATCTTAGAGCATCTTAGAGCATCTTGAGAAATCTAAAAAAAATAAAAAATATTTATGAAAGGTTAGTATAATTGAGGTAGATGAATCTAATTCCGGGTTTGATTTGCGTTTAATTTTACAGTGTTTAGTGTTTTCGTAATAATCAGCTGCTACAGTTGTTTTGCATAATAAGTTAACGCAAAAAATTATAATTAGACACATTTTGTATTCAAACGCAAATTTTCTCTATCGCCCTCCTCTATTATGAATAATTTGGAGCGAATAAACTGAATATAAACTAAATTTTATTAGAGATATATGAGAATTTAAGTTGAGTATAAGCTGAATTCTATTTAATGGATCTAAAAACAAGCTAGAGTAAATAAGTTTAGTATAAGTTGAATCAAACTTACCCGAAACTTGGTTTAATATATAAGAAATTGACCAAAAGAAAATGTTATTCAGCTCTCATTTTATATTTTTTACCCACTCAGAATGCTTTATATGATATTATTGCGAAAAAATAAATAAATTTGAATTGAAACGGCTGATATTGTATACATACATATTTGTGTTATCATCCCAATTATTTCCTAATAAATTATCTGGTTTGAGAGTTAACGACAAACTTTCAATAACCGTAGTTGTTCGATTCGTATAATTTATAATGATATTATTATGATATTATTATGATATTTTTTGAAATTTGTTCCGGAGATTTGGTGTTTCTCTTAAAGATCTACGAGCTTGATAACATGTAATATTTACATGTGTTTGTATTTTTTTTCTTCTTATTTTCATTCTTTGTAACATATTTATTTTGTTTACAAATATAATGTTTTGTTGTTATGCTTAAACGATTCCTATCATTTTTAATAATAAATTAATCATTTAAAAAATATATATAATAATATTTTATCATTTTTTTTAATTATAATAAATTCAATTAGGTTAAAATATCCACATTAAACTTTTGACAATTATAAATTTTATTTTACTTTTTCTTGACAAAATTAGTTATAGATGGATTAACTACTAATTGGTTAATTATTTTAGAAACTATATGAATTATTATTTAAACTATGCTTAAATCTTGTGATGGTGTCTTCTTTTTTATTATCAAAAAGCATAATTAAATGTTAAACCTAATAATTGATAATTAATAGTTTTGAAATATATAATATCTTATAAAATTCATACCATATTCAAATTTTAATACAATATTATAATTAAATAAAAAAAATTATTATAATTATAATAGACAAAATATTTATTTATGGGATGTATAGTAATTTGCATAAATAAAATTTTATGTGTGATTAACAGATATATTAATGTATTATTTAAATAATTAATATTTAGTTAAATTAATACAATAGTGTTTAAAATTTAAGCATACTTTATTTTAAATAATATATAGTTTAACTTATTAATTATTACATTTGAATTATTTGAAACATAAATATTCAATTAAATAATAAAAAATTAATATCGAACAAATACTAATAATATGTTATTAAATAAAAATTATATCAAATCGAGGTCTCATTGATTTGAATTTTATGTAAAAGATTTCTATGTTAGATCAATTTTTTTTTTTATCTAAATGCAAACAAATGAAAATGAAAACAAACAAGGTTTAAACAAAATACTATAGTGGGTGAAGAACAAATTAACAAAGATTTGGAACAACAGTCTGAAAAAAAACAGACAAACAGAGAACATTTATAAAGAATGTTATTAGAAAGAATGGTATAAAGTTCATTGAAAATACAACATAATGATCAGTGATCATCTGGAAGTTGGTGCAGGATAAAAGTGAGAAATATGTTTAGAATAAATCTGTTAAATTTTATAAAGTTATTCTACCAATAGTAAACTGTATTTTTGCACAATTTTCAAATAAAATATTATGTCAGTGTAGAGCTTGAGCTCCCATAATCATCCATTGGCGAGGATGTCTCTCAATCATTTGAATTAAAAAAACGACAACAGTTGGACCACTTAATTAAACCCTGACCTAAATACTCAGAGAACAAACTTCACTATCTGTGTTATATTTATTCGGAAAAGTAAGTTTCAGATTACAAGTGAATGTTTATATGATTGGTATGTAATAAAATATTTGTTTTAAATAAAAGTGATTTTTTAGATTCTTAGAATAACTTCTTAAGTTTATTGTCAGAATTAGACCAATGAACTCATACAAAACCCTGTTGTGACCAGAAATTCGATTTGTTATCTAGCAAAAATAATGATTACTTAATTCATATAAAAAAATAAATTCATTAATATTTTTGAAGTTTAAACAGTTAAAAATATTATTTTAGTGATTAAACTTACTTAACCGGTTTCTTATATACAAGTAGGTTGATATTTATAACCATAGTTTACGATGGTTTATTTTTCTTGTCAAATTAACTTAGTATGACTAATTAAAAAGTCAACATTTTTATATTTATTTTGTAAATCATATTTCACAACATAAAACAAAATAAGAAATATTTTAATATTATTTTCTTAAACAATTTTTACATTATACTTTATATTTATTTGTCGGTTAATTAAGTCTTTAGACATAAGTTTTTCATTTTTTTTAAATATATGTATTAACATTATTTATAATAATTTTGATTGTATTATTTAATTATATTTCATATATATATTAGTAAATATTTTTAAATGATTATTAAATCATTTAAAAAAATAAAATATATTTTTATTTTTTAAGTTTGTTAATGTATTAAAGTTATTTTAAGATTAGATGTTAAAATCTATTTATAAAAAAATCATCTATAACTAATAACCCTAAAAATGTAGAAAGGTCAAATATTTTTATAACATTAATTGATTTATTTGATCAATAACTCAAAGTTTAGAAGTTTATTAAATTTATTTTCAAAGACATTAAAACAACTAATTTATTTATTACTGGACAAATGGGTCGTGATTCACGGGTCTCGACACGGTTAGAACTGAGCACCGCACAGTTAAGACTAAACGGACCATTAGTAAACACACCACACTTACTTACTGGTGATATTTTTGGGAGATCTTATAAAAAAAAATTAATAATGTTACTGTTAATTACTGTTGATTTATTATAATGTTTAATGTAACTCATTTATTTTTTATTATTAAATTGTACTCACTACTCACTTTATAGGAATTTATAAATGGGATGGACCTTTCATCCTTCTTTCCAAATTCTTCCAATCTTTATATCTATTAAGAACAGAGAATCAAGAGAATCAATGTCACTACAAATAATACTTAAATATATAGTTACCAGGTTTTTTAAAATAGCTATATTTTATTTTTCATCCCAATTTCAAATATTCACTTTCTTAAACATTTTGATTATTTTTTGTATATATATAATTCAAACCAAATTGTTAAATAATTTTTAATTTTTTGAAAAACGTTAATTAATCTAACATAAATCCGACCAATTTAAGTTTAACGATAAAATTTTACAAAATCAAGTGAACTAACGTAATAAAAAGACACTAGATACAAAATGAGTAATACAATTTCAAAAACAACGAAAATAAAATACTCGCCAAAGAGCAACAAAAAAACCGACCGTTAACGAACATGTAGGTCTTAGAGAAAATCAATGACATCCGCAAACTGAGTATAATTATTTAATTATACTGATAGTATTGTAAAATAACAAATCTTATTTTCTCTTTTAAAAAGTGTTAGATTTACTTTTTAACGAGATTGACAGATTTGTCAGTATTATAATTTAGTACATTTATTTTCATTAACAAACTAATGACACGTGTTAGAGTTTTTAGGTCTGATTAATCATTAACAGTTATAGACCCACCCAGAGTTTTGGATTCATCGATAACCCAAAACGGTTTGTAAAAATTATAAAAACAATATAAAAAAATAACACTGTTTCCAACAATAAGTTCCCATGTTCTCTCACCCACTCGTCTACTCTCTGCTCACATTCCTCCATATCTGACATTTTCTTCTTTTTTTTTATATATTTAAAATTAAGATATCATTATAATAAAAAAATGCATTACATAATAAATCTATTAGGCTCGTTAACTCGTTTGATCCTTGGATTATCCCATAACATAACAATTTTATCATAAATCAAATTAATTATTTTATTAATTAAAATATTTAAATTACCTTTTATTAAAATATTTTATTTTATATTAATAAAAATAAATATATATATCTTATATTTATTTTATTACATTATAAAATTTATTTTTAAATAAATTAAATTAATAAATTATTTTATTTAAAAAAATTATATTAAATATAAATTTAGTTTAAAATATAAATAAAATTAAAACTTACTATTTTATCTAATATACAATTTAAATTAAATAATTATATTAGAAAATAAAGTGAAACATATTTAAATAAAAATATTAATTAATTTATAAATATATCGCATTTAAATTAAATATTTATAAAGAAATTTATTTAAATTTTTTTGATATAAACTAACTTTAAACGATTATTCTAACTAAGTATTTTAATAAACTTGTTTAAATTTTGATTATTATCTTATAATATTTATTTAATGTAAAAATTTTATATTGATTATATTAAATAAAAATAAATACACAATATAAATAAAATTATAATATACTATTTATGTAATATTTAAATTATAATAGTAGTGATTTATAAAATTAGTATTTATTTAAATTTTTATTTATGTATTAATAAAAGTTAATATTAACATATTTATAGTTTTTTTAATATTTAATTTATTATATTTTAAAATTTTATTTAATATAAATTAAATTATTTCGTTTAAAAAATATTATTAATTATAATATATATATATATATATATATATATATATATATATATATATATATATATATATAATGAGATAGAGGAGGTGTATAACAAGAAATTTTTTTTTAAAAAACCTAGTTTTTTACTAATTCCATCAAACAAGCATTATTTAAAAAAATAACCAAGATTTATTCAAATAACCCATTCATCAAAACAAGCTCTTAGAGTTAGTTTGAATTGAACTTATTTTAATAACATAGAGAATTGTTTTTAATAATAATCGTTAATGATTTTGAGGAATTGATAAAAAAAAATAATAATTCTCATTTAATTATTTTTAATTTTATAAATATTATTTGTCAAGTAATTTTTTATATAAATATTTTTATTTGAATTATATAAGAATTATATTTTATAAAAAAACATTTCTCATCCTAAGTGATGTAATTGTATAAAGTTAATAAAATGATAAAATTTTATTATTATTTCAATTAAATTAAAAATAGTTTTTTTCTTACTTAACATAGTAAATTTATTTGGTTTATCAACTTTTAAAAACAATATTTTTTGGACATTTTTTTTATTAATTCCAATATATTTTTAAATTATTATACAATCTTTAAGCACAATTCTTGACTTATATGTGGTTAAATAGGAGTTTTTTAAAATAATCTTTGATCATTTAAAAAAATATTGCTTAACTATGATCTTTTACAAATTCTGTTTTTTTTTTTTTTTTTTTTTTTGTTAAAAATACTTCAAGAGCTTGTTTGACCTTTTGGGTTTTTAGGAGTGTTAAAGAGTTCAAGAGCTTGTTTGATATTTTGGGTTTTTAGGGTTTTTTACTTAAAACCTAATCATCACTTCATTCTGTTTAATAATTTTTTGTATCTATTAAAACATCAAAATTATCATTTATTAACCCAAAATATAAATGTTTCAAAATTATTTTAAATAAAAATAAAATAAAAAATGTAAAATAAACAATTTCAAACAAAATTATACATAAAAATATATTTCAAACTTAATTAAATATACAATAATAAAACAAGGGTTAAGCTTGTTCAGTTAGGATTTACTTAAATAAACTCTACTTTATTTAAAAAAAATGTTTATTAATGTTGATTTTAATATAGATGTTTTTTCTAATATAAAAAAAACTTAATTCACTCGCATCATTCAACCTAGAAATTAAAAATATTATTGATATTAAAATTAATAAATAATAAAGTAGGGTAACAATACCGAAATTATCGGTATAAACCGAAATAATATTTATAAATATATATATATATATATATATATATATATATATATATATATATATATAATATTTATAAAGAAAAAATAATAACTAATCAAAATAATAAATAATTCAATTTTTATTTTTATTTTAAGAATTAGATTAACTTGGTTAATATGAATTTTTTTTGGCAAGATGAAACGGTTATTAATGAGTCAATGATCTTAGTAAACTTATTTTATTTGAACAAATTTGAGGTTTATGTATCTCTAATCTTAATAGTTTTTTTTAGATTTGATGTTAATTTAATTATATAAATTTAATTTTTTAAAATTAAATTAAAATATTATTAATTTATAATGTTATTTATTATATATAATTTCTAGACATTTTATTTGGTAAGATAATAAACTAATTTGATATATAGAGAGAGGGGTATAAATATATAATATACTAATATCGTATTGAAATCTTGGTATTAGGGGTAGGTCGGTACGGTATACCTTAGTGTTTTATCTATACCTTATACTTTACCTAAAATTTTGGTATGCAAAAAATGCATATCTTTACCTTATCTTGATTTTGGTATACCTTGATTTCGATATACCTTAATTTCGGTATACAAAAAATTCATAAATTTATCTTACCTTGATTTCGGTAAACCTTAATTTCGGTACGGTATCGGTATTATACCTTTCATACCTAAAAACATATTAAATTTTAAAAAATCAATCTTATCCATAAGGTAGAGATTGCATATATTGAATAATTTTTTATTATAATTATATTTTAATATTATTCAAAAATTATATTTCTATAATTAAATTAATATCAAATATATTTAATTATTTCTTTATAAGTATTATATATATATTTATATATGTTTTAACTTATAAATACTATTTCGGTATTTCAGTATATCTCGATATACTAAAATTTTCAAAATTTCATTCCTTTAACGTACCAATAATTTTGGTACGGTATCATACCTTATCTTTTTTTTTCGGTATACCTTAAATATCGATATTTTCGATATATTGCGGTACGGTATTTTCGATATACCTTTAAAATTGGTAATTTTCCACACCCCTACTTGGTATACCGTCAATATTTGGTATGATCGGTATGTTATTTGTATTATATCGAAATTTCGGTAAACCAAAATATCGGTATAATTTTTCATATATCAAAACTTTCGGTACAATATAAAGTATGAATAAAAATTATTGTATACCGATCCATCTCTAATAAAATTTATTAATCAAAATAATAAAATATTTTCTATTTAAAAATAATAATATTTTATCATTATAAATTAATACATTTTAAATATTTATAAAAAATACACAAAATCTAAAAATCAACCCCTCAACATTTTTTAAATAAATCAAGCCATTGTTTGATTATTATTATTTTTTTAGAATTTAAGTATAATCGAACATCATTTCATTCAATCTCGTATCAATAACATCACATAATTAATTAAACAAAATACTAAAATACCTTTTATTTATAAAAAAAAATATCTTATATGTTTTATTACTAAAAAAAATATTCACCTCCTTCGTCATTATTTTACAACTAAACATAAGTTTATTCAAATAATCACTTGTCAAACAATTCTTTACGCATATTAAAAATGATAAGAATCGTTTACGCATAACGATAAAAAATGACATTAAAAATGTACTCACAAAGATATCGAGCCCGTAAATTCTAAAGAAAAATGATTAACTCCCGACTCTACCGACTTTCCAGAATGAATCTTAGAAAGCATCTTAATAATAACATTATAAATTATACTCATTGGACGACTACGATCAATGAAAGTTCAATGATTTCTCTCCAACTAGATAGTTCACCAAAATATAATTGGAATGGTAATCTAACTATAAAGAGATGACATATCAGTCGTCAATTCAAGCTTTCCAACAACTACCCTCAGACTCAGACATCACCATTTTTCTAGTTTAGCGGCAACGAGATATGAATATTCAGCCTCCTTGAGAGGTTTTGGGTTCAAGCCCGTTAGGCGACAAGTTTTGTGCTTGGTTAATCTGTTAAGTGTGTTTGAAGAGAATATTACCGGTTTGATTCTATCTTGAAGCGTTTTGAGTTTAAGTGGGGGACCATGGTTGTAGTGTGTTATGTTAGTTCTCTTTTAATTCAAAAAAATAACTATAGATAATAATCACTCATCGAAAATGTAAAATTAAGTAAGTTGTTAATTCAACATCATCGTGACACATACGACAATGATAATCATAATACAATTTGTTTTTATGCACATATCAATTGTAAAATTTTTACCGTAAATAACGTTCCATCCAAACGAGATCTTAAAATGTATTAATTTCCAAACAAGCTCTTAAAATGTATTAATTTCCAAACAAGCTCTAAAGAATATTTAGAATATTAGTTAATAAATTATGTGACGTGATTAGAACTTGAAACAATGAGGTTAATTATGAAAAACTCAACTTTGATATAAATTGAAAACAGAAATTATTATAATAATTAAAATTTGATATTGAAAATATTGATAAGTAAAATTAAAAATAAAAAAGTTGATGAAAGAGAGGAAGGTGGGATTCTGGATTTCTGAATCACGTCTGGGTTGTAGCAGCTGGACGGTCTGGTCTCATTTCTTGAAGACTGCTCCTTTGTTTCATGTGATACTCTGTAACCCCCTATCCCTTTCTTAACAACTAATATAAAAATAATATTCTTATTTATTTATTTATTGATCATCCATCCATATAGTAAAAAAGAAAAAAAGAAAACAGTACCCTTAAGAGGTGTTTCAATAATCAATCATATACAAAGTGTGTTTATTTTTATAAAAAAACAATATACATGAATAGTTAGCTAGCTAGCTAGAATATAAATTAAATAAATAAAAAATGTTTTTGGAGATTGTGTGGTGGGGATGGATGGATAGATGGAAGCTTAACCAGCTATTGGTTGACATTATAAATAATTAATTATATATTAATTTTTCTGTATGTACCAATGGGATTCATTCTTGCATGCATCCATGTGACGATAAAAGTTGTCATATTTGTCCCCTAGTATCTATTATTATATATTAATAATTTAATTCTTAACATTCCCAATCTAACCATCTCATTCTCAATCTAGTTAGGTACCTAGTTGCTAGATTTAGGGGCATGCAATTGAAACTTTTATCATTTTTTATATAAAGACCAAGATCACACACACTCTCTCTTTGTATATTTTGTTTCGAGAATTGTATTAAAAACGATCTAAATTGAAGTAAGTAAGTAAGTAGTATAACGGTTATAATAAGATATTAGCTAGGGTTAGTATTTTAAATTTTGAAAAAGAAAGAAAACAAAAACAAAATTGGTGACAGGCTAGGAATCAAATCATAGCTAGCATATGAACATTGTTTCAGAAAATAGAGGAAATAGATTGGCATAACTTTCTCAATCAGAGCACTGAGGGAGGACCTATCTATGGTTGTTTGTCCCCCCATACTTTAATTCAGGAATCTCTTCTGCTTGCTATGAGCCATTAATTTGTGATGCCAAAAAAATTAACATTATCGATCGAAGCAATGTTTGCATGGATGTTATATTTATTTTTTTAATAAAAAAAAAGTGATTAAGACATATCATGACCATTTTCACTTTAATACAAACTACTTTTAATATTGGTATTAATTATGATACATCAACACAGTCTGTGTTATTTGACCAAGAATCTTAACTATGGAACCATAATTGGTTACAGCTAATTGATTGGAAATGAGAAAATTTATTTCTCCTCATTAACTCTTTTTCTTCAAACAATTTTCCTTTTTTTTTTTTTTGGTAAGAATAACTCCATTACAAAACTAGAATCCGGGTATTGAAAATATTTTTGATAAAAGATGAATAAATGTGGATGAGTTAGTATGTTTCAAAATGGGATACTTCTCATTAATCAATAACTCAATTTGGTGGTTCTCTACTTATATTGGAAAGACAATGGCAACCAAATTTCTTTTAAGACAATAATGACAATTCAACAAACATATTACACATGAGGGTTTCGGCCTTTTGCATCGATATCTATGTTTGTAAAAAGCTCTTTTCTAAATAACGTTGGATATTGGGAAAGATAACTGTGGACAGAGGCGTTTTGGGCGATGTAATTATGTGAATAATAATCGTTTGTATACTAAAGATGTTTCTGATCAAACTCATAGCATTGTATGTTTTTGATTTTCTTTGGTTGTGTATTTTGTTGTTATTCATGTCTTATTAATATAAAATATACTTGAATCTTTTTAATTAAAAAAAAAACTGAAAACCAAACAAAGTCCTTAGAATAAATGAGAATGACTCATACATAAGAGACATAAATAAAATTGATGGCCAAAAAGAAGATGCAATGTGACATAACCTTAAACAAAAGTAAGATGTTATGTTTTTGGGTTGATTAATGGAGACTTTGATCATGACCAAAAAAAGAACACATGATGAAGTCACACAGTCATCTCATCTCATGATGATAATATATTCAACACATGACCTCTGCACTTTTATATTATATTAAATAAATAAATTATGCTTGAAAGAATAAAAATGTGCACATGATATTGGCTTAGCTCTATTATAGTATTATTGTATTATTTATATAGGCATGCTTTTCTATGTCAGAAGATACCTCGATCATATTCATTCACTTCAAAAATCTAACCAAATGCTTGTTGTTTCATCTGTTGGTTATTTTTAATTTGTATATACCAAAATATCCCTACACTTCATAATATATATATAAACATATTGGAAGTCTGTTTTATTATTTATATACAAACCAGAAGGGGCTACTTTGTTTTTGGCTATTAAAGTCATGTAAGGCTATATGGTTCAATCATTTAAACATCAATAAATAGTTTGTCTATACTTTTAAAAACAGATCATAAATAATTAGTCATAAACAATATAATAAATAGTAAAACAACTACAACATTATTTTGTCAAATGAAATGTTTGTAAAAAAGGGGGGGGGGGGGGGGGGGGGGGGGGGGGGGGGAAGATGGAAAAACAATGGGCGTTTGTTCACAATACAAGAAAGAAAGAAAAGGCGGAATTGCAGTAGCTGCAAAATGACACAGTATGTATGTATGTATGCTGCTGCTGAACAAGAAAGATAGTCAAGGTTTCAAATAAATTTTTGGTCCATATCTAAAAAGACAAAAAAGAGTGAACAGGCTTAATTAAAAGCATGCAGGATCACATACACTCATTTTAAAAAACTTAACTTATTCCCCACCATTATCAGGGCTGATGTCTTCATAGTTAACCAAAGCCCTTCTTCCACCCAGAGCTACATTATCAGGGCTGGGTGATCTGGATTTTGAGATGGACCTTCTCCTCCTTTTTGGGCTAAGTTCATTGTCCACCACAGCCCGAGGCCCAAGACGAGATTTCAGCTTATCACCCATTGTAGAAACTCCTCTCCTGTCCACGGGGCTCCTGCTATGCTTCTTCCTATCTTGACGCCGATCAGGGCTCCTAGATCTGCTCCTACTTCTCTCTCTCCGGTTATACCTGAGAGATCAAGCAACAACATTTAAATTATGGCAGAGTATTTAAACAACCTTGTTCGGATTAGGATCAAGCAACAACATTTAAGGCTTAATATATAATGAAAATGATATTTTTTCTTAAAAGAAATCTATGGTATTTTGGTTGATGAAAAGAAGATGGGTTATTATTTGAAGATTATTCACATAACCCAATCCAAACAAGGCCTGCATAGTTACCTGTATGTGAGAAAGAGAGAAATCTAGTCATTCTTAAGTAAGTGGCCTTGTTTGATGTGGGTTATTTGAGATTAGATTTAAGTAATTTACTATCCAATTACAATTCAAATCATCAAACAAAATACCCTCTTTTTTTCTCTTTTCTAAAATCATTGTATTATTTAACCTAATGTATTTTTGTAACCCAAATAACCTACTTTTCAATAACCTTACATCAAATAAAGTTATTTAGAAATAAGCTTATTCAAATAAACACTAAATCAAACAAGAAATCAGAAAAGAGGTATACTATTATTATTGTGGTACATTCAACTTTAAGACTAAGAGCTTGTTTAATCTGATTTTTTAGGATTTTTATGGGTTTTTTTTAAACCTTGTTTGATAATAAAAAAAGGTGAAATATTAGGGATATGTTTAGGATTAGTTACTAAAATATCCTTTTATATTTAAATTTAATAAAAGTAAACTAAAGGTATTTTAGATGATGAAGAAAGTGATTTTATGGATCGAAAAAATCATAAGATCAAACTAGTTATCGTTGTTTGTGTATGAGAGAGAATGAGACCTGTCGGGACTCCTGCCCCTTGCTGGACTTCTATTTCTTCTTGGAGGCGAGCGATTGGAGCTATCTCTATAGCTTGAATACCTATCATGTTAAATAAACATCGATTGTATAAGAAAACTCAATTATCATATCTTATTAGCATTAATGTCGACCATAGAATACAATTACCTGTTGTTATTGTCACGGTTCCTTCCATTAAAGTTTCTGCCACCATACAGGTATGGCTGATTATAAGAGGGGCGGGTTGGAGATGGGGTGCGGTACTTTCGTGCAAATGCATATTGTTGAGTAAACCCACGCCCCTTCCTGATGCGCTTTGGAGACCCATTTGGCGAAGGGCTTCTAGACAAACCTTGCCTATGTCGACCAGCAACAATAGGATCAGAAATTTTCGGAGCATTAGTTTCAGTTGGACCTCTTACAGGACTTTCTCGGTCTTTCAGTCTTGGCCTACGATCACTATTCCCATTGTGACCACCTGGGTTTGAAGGACTTGTTTTGCTTCTTTTGGGCCTCCCCTCAGAACTGCTGCTAGGACTTGGTTTAAATTTCCTTCCGGGGCTTCTAATTGTTACAACCAACAATGGGGGAAATTTCATTATCACACAGTTGTTGACATTAAAATGACGAATTAAATAGATACATTTTAGGCTTCCTAAAAGATATACCACAAAGTTCTAATGAGTTGAAAATTTTGCATTTGTTGTGTTATCCAAATTACAACAATCTAGATTGAAAAAAAAAAGTATCTATACCAAATGAAATAGGAAATTGCAGTATAATTTGGATCAAGATCAATAAAATAATTTTGATGCCAAACTGAAGCAACAAAAATTTCACTATAATCTATATTCATCATCTAAAAAATAATCTGATCATGATTGAAAAATAAATATTATACCAAACAGAGAGATTAAGAGAGATGGACTTCCAATTAACTTTGTCTATTTTCCAATGAGATCGTGATTGTGTCAAAATACAAATTTCTAAATAAATTTTGATGAACTTCGTAATCTTTTCTTTAATATTTGGTTTCTATTAAGGAAGATTAGCTTGAAAGGCCCTAAAAGAGATAGATATACATGATAGACAGCCATATGCATTATCTAAAAATAGAGCCAACCTGGATTTGTTGGAATCGTCCAAATGTTGTTGGTTGGAGGTCTTGTCAGATTTGCTTCCTTTTCCATTACTATTATTGAAAAGCCTAGTTTCCATCCCTTCAAATTCACCATCTTCATGTGACAGCTTGTCATTGATCTTCAGACTGAGATCCTTCTTCTGTTCCGTAAGAGGAGAGTTTCTAACAAGATCTATAACAACGCAGCAATTATTCCCATTGGCATCCTAAGGAAACAGTGAATCAAAGTGGAAAAGGAACTAATATCCCAAAAAAGTATGTATGCTTTACCAGTGTCCTTCAGCGACTTGTTTTGACCATTTCTTGAGTTCTTATTTTTCCTCACAGAACCTTGCCTCCCAGTATTTTCATCATCAGAGCTGCTGCTACCATCACTGTAGCTTGAACTTTCCGAACTCCTGATGAAAAGGGTAAAGTTCAGAAGAGAAGATAGCGTGGAAGCTGCTATGGATGCACAATTGCAGACTGCCAACAATTGAAAAGATAGTATAAAATGAGAATGAACAATACGGTTTAGATTTGTGCTTTGATCTTTTATCACGACCAGTTTTTGTCTTCTCCCTTCTTTTATCTCTCCCGTTACTTCTCTTTGTTGATTTTCTCTTGCGGCGACGTCTTCTATCACTGGATGAACTTGAGGAATAAGAATCAGATTCTGAATCAGATTCTGAGTCTGAAGAGGAGGAATCAGAATATGTGTCAGAACTCGATGAATCAGATGATGAGTAACTCATCTTTCTCTTGTTTCTTCTGTCTTTGAGAGATGATCCACGCTTTGAACGACCTTTAACATTTTTTTTCTTTTTTCCTGTAGAAAATGACATTGATATCATCAAGTAGGTCAATTAATAAAAATTAGGCTTCAGTCTAGAAGCAATTTTGCTATAATCTCAACTTTACCTTTATTGGAACCTTCCTCCGTCACTTGAAGTTTGTTGTCAGGTACCTCACCACAATCCACAACCGTGACAACTCCAGAAGGTTTTCCATCACTAGTCCCTAGTTGTTCAATCTTCTTTAGAATGTCCATCCCGTCCACAACCTTTCCAAAAACAACATGTTTGCTGCAACATTTTTAACAGTTGTAGAGTTATAGAATTGCATGGATGAAAAATCACATATGAGATAGAAAATAATCTTAGGCAGTGTTTAATATCCAAGCTTATCACTAAATTTAAATAATTAAGAGCTAATTTGAATTAAGTTCATTTGATAATTGTTATTTAATATCAATTAATTATGTAGATTTAATTCGATAAACAATAAAAACTTAACTTGGTAATATAGTTAGTGCGAAAAAAAAAAGCTTTAACCCCATAGAATAAACTATATTACGTCTCTGTAAGGATGAAATCGTCTTTAAGTACTTTTCTAATATTATACCAAATTTGATCAAATCTACTTACAAATCAAATATTTAAATTCAAATATTTACATTGGATTTATTCGGCATTTGAAAAACACTTAACTAATTAGGCACTTAAAATTCAGTATATAGCATTTAGCACTCAATTTTCAGTTTTATAAAAAACACCCTTACTCAAAAGCATGGACACACTTACCCGTCCAGATGAGGTAAACGTTTGAATGATATAAAGAATTGAGACCCATTAGTATTTGGACCTCTATTTGCCATGGAGAGGAAGCCAGAACCGCTGTGGTCGAGTTTAAAGTTCTCATCTATAAGCATCAGAAGACACCGTTAATTAAATTAATTTGCATATAACTGATAATAAAAAGTAAGAGCACCTGCCAAGTGAGAATAAACATATATTAGAGGTTACCTGCAAATTTATCACCATAAATACTTTCTCCACCGGTTCCTGCAAATCATCAGAATGTGGTGTCTTACAAGTCTGCTTGGGGAAGTGAGTTAAATGGATCATCTACATGTCTGAAAAGCATACCATTTCTGTCTGAAAAGTCACCACCCTGCAGTAATAAGAATTTATTCAATTACTGGGAACAATATTGTCAAAGTTGAACAGACAATATGAAATCTAAAATAATGCATATCATGGTCAAATTATTGCACATTGAATATATGTAACTCATACTTGAGCCATGAATCCTTTGATTATCCGGTGGAAAATTGATCCTTTGTAGTGCAATGGCTTCCCAGTAGAAACTCCCATGCCTTTCTCACCTACAATAATGGCATGCAGTTTTCATAGGATGAAGTTCCTTTCAAGCATATTCATGAAGTTCCCCTCCTTTTTTTTAAGGATGAAACTTTTTTTATTAATCCACAATTACTACAAATGTTGCATGAATCGTGGTGAAACAACCAGAAAAAAAAGAGAGTATTAAATCAAGTATAAATCCAGAGTTGTCATAAGTTAATCATAAAAAACAAACAAACCAAACATCAGAAAGGACCAAAATCCCCAAAAGAGGATATCTTAGTAACAGAAGATGGATAAGAAGCAATATCAACAGATTAGTTTTTTTAAAAATGGTAATGGCAACAAGAACTGAAATAACATCAATAAAATAGAAGAAGGTGGGTCTGGGGAAGATTAATTGTACATGTAATCACCAGGTTATAAAGGAGAAAAGATATGACAAATAAGGACCAGAAAGTGCTACAATGCATAAATTAGGTATATATTATTTTAGCACCCAATTAGCGTCTCAAGTAACTGAGAATTAAAGAACACAATTTGGGAATGATCAACCATGATAGCTAGATTTGACCCAACTTTTGCAGCATTATTTAGTAGGTTTTCTTAGGTTTTGGCTTCCCAAACAGGGAAACAATTTCCTTGACATGATCCTTTACAAATAATCTTCAACTATAATCGGATACCATCCTTGACATTATATTCTTAAAAGGGTAGCACAGTGAAGCTTTACCTGTACAAAGGGCCTTGAAATTCTCGGCTGTCTTGGGCACAACATCAGCAAAGAGCTGCAAATCCAATTTTTTAGTTTAACCAGGAAACCGTACAAAAGAAATACATACTACAATTCAAATGTTCTCATTAAAAATTACCTCAAAAACTATTCTTTCTCCTTCATTACCATCTATTGACAGATTAAAAAACACAAGCGGATTCTTCTTACTCATCTTCCCGACCCTGTAGATACTAAGTAACAGAGTTTAATACAATTCTAGCAACAGTTGAGCCACAATCAAATCAAAACTCAAGATTTAGCCCATTAATTGAACTTCAAAGCACGTTTAGATTAGCTAGGTCAGAAAAGGACAAAAACAGATACTTTGTAATGAAAATGCAACACTTGTCAAAAGCATTCCACCAAACAAGCAGCTGAAGAGGATTCTTATTTAAATGTTAGACATTTTGATAGCACATTATAGAAAAGTGAATGTGAATGCTAAATAATAACACATTTCAACGATTCATTTACTATGAGCGTGATAAGAGAATAAAAACACAAACCGTAGCTGTACCCAAAAATCAAATGAATAAAACCCTAAACCCTAATTTTCCTTCAGTGTTCATTTAAAGCCGATACGTAGATTTCAAGTCATTATGGAATTGCGATGCATGAAATACAAGCGTCTACAGGAAACGTACAAATCTCCAAGAGCTAGAACTGAAAAAACTTGACAGAAATGATAATGGAAAACAAAATGGAATGAAAAGAAAAAGAACCTTGGACAAGTTGTGATCTAACCTTAGTTTTCTGTATCAGAATCCCGCAATGAAAGCTGACTGAAGAAGATCAGGAGAGAGAGAGAGAGAGGGCGCCGTCTGAGCTTTGAAATGGCATTGGCGAGAACAGACAGAGCTTGAGTAAGGGTACAGGTTTTTCTTTTACAAAATAAGCTCGTTTATTTTTCATATTTGCTCATTTTTACCTTGAGCTTTTCTTTTCATTATTTATTATTTTATTTGTTTGTGTTTGAAATATTTAAATTTTATTGATAGTCTATTCCAATGTGGAAAATCATACCATCTTGATATACATGAAAACTGACTGCTCGAAAGAAAGAGAAACAAAGAAGATATGTGACTGCACAAAAGAAAAAAAAAAAAACAATTTAGACGATCAAGTTTTTGTCGTTTGTTCTTGTCGTTTGCGTTTAATCCTTCTTAATATAGAAACGTAGTAGTTACCCGAATAATCGAAATATTTAGCAATAAAATATGTTATTGCATCCTTTATTATACTAACTAGGATATTGATTAATTAATTATAAAATAATTAATTAAATAAATTACAAAAAATATAAAAAAAATAAAAGACAAAAAAAAATATAGCAAAATAGACAATCAAGTTTTTGTTGTTTGTTCTTGTCGTTTGCGTTTAATCCTTCTTAATATAGAAACTTCTTAATATAGAAACGTAGTAGTTACCCGAATAATCGAAATATTTAGCAATAAAATATGTTATTGCATCATTTATTACACTAACTAGGATATTGATCAATTAATTATAAAATAATTAATTAAATAAATTACAAAAAAAATATAACAAAAATAAAACACAAAAAAATATAGCAAAATAGACATAAAAAATAGTTACATTAAACTTATTACATAAGTTAAAAATATTAAATTTTAAAATTGATAAATATTTATTTTATTTCATTTTGAATATGTTTATTATTTTTTAATCAAATTTTTTAATTAATCTTTTCAAATTATCATACACAATTGTCGGTCTAGTAAAGTAGATAAAACGACATATTAAAATATTATAAAATGTAATTAAATTTAATAAGAACTTACCCTACATATCTTATTTTTTTTTTAAAATTCGTTATGAACGACATTCAAATTATCATTCCCTTCCTCTCAATCGAATTAACATATTTCGTCATATCTTATGTTTTAAGGATTTAATTATTAACGACATTGAACAATTATTCTTTGATCGCCGAATTCGCACCACCTTTACCTCAATCCATCTAATTTGGATTCATATATTTCATCATAATTTATCTTTCAAAAATATTATTATGGTATTCACACCGTTCTTAAATCCTCAAATTCTTACCATCATTCCATCCCTCCCTCTAATTTTGAATTCTCATTATTAACCTCACATTCAATTCACACCGTCATTCTCTTAATATCTCATGCACCCACCAAATATTAATCATTTAATTATTGGACTATTTTTATTGTTAAATTTAATTTATAATTTTATGTATACATATATATTTTATTATTTTATTTTAAAAAATAAAAATTATATAAATAATAAACATGTTAGAAGAATATATAAAAATTAGTAATTTTTAAAAAAAATATTTAAAAATTTAGATTATTTTTTTTATTTAATATATATATATATTATGAAATAGTTAATAAAAATATAATTATTGATTTATATAATTTATTTAAAAAAAATAAGTAAAATAGTTAAAATAATATATCTAATAAAAAATATTAAAAGTTAATTTAATAAATATGGACATATATATATAAATATATAATATAAATGAGAGACAAATAATAAATTAAATTTATTTATTTTTATTTAAATATATTAAAATTAATTTTAAATAAATTAATTTTAAATATATTTTTATATATTAAAACATAATAACTTTCATAATTAATTATTCATTCCTTATTTTCTTAAATATTTGACTTTTGATATATTTTATATCAATACCCATTAACTTAAGGTTAAATGAATCAACTCGATTCATTTGTATAAAAAAAAAATCAAATCACTCACAACGATTCATTTTGTCTAACAAAAATATCCAAATCAATAATAAGGTCTATATATATTGATAAAAATCTTTCAAGCACAATAATAAATTAAGAATAACATGAAAAAAATACGTAACTCTCAACCAATCCTCGTTAAAACGTTAAAAGTGTGTTGTCATCTATATTCATATATATCTTAATTCATTATCTCCAAGAATGTGATACATATTTATCTTATTTAAATTATATTTATTTTTTATTTAATATTAAATACAAATAATATTTGTAACATTTAACTATATTTTTTGGTTCTTAATAATGTCTTAAGAGTTAAGACATAATTAGTATTTACTAAATAGTATAGAAATAAAATAAAATACTGAAGAGAAAGTTCAAATTGTTATGTTATTATTAAAAAAAATCTAAAAAATTATTGGCCTTGTGAATATCAGAAGTAACCACCAATTTTGTCAATTGTTGGTTTACCAACTTAAGTTGAACAAAATATATTACAAAATCTCAATAAACATAATTTAGGGTAAATGAGGAAGATCAAATATTTATGTGTTTGACTTTCCTTTCTTACTAGAATGGCTGTTAATTCCCCGGTTAAATTTGTATGTTTCTGTCTCTATGATATAAAGTTATTATAATTTTGTCCTATTTTATATTAGTAGTTATTTTGTTACTGTAGTTTAATACTTTTATGGCCTAAATAATTTGTATTGCATAAAATTTTAATAGTTTTTTAATTTTATGTAATACTTATTCTCTTGTAACATCGACGTGGATTCGAATTTTAACTTAAAATGAAAGAAAATTATACTATTTAAACAAAATAAAAAATAGAGATTTCTCTAAAATGTATGTAATTAATTAAAAAACAGTATGTAATAAAATTATATAAAAATATAACATAATTGATATATATATATATATATATATCCAAAAAAATTACCTCACAAACATATATATTATTAAGTTGATAATATATAAATATACAAAATATCATATATTTGAATTTGATTTGTTACATCTTAATTTAAATTTGTAGGTTTAGTAGCTATCATATGTTCTAGAGATTTCAAAGATTGAGTTAATTTTGAAATTAATTGTGAATTATTTGTTGTTAAGTAACATTATTAGCTTGTTTGTAAATACATTATTAAGAAATAGGAAGATACCTGATCTAGAATTTGGAGGTAGGTTGTACCTGAAAATATTTGTGATGGAATTAGAAAATAAAGAGAAAAATTTAAGTCAATATTTTATCAAATATTAAATTAAATTGAAAAAAATAAGTTATGGAATAATTTAATGTTCTTCTATTTGAAAATAAAAAGTTAGGAAGCTAACTCAGAGACCCATGATTGAATTTGACCGCCCAATATCAGAAAGCCCAATTATAAGGCCCAACTAAATCATTTATTTCTAATTTTATTATGACTTCACTAATTTATATATCAAAAAAATAATTATCTCAGAAACATATATAGTATTAAGTTGATAATAGATAAATATACAAGATATTATATATTTTAATTTGATTTGTTACATCTTAATTTATTTATTTTAGGTTTAGTAGCTATATGTTCTAGAGATTCAAAGATTGAGTTAATTTTGAAATGGTTAATTAATTAATTGTGAATTATTTGTTGTCGAATAACATTATGGCTTGTTTGTAAATCCATTATTAGGAAATAGGAATTTCAATATTCATAGGACGCAGAGTAGGATAGAAGAATTACTATTTTATCTTACTAAACATTAATTTCAATGAAAAAATTAGTAAAATTAAATCTTAAAATTATTTACTTTACTTTTTATAAGATATTTTATTAATCTTAGTTAAATTTTATTTTGGACATCCCAGTCAGAATACAATTTATACTTCTTTTATTATATAAATTATTTTATAAATTATAACTCCAATCTTATTATATGTATTTTTTTTTGTTACATGTAACGAGATTTTTCTATCATAAAAACAAGTTTTTCAATTATAAGGTTGAACATTTGATAAAATTATCTATCATAAAAACAAGTTTTTCAATTATAAGGTTGAACATTTGATAAAATTATCAAAGTGTTTTTTTTATAATGTTGAACATTTTTTTCTATGATAAAATAGCACATTAAATACATAAAAGGAGTATTTAATTAACTAATATATTACATAATACATATTTCCGCAAGCAAGCGAGCAAAATTGGAACTAACTATACAGAGGTTGGAAAATTCCATATATGTTTGTAATAATATCATGAATTTATGTGTATATTTCCTTAATATCAAATATAGAGTTTGTCTAGATTGATACAAACGAATTTATGTCGTTTTTATTTTTATTTTTTTATTTTAGGGTTTTAATGAAATGGTAGCTAAACCGTTTTTTCTAAAAATAAAAAAACTATAAACTAATTCTTCCTAAATAAAAAAAAAACAACTTAAACTCATTTTTATTTAACAAATTAAATTATACAATAAATGTAAAAAAAAAAAAAAATTCAAACTATTTATTAGAAAAAAAAGTGTACTAAAACAAAATGACAAAAAATTATGAATAGTCATAAATTTTTAAATAAGATCTTCAATTTGATTCGAAAGGAACCGTCATCACTGATGTGACATCGTGACATCGCTATTATTATGACAATATAAAAGAATTTATGAAAAATCTGTACCTCATTAATTTAAAAAAAAAAAAACCAAACTCTTTATCGTTAAATTTTATGTTATTTTTGTTTTTAGTTAACATTTTATTTTTATTTTTATTTTTATTCTCAAATAGTTAATCTTATTGTATTTTGTATGTTTGATGATATTTGTATACTCTATTCTTTTATAATTTTATCTTATGATTGAACTACTTTCATTTATATCATATAATATATGGATTTTTTTAAAATATGTAAAAAAATAAAATAAAAGAGAAATAAATTAATAAAACAAATAAATTAAAAAAGCAAACTAAAAACAAAAATGTAAAATAACCAACAAATAAATTAAAAAAGCAAACTAAAAACAAAAAAGTAAAATAACCAAACAAAAGGAAAGCAATAAGATCAATCGTCGTATTTCATCTCATTGTTTTTTTTAATCTATTTATATAAGGAAAGTTTGATGTGATTTATTAAATTATTTTCTATTACATTTTTTTATCTACTTGTACAAGGATTGTGTGGTTTGATTTTTTTTTTTATTATTTTAAATATTATTAATATATATTTATATAAAATTATTATAATGATAAACTAAAATATTAAAATATATTTTATAATATAAAAATAGTAAGTATATTTTTTTATAATTTAATATAATCATCCAATAAATTATTTTTTAATAAACTAAATTATTTTGAATGACCAAAATCAAACAAGTTCGCTAGGGTTTTTAATCTAGTTTACTTAATGAGAAGAGTTAATACAAATATATTGATTGAAGCTTTTGACTATTCAAAGTCAAACGGACAACGACAACTTGAAATAAATGTCCACACACGACGGTTTGTTTGATCTAAAGTTTTTATTTCAACGTGATGATGTGTTTTTTTTTTTTAGTGAAAATTCAACTAAATTAATTTTGTATCAAAAGTCATTGATTTTTTTTTTATAGAAAGTTTTAGTTTGATGTAAATTGGATTATTTGAAAAGGACAATCATATCTTTAATATTTACTTAAATTAATTAATTTTAACAATATAGTTAATTAAATAATTCAATAAATTGCGGGACAATGTATAAAACATGTGATTTTTTTTTTGTTGTCCAATGTAAATATATTTTTTTTAAGTCTAGTTTAAAAACTTGATATGATATGTTTTAAATGAGATTTGAATTCATAATCAAATTAAAATTTTTAAATTTTATTTTAAATCATATTGTTAAAACATTTTTTTATGTTTAAAAAAATAATAAATTTTAATTATTTTTTTTAATAATTAGACTGAAAAGTGTGACCCTAGCCCGAGATGAGATGATTATGAGTACCAAACAAAGAAAATAATTCATACTACAAGTTAAAATGCAAACATATCATTAACAAATGGAGATAAATAATATTTTTTTTTTGTCTTAAATTTTACAAATAATAAATTTACGTACTAAAAAAAAGTTAATTGGTAAACTCTTATTAGAAAACAGTACATGCATATATAATTATATAAATACACATAATTAGGACAGAACCGTGAAATATAGTAGAACAGGAAATAAGGTTGGGTGGGCTTAAAAAAATAGCAAAAATAATTGAGTAAAATTAGTGGATTAAGGTAAATTTTATTATTTTTTAATAATTAGATAAACAAACATTGAATTATATTAAAAAATTTAAAGTCGAATTTGAACATAAAAAAACAAAAAATTGGAGTGGGCAAACTCCTAACTTCTGTCCCTGCCTGTAATATAGTAATATAGAATATTATTAGTAGACTAATTATAATACTGTTATAAATATATATTACAAAATAGTTTAAATTATAAAATGTGCAAAATATAATGTTAAATCATTTTAATAAGTTTAAATCACATCAAAAGTTTATAAAATATATAAGTTAATCTCTTAAAAGCTAAATAATTTTTATTAGTTTGGTTATTTAAGCAAATAAATATAACAATATTTTTTTTAATATGGTTATAAAATATTTATGATTAATAAATCTAATATAGGTCGGTAATTAGTTTTGTGGCGGTCGATCAGATATATGGCCGGTGATGGAAGATGTTCACCCTACCAAATATATGAAGGAAGTTCCAAGGCAAATTCTCCTCAGATACAGAATTCAAGTTTTTAACTTCTTAATTTAATTTAATTTATCCACTTTTCTCTCATTTCATTCATTTATTTAAGTGCAAAAGTCATCCAAGAAGTAATGAAAGTTACATTATTTTATTGTTTGACACATCTCAAAATGTAAGTTTGACCAATCCACTAAGATAAAGATGAGGGCGGAGGGCAATGGCCCGATAAAGAAATTTGAAACCATCTAGATTTAAAATAAATTAAAAAATAATACCAACCAAATCAAATCAAATCATCTAAATACAAATATAGACATTCAATAATAAAATAAATTTATGATAAATAAAATCTTAATAATAAATTCAACAATTTTATAATTTCAAACATCTTAATAATGATAAATGATGAAAAATTTAATAAGTCGAACAACCAATCAAACTTTTATATATATATATATATATATAATAATAAATTAGCATTATACATTACAGTAAATACTTTCACTTTTATTTAATTTATTTACTTATTATTTTTATTTTTAAATTAAAATCAAAATTGTGACTTTGAGTCTTTTAATAACAACTATGAGTAAATAATATTGCTCTAATTATTTTATTTATTTATTTGATCATCTTAGATGGTCGACATCAACGACTATACTACATTCAATAATAATATCAACCACTCATAATCAAAATTGTTTAATCTGTTAAGGACATCAAATTATAATTTTTTGAAACTATTCAAACTTTCTATACTCACATGCTTAATAATTTAATAAAAAGAATTAAACAATTTGTAATAGCTCCAACTTTAACACCTAAATAAATAAAATGTTTTCCATAGAAGGGTCAGGAAATACTCGGTTTAAATTATTTGACTGCAGACCGGACTTTCTTAGCAAATATTATTTTATAAAAATCCGCTTCTTGACTTTTTCTCTCTTTAATTTTCCCACACGATTATTATAATTGAAATTTCCTAAAACCCCTTTTCCTTTCTCATTTAAATACACCCCTCCCTTCCTTCTCATTTTCTACAAATATCTCTCTTTCTCTCTCTACATATATCAGTTTTTAATATTAATTTATTTCAATGGCTTATAATACTTTGACAGTCGATCAGATTGCCGAGTTTAAGGATGCCTTTTGCTTGATAGACAAGGATTCGGATGGTACTAATTAATTATTTTTTCTTTTATATATATAATAATAATAATTGATTTTTGGGTGTTAATTAATTAATTAATTATAAATTTATAATTAGGAGTGATTACGACGGAGGAGCTAGCGGCGGTGATACAGTCGTTGAATGAACATCCAACCAAAGAAGAGGTTGAAGAAATGATGAATGAAGTCGATGTAGATGGGGATGGAACTATCGACTTTAACGAGTTCTTGAGTATTATGTCCAATAAAATTAAGGTATATTTGAACGATTTTCGTCATTTTTAATATAATACATCGTTTTAAAAATAAAATTTAATTAGTTCATATTTTACTTAATCACACGCGTGCAGGATAATGTGTCCGATGAACTGCGAGAAGCATTCAAAGTATTTGACAGAGACCAGGATGGTTTTATTTCAGCTCTTGAGGTCTTAATTAATTTCTTGATGTTTTATTATTATTATTAAAAATAATTTAAATATGTTAGAAATTAATTATTAAATTTTGGACGCAGTTGAGGAATGTGATGATAAATTTAGGAGAGAGGTTATCAGATGAAGAGGCAGAGCAGATGATTAGAGAAGCAGATTTAGATGGAGATGGTTTAGTTAGCTATGAGGAGTTTGCTAGGATGATGATGGTATCATAATTTATTTATTTATTATTTATCCTAATCATGTAATAATTCTTAATAATTTAACAATTCTCATTACTATAATATATATTTCTATAAGTATGTACATTTATATGTATTAAATCAAATAAAAGTGTTATATATATATATTAATCTATTATTTACACTACATTTGTCTTGAAATCCTTCTAAATTGTTTCATTATCTTAAAATTTTGATTATGCGCTTGCCACATCCCCTCTTAAACTAAAGTAATATTGGTTTTATTCTTTTGAAAATAAAATAATAAAAATAAATAAATAAGATAATGAACATTAACATCTCAAAATTTTATATTATTACTAATATATATATATATATAATATTTATAATTTCATATTTATTTGTAAACGGTGCACTATTCTTTACTTTTCTTTCTCTGGATCTAGACAAGTTTATATATATTTTTCAAATTGATCCAGTGTGAAATGTTAGGTCTCTATTATTTAATGGGCCATGCTATTGTCAAAGATACCGAGTTATTGTTCTCCTTGGTTTTTAAAATTTTTATTCAAAATCAAATATTCAATCAATCACTTCTCAAGAATTATATAATTCATTTCATTAATCAAAATATTAAAATACCTTCTATTTTAAATTATTATTTTTTATTTTATTCATATATATATCAATACTCTTTAAGTATTTTTATCAAAAATAATCACTACCTCTTTAAAATCATCACCGATCATTATTTTTTTCCCTCTCTAGGTTTTTTCATAAACCCATTCCAAACCAGGCCCATTTTGGAGAAGATTCTTCTCGTTTGCAAATATAATTTTGGAGCTCTATTATTATTATTATTATTATTATTATTATTATTATTATTATTATTATTATTATTATTATTATTATTATTAGTAATAGTAATGAGTTATTTAAATAATTTGTAAATTATTTAAAATTGACTGGTTATAATTTTGTGAAAGTGAGTTTTAAAAAATAAATTAATTAAAAAATATTAATATAAAAAATAAAATAATATTATTTTTTAATAAAATATATTTTAGTATTCTGGTTAATAAATTGTGTTATGCAATTAATAAAAAATAATGAAATAATGTTTGATTATGTAAAAATTATTTAAATAATTCCAATTGAACAAAGCTTTGATATTATATTATTTTATTATCTTATTTTTAAGAATGTTTAAATATAAATAAGTTATTTGAGATTTTAATTTGTTGAATTTTAAAATTTTATAAAAATAAAATAATTATATTATAGTATTTTAGTTGATAAATTAAATAATAAATATATAAATATTATTTATGTAAAAATATCAATAATAAAACAAGCACTTGGTGAACATATATATATTTTTAAAATTTAAAATGCTAGCTAGACCAATTATAGAAATAATTCATCTTTCAATTTAGTTAATTATTATTTATTAGTGTTAATAAAAGATGAGAAAAGATTATTTACATTTAAACTAACCTTAGTAAATTAGTTTTTAAATATTTAAAATAATGAGAGTTGGTAAAACTCTTACAACTACCACTCAATTTTGTTAGTATTGTCAAAGTCAATTATTATGACAATCTATCCTTTATGTCGGTGACAATAATTTGGTTCTTTTGGAAAAGCATATACATATACACCATCAATGGCCGAGATATTTTTTCAAAATGTATTTTTATTTTACTACATATTTCAATGTCATTTATAAAATGTCTCTTATTTTTCCTGTGAGAAATAAAATAACGTTATGATATTGTCTATCTTTTAATAATTATTGGAATGTTTTAATATATTTAGGAATTTATTAGATTTTTTATCCTTATAAATTCTAAACCCTAAACTTTAAATGCAATTACATGCAAAACTTGATAAAGTGGTAATAGTCGGCTTAAGAGACGAATATCACGATTCGATTCTATCTAGAAGCATTTTGAGTTTAAGCGAGACTATGCATATGGATTATTTAAGTGAATAAAAAAAATAATAATAAAATTCTATGCAAAATTCGAAAAATCAAACTCAAAGACAGAATAAAAACATTTGCTGCCATTAGTTAGTCATTATCTAACTTAAGTGCAATTCAACTTAGTCTGAACTCTGAAGACTATTGGCACATAAATTTTATTATCGAAAGATTATATTTTCTCAAACAAGTTAATTTATCAAAAAATAATAATTAGAATTACAAATGATTTTTATCCTTCCTCTGAACGTCACAGATCCAAGCATCCCAATATTAATCTTCAACACACAAAGGATAATCATGCCACTCACTATAATAATTAATAATAAAGTAACTAATTATTTCGTTAAATCTTATAAAGTGAAAGTAAGATTTTAGACCCAATTTGAAACGATAAATTTTAGAGATCTGAATGTGTGCACAATGACCAAGTATAGGGACCTTAATATTAATTATTCAGTGAGGGTGTGGGTGTGACGTCACACTTCCATCATAACTTTCTCACTCACCATCTTTCCTTGTCAGTTATCAGCAACTTTTCTCTCTCCCCCGTCCCATCGCGCGCGAGAACATATATAAATTCATGCGCTTCTTGTTTGAAACTTAAATCGGTGGTTACAGAAAGAAGAATTGCAGAAAGAACGATCGATCTCAAGCACAGCAATCATGGCTTATGCTTTCCCAGACGAAATAATAATTCAGTACAAAGAGTCCTTCACTTTGATCGACAGAGACTGTGATGGTGAGTTAACTGCTTCATTAAATCTGTTTTAGGATACCTTCAATCGATTAATGTTGATAACATTGACGCGCAGGATTAATAACGACAGTGGATCTTTCAGAAATGTTCAATTCCTTCAACGAGCATCCGACGATGGAACAGATTCAGGATATGATCAATGCAGCCGATGCCGATGGAGATGGAGCCATTAGTTTGGAAGATTTCTTAATCCTTATGTCCAAGAAAACCATGGTAAGTCTCTTTGTGTGTGTGTGTGTTTATTTATACAATTATACCGATTAATTAGCTAGGTTATTTGAGAGATGAATTGTTTACAGGCCAATGACATAGAAAATGAAATACGTGAGGCCTTCAAAGTATTTGACCGAGATCAAGATGGATTCTTATCGGCAGATGATGTAATCTCTCTACCTATAATTGTTTAACTTGATTTTAGGATTATTATAAATGTAATATGTTCTTGTTAATCCATGGTTGAAGGTGAAGGAAGTTATGATGAAATATGGAGAAAGATTAACGGATGAAGAAGCAGAACAAATTATTAGAGAATCTGATCATGATGGGGATGGCTTACTTAACTTTGATGAGTTTGTTAGGGTCATGATGATGGCGCCATAATTTTAATTTCTAATCTGTTTGTAAATAAAAAAAAAAAAGATTTTGAATTAAGGGATTGAGAAGGCAACAGAACGTCATTTCATTTGATCTTGTTATTGAGATAAGTTGGGGGTAATCGATTTCAACAAGAGGCTGCCATAGTGACGAACTGACGACGATGAATTAGGGTTGATTGTCAATGAGTATTTGGTGATGGAGGAATGTGTTCTTATAATCTAATGCACGGGCGAGCAAATTGGCTAAGTTTCAAACAACAGATCGTGTTCTGAACTGATTCTGTAAGCTAAGTTTCCTTTACTCAATTATTATGCTTATTTATGATGTATGCTTCTTTGAAATGTAAGTTTTGAAATCTCTTTTAATTTTGTTTACGATTTATAATTTCCTTCCATTTGTGAAGTCCTTCGGTTTCACTAATGAGATGAAATTGAATAGTCACACTGAATATAGTCATTGTTCCTTGTAAGCTTTTCCATAATGAGCTAAATAAGAAATCATCGTTGCGAAATGGGAGAACAAATATGAACATTAAGTAAATCCACTAAATTTTCAGATTTGCTAGCAGAATTAGCTTGGTGAACTCTATTATCTAGATTTGCTTCGTTTAATGTAACACACCTTAAACGAAGAACTTTGTGGTGACTGCTTCCATTAGTGTCATGTACTCTGCTTTAGTGTAGGCATATTCACTCACTCTTAGCTGAAGGGCCACATTAAGTTGACAGAATTACTAACAGTGAATACATATTCAGTCATCAATCTCTTTGCATTAGGTTTAGTGGCAATATGAATCTGTATAGATACCTGAATATGCTGCATGGCAATCCAATGCTCCTTCCCCAGCTGTGCCTTAATCTGCTTATGTTCAAATATAATAACTGAACGGGGTTTAGGCTTAAGGAATCTATCTAAACATATTACTAGTGCTAGTTCTTTCTTCTGTGTTCTAGAGTACAAATATAGGAAGCTACTAGCTATCCCCATATACATTTCCTCCAAGTCAAACTCAGCTGCTTCCAATTTTATCCAGTGATTGGCTGGAATTCTGTTTTGTTCCCTTGTTGATTAGATGAAAGAATGGAAGTTGACTGGTGGAGAATTAGATCTTAATAGCATATTTGATCGTATTCCTTTAGGGAGTTTCAGGTATCAATACAATCACATCATTACTACAATCTTTGCTTGTACAGTGTATCACTTCCCTTTTGAGTCTTTCTGAAAGTTTTGGACAGTCGGATATGTAACTGTCTTATCACATAAATATTGTTCTTTGTCCAAACTTTGAAAAAAATGCATATGGTAATAGCTGAAGAGTATTATTTCATGCCAAGTCAGAATTTGTCCAAGACTTGAATATGTAGAAGCATAACTTCTGAAATTTCATAACTGATGTTTTTTCATATCATACTAGTTACTTTTTAAGAGATGGCAATCTCTACACTTTGTTGACTTGATCAGCCTGAAATGAATGCCAATGTAGATCAAGTTAAGGTGGCAACATGGTGCTACGGTCTAGAAATAAAGTCTGCGGTCCAAATATAATTCCAGCACCCTCCATCGGTTCTAGTGTGCACTTGGGCTAGATTTCTGTTTGTTGTTTTAATATTTTGTTTTGTTTTTCCTCTCTGTTTTTCACACTGAATTCTGTTATTTTCTAAGTAGTTGTAACTGAATATTCTGGGGCAAGACAACACTCATATAAGGCTGATCCCTCTTCCCAAAGACCCATGAATAGAATAATGAATATATAAAATTACTTATGAAAGTTTTTCACCCTCATTGTTTTTTATGTTTTGATTATTTATTTTGGACTGTTTGATATAGACCAGTAGTATTTCTCTTCTCACCTTTGGTTCTTTTCCCCTCATCCCAAATTCTCCATTACAAAACTCTTCCGCTGCACTTTGATTATATATTTCCCACCCGGTGCTAGAGATCAATAACACGATTCTTGAAATCAATAACCCAAAACGCCAAGTTACAATATAAGGCGTAACATCATACCAAGATGTTACGACTTGATTCGTAGCTTAGTGTTTATGGGTTCTTAATTTCAAAAATTGAGTTCTTGATCTCTAGGACCGTGTGGAAATATATAATCAAAGTGTAGCGGAATAGTTTTTAATGAAGAAATTGAGATGAGGAGAAAAAAGAATCAATGGTGAGAAAAGAAATACTGCTGGTCTATACCAAACAGTCCAAAGTAAAGGTTCAAAACACAAAATAACATAGGGGTGAAGAACTTTCACAAGAAATTTGACATATTCATTCATTCATCAATTCATAGGTCCTTTGGGGAAGAGGGATCAGCCTTATATAGTTGCTGTCTTGCCCCCACAATATTCAGGATTATTATTGTAACAATATAACATAATTTAGTTTGTAAAATAACAAAACAGAATAAAACAAAAACAGAAATCTAGCACAAGTGCACACTAGGACCGATGGAGGGTGCTGGAATTATATTTGAACCGCAGACTTTATTTCTAGACCGTACGTAGCATATGACTACATTAAAGGTTCCTAAAAGGTCTTTAGGATCACAGAAAGACGAGAGTGCCTTGGTCAAATTTCCGGGAATCATTGATTTCCATAATAATTTTCATGCTTAGAGAGATGAGGTATATAACTATAACCAGATGACTGTATCTAGAATGAAGACAAAAAAGGACAATATTGGGCCTTGTGAGTATACCTAGGAACACTTTAGAACTTCTTATCAATTAGTTTGACAGAATTTGAACTACATGAATGATAGGGGGAGGCTTATAGCTCCATTTAGTCCCCATGGAAACAAAAGCAGGTTGAAGTTTCTTAAGTCATAGTTTCACTCTATCAAAAGAATACAGCACACTTTCTTTTGCTTAAACTTGTAGGCTGCTGTGCTGGTTTGCAATCAGGAGCTGAATATGCAACAAGATACCAAGGAGTTCACAACTGAGTCATGATATGAGTTGTGTCCACAATGACAAAGGAAAGACTATTGGGATTGATGATTACGAGTGAAAGTAAAAACAGTTGTCTCCTAATCTCTCTTTTCGTCACAAGTCTAAAAGAATTGGAATTTAATGTCTGGTTATCCTATTGTCTTCTTTTGATTTCAAAAACAAGAATGAATCTAACCAGAGGCAAATATGGTATTTGAGCAACAATAAATGACACTAAGTCAAGCTATTTTGTCTGAGGTTATTGTTGATTTATCAACGGTTCAGTCCCAGAGCTTTTGTTATGTGGGCTTTCCCCACCTGGAAGTGCCTTACAAAAGGCGAAGCAACCTGGTTTTGGATAAATCTTGCTACATTTTTTTAGACTGTGTTTAGATACATTGAGCTAAATGTTTCACTCCATTCATAAAATTATCGGGTCTAATAGCCAGTCAAGATATCTATTGTTTTTCCTTTGTCCACGAGGTTGTGTTCTACGAAAGAAAAATATTCTCCCGCAGTGTAGGAAACAAACAAAAACTAGTTATCTGGGATATGATTTCTTGCTGTGTTAGATTGAGAACTCTGCTTATAGTTGGTTTGTAATATTGTTAAAAATGTAGTAAGATTGTGTACACTAAACAATCTTATATAAATGAAATTAAAAATGTCTAAGAATTTGGTATCTAAAAATTTGTTAGGTTTAGTTAATATTGTAACAGATTGTTCTCTGAGAGGCCAAATAAATGATTCTGCTAGCAACTTCTCATTATGATCTGGTATCTAAAAATTTGTTTGGTTTAGCCGGAAATGAAAGAGCCTTGGGTGTTTTGTACACTAAATATAGGTTGACACTTGTATGCTAATTAACATGGAAAAAGAACAATATGTAGAACACAGTCTAAATAAACGATCAATTCCTGGCTGAATGTTTGCCTTATTCACAACATGTAGGTTTCTTGTTTATTTTATTTTTGTGTTTATCTACCTTAGAAACAAAACTGACATCCCCATATTTTTCACAAGAAAAAAGAGAACATGCTTTCTTAGACACGTGTCAATCCTGGCTCATATGACTAATGATTTGCTGTTAACATATGATCTGCATTTCATATGTTTTGACAGAACACCAGGATCTTATACCTTTTTGGAGGACGTATAGGTTTTTGTTTTGGTGGCTTTCTGTCCCTTGTCTTTTGCCAACTACGGGTGACAAAAAGAAATTGTACTATCTGAGAATATTGGATAATGACACAGTTGTTAGTGTAGGAGTTTGCACATTAGTTTTGCTATCCAATGGGCATAAAAAGTTAAAAACATTTCCAATGCCATAGACTAATGTTTATCCAATAGAGACATTTTCCTTTAGTGGGATTTAACACGGTTTTGACGCCTCAATTTCTTGGCAAAATGCCTTCTTATTTTATTTATTTTTCTTTCCAAAAACTCGTTTTCAGCATAAACGACTTATTCTTTCAAAAACATATTGCATGAACTCCTTTTTATTACCCCACTAGAAGAAACTGTCTTTTGCCGGTGAAATTGGTTGCATATAATATGCTTATTGTCCTGCAATTTCCAGGATATACATCTTACTTAACCAACTACATATACTCTTTGTTGAAGAGGTAAGCAAGGCTTGTCAGCACGGATGACACCCATTTGCTGATTCAACTTCTTTATTCAGAATTTAGCTTTTCTGTCTTCAGCCAGAAACTGCCAAGTAAGTTCCAGTTCATAAAACTCTCACATTTCAACTTTGCTGTTTATAGTTATCATAGTGGATAATAATACTAATTGCATTTTGTTTACAATAGATAACTTATAACTTAGTAATGTCACAGTAATAACTAATAAGTCAATGTTTAATATTATAGATAAGGTCTACGACAAGTTCACAATTAAATGCATGAAAAAGATTTGTGAATTTCCATAAAGTATTTTAATTTCTACAAAGAAGACTCTTAAGCTAATGACTACCTGAGTATAATAACCTTTACACATTTTTTTCATTATTTTATCACAAACCCACACATCACACCATATGCAGTTCAAGGTTTCCAGAACAAAGATGAAAGATCATAAATCGTTTTTCAATAGATGGGTCTACACTTTAACTATATTGAGTGTTCTTCAAGTTTATTGTTGAAGAAAGAATAATATAGTTTTTGGTCAATGTTAAAACATTAAATACTTTTAAAAATATTTTCAAGGTCCCCATGGGCACATTAGTCTGTTTGAGCATTTATTGAAAAACTGGGTGTCATATATTTTCTTTGTAGCACTTTTTTTTTTTTTTTTTTTTTATTAATGAAGGAGAACTAGCATGATACCCTACAAACATGACTCCCACTTCAACTCAAAACGCTTATTTATAGTACAATATTGAGAATGACTAATTTATTACTTTTCAAGATTGAGTTTTTTTAGGTTTCTAGTACCACAAGATTAAAAAAAAAACAATAATAATTTCACAGGATTTAAGTACTCTTGTCACCCACATGGCCACATTACACACCATGACCCAGGATATTTTCCAGGAAGTTCTTAGAATCATGGTTGACATATCTATATATTATTATTATTTTATTTATAAGCGAACTTATGGAGTTTCATGATATGATATTAGACTAGTAATATAATTTGAATTAGAGAAACGGGTTATCATCACATTAATATAGAGAGAAAACACACAAGTAGCTGTTTCATTAATATGGGTTAGGATAATGTGTGGTTTGCTAAGATCAATTCAGCATAGTCTGATTGATGAGTTGTTCAGTTCAATAATGAACAAGGTTTTAGTCGTATTAAAGACTTTGTTTGTATGTCTGTACAATCAAAGTAGATTGAGTAAGTCAAGTCTTCCATGTCCCATCCTTGAGTGTTTAAAACGGTGTAACCCTGAAATTTCTCTTGATACTTTAGGTTACAATAATAACTATTAGAAGTATTAGAAGTCTTTGTGACAGTGAATTTATTTTGGATGTTAAAAAAGACTTTAGTAATAAAGTTGTTGACATTATTGGGCAATCTATGGAGGAAATTGCATAATTGACGCAGCTTGTGTCTCTGTCGATAACTCGATGGAGTTGCATCAAGTTGCGGTTAAATAGTGACGAGTGAATGAAAAAGAAATTGTTCGGAATATATTTTTCTAATTAACAAAATTACATAACTATTCAACATAGAAAATTATTTGGAAATGTTCTTTTGCATTATATGTTTGACTGATAATTTGATACAATAAGATAAGGACATAAATGCCAACCAAATTGTCCAATGGAACAAGTTGAGGGGCTTTTAATTACTTTAATTTATTAGTATTTTCAACCAACTACTGGCCGGCTCGACCCGGTCTTGATTTTGATATCGGACTTATTTGGTACATACCCACTTGTTGCTTAGTTATTTAGTTGATGAACTCTTTAATTAGTAGTATCAACCAACTACTGGCCTGCAACTACCTTAATCCCATCTTAAACAGAATACATTATTATCACATGAAAGATTAATTTCACTCTAAACAATTCAAAAGAGATGACTAAACTATAAACATTTAAAAGTGAGACCCCTGACATTAGAACAAACCGATGGAGGGGTCATTGAAAACATTAAGACACATTCACACAAATCAATTACAACCAGAATCATCAGTTATTGAGCTCAGTTGGAAACATCATTTGGGAATTAAGATGAGATTTTGTTTGATATCTAGAAATTATTGATAAAAAAAAAGGGTTTCTTATTGATGTTTTCAAATAGGGTATGGTAACTTTTTGGAAAAAGGCCGGTCATATAACACTTATATAACACTTATGTTGAAAAAGATTTGAATTAAAAACAAATTAACATTCTCAGTTGGGTGGCCAGCAAGTATACTAATAAAAAGAATGGTTGTCCTAACAATTGAACATATGGAAATGAGTCATACACATCACATATTCTAGCTTATTAGTGGAATGGGAATTAGGTAATATATCATATCTAACCCAACACACTTTTCTTTTTAAGCAAGAAAGGGTTGGAACTTGGAATATATATATGTTTTTTTATTTCAATTTCTTTAAATTATTATAGAATTTAGTTATCAAATTATTGTGGGAATTATTGATGTAATTGATGTAATTGATATTTTTATCATTTGATAAAAGTTGAAACTCTATTTTGATATTTTTTATTTATAAAGTTTTAGGAACTATTGATGTGAATAACTTTAGGTATATTAGTCTCGTTTCATCTTTTATAAGATTGTCGCAAATATTTAACCAACAGATTGAGAAAGGTATTAGAGACAGTCATATTAGGTAATTAGATTTCGTTTATCAAAAGTCGTAAAATATATGATGTTGTATTAATAGCCAATGAGTGCATGGGTGCATTGACTCAGCTAATTCAAAAGATGACAAATGTACTTTTATCAAGTGAAACATCGAAAAAGTTTATGATCACGTTAATTGAGAGTTTTTGTTTGATGTAATGGGCAGAATGAAATGAGTGCGAAATAGATTGGGTGATTAAATTTTGTCTCTCGACGGTTAAGATTCTGTCATTGTTAATGGTAGTTTCTTAGGGATTTTTCGAGAGTTCCCGAGAGATTAGACAGAGTGATCCACTCTCTCAATTTTTGTTCGTTATTGTTATGAAAACTCTCTAAAAAATGATAGCGTTTGCAGAAAGCTCAAGACTCATCCGTGGAGTGAGTTGTGGTCAAGAAAATGTCATTTTTCTATATCACATTTGTTTTTCGTTGATGACACGCTCTGCATGGTTCAAGTTATATACAATAATTTTAAATACTTTTGGAATATTTTATGGGTATTTAGTGCATGTTCTGGTCTTCGAGTAAATCTTAATAAGTCGGACATTTTTTCTCAGATACTGCTTCGAATAAAAGAAGGATGATGTTGTCAAATGTGTTGGGCTTAAGAATTGGTGATCTTTCATCAACATACCTTAGTATGACATTGGGTATTAAATTACGATCCAAGGTCTTTTGGGCCCCGATTATCACTAAAATGGAATGTAAACTGTCTAAATGGAAAAATAAATAGTCTCAAAAGGGGGTCGGTTAATTCTCATTAAGAGTGTGTTGTCATCTATGTCTACATATATGATGTCTTTATCCATTTTACCAAGAGTGTGACAATGAAATAGAGAAAATAATGTGTAAATTTCTATAAAGATCCTCTAACTCATCGTTTTGTTATTTATTTGGTTGAGATAAGATTAAATATTATAAATATCAAGGAGATTTGAATATTCGAAATCTTATTTACTTTAATAAAATTATTCTATTAAAATGGTGTTGTAGATTTGCAACGGAACGGAATAGTGTTTGGGCATCGATGATCAAATGTAAGGATGCTTACGATTGGTTTGGTTATTTTAAAAAATGTCTAATTCTTCAGAGGTGTGTAACATTTGGAGAAAAATTTATTCTGTGGAAAAATTTCCGTGAGCAATCTAGATTCATTGTAAGGGACAGTTCTTCGATCAGTTTTTTGGATGACATTTGGTGTAGTGTCAAAGTCTAGCTACGACGTATAGAAATATCACAGTTAAAGACATGTTTAATCATCGATCTAGTGGTTTCGCTACCAGAATTAGATATATAGAAAGAGATTAAACATTATGCAGAATTCGTCTCATAATATAATTACTTTTGGTAGGACACAAACAAATATCCCCGTCTGAACAAGATGTTATGCGTTGACAAAACATGAATAATTTTCATGTGAGGCATTACTACAAGTTGTTCGCTAAGATAAGTTCATATAATTTTTATTGGGAGAAACTTTGAGAGTCAAAGATTTAATTCAAGATCTCGTTTTTGGATAAAACTTTATTCACAGTGGAATTCTTACAGATAATATGTGCATGAAAAAAAGTTGTATTATCATTAGTCGTTGTAGTATTTGTCACGAGAATGTTGAATCGACAACTCACTTACTTTTTTGCATTATCGAGGGGTGGTTATTATCCGGAGTCTTTTGTGGAGTATCACTGAGATTCATTGAGTGATGCCCCGAGTCTTTGGGTAGTTGTTAGAAAAATTGGATTGATGCGGCTAATATGATAGACTTACATAATTGAGTTACCATCCTAATTATTTTTTGGTGGACTATCTAGTTGAACATAGATCGTCGAACTTCCACTGATCGTATCCGATGCGTATCAATTATAATATTATTATTATGATGTTTTCTGATATTCATTCTGGAAAGTCGGTAAAGTTCGTCAGGGAGTTATTCATTCTTTTCGAGGATTTACGAGCTCAATAACATATTGAGTAACGTTTTTTTTTCATGTTATGTTTTTATCGTTGTGGTCAAACGATTTTCAATATTTTAAATGAATAGACCTTTTTTTTTTTAAAAATAATTATTTGTGGTCAATTTCAAGTAGTTTAGGTAAATCGATAAGTGGTATTTTGATTCCAAATTTAGATCAATGCCGGTAGTACCCTCTTCAAATTCATCGGGCCATTACTTTATCGAGACGATGAATGCGAGCAATTTGAATATACTTAATTCTTAAGTAAACGAGTGCGGATAAGACAGGTGAGAAGAGGGGTGTTTTATTTCTCTGCAGACACAAAAAAACGGCTGGATGAAGATATTTCATTTTTCATACTTGTTGGAGTTTTCATGATATTTGCCCACACGATTTTGTTGTTGCCGACTGTGGCCAGCTTCAATGTAAAAACGATTTTTTTTTTCTTTAAAAAAAAAACCAAAAGTTGACTCCATGTGTAAAACAGTGGGGTCGGCCAATTTGTTTTAAGCTTTATTTTATATTTTAGTTTACCAAACTAGTTCGTTTGATTTTGTTTTTTTTAATCATTCGCAATAATAAATTATTCTTATTTTATTTTTATAAAATTTAAACCTATTAAAAATTTAAATAACTTATTTTTTATCAAATAATTTTTATTTCTAAAAAAAAAAACTAAATAACTCAATATTAAACAAGCTTAAAAGGTAAAACTTTTAAAATTAAATAGAGGAATCGGAGCAAACAAATAAAAGTTTATGGTTTGCTATCTTATTGCATTAAATGGAGGCATTTAGTTTTTTTAAATGCAATTTTAAGTTGATGGTAGTAAATTGTAACAAACTAAGTTAGTTGGTTCATAAAAGATTAAATCGAACATTTGATAATAAAGTGGATCGGGTTATCTTAATTGTATTTTATTTTTATTTTACTTAATACTTTTTAAATAATATTGGAGATTATAATATTTTGTGATAAAAATTGTATAATTTTAATTGATTAAATATCTTGGGTAGACTGACTGGGAATTTTGACGAAATGATCATAAAAGTATTTTAAATACTTGGTCACCAGCGCATAAATTTAATTGCGCAAATGACCATTTTAAAATATTTTGACGAAATTATCCCGTCGCGTAACGCGAATGGCAGAATCGTCACGCGAAAGGAAAATTGTGAAATTACCTCATCATGTAACGCGAAGGGAACGATCATTCTGGACTTTTCACAAGTTTTTTCTTCGCGAGACGATCCTGTCATTCGCGTTACGCGACACGGATAATTTTGTCAGAATATTTTGAAATGGTCATTTATGCAATTAAATTTATGCGCTGACGACGTATTTAATTGTTTTTTAGGATCTTTTCGTCAAATTTTCCTTACTTGGGAGGGAGGGTGTAGTCAGGGAGGGTGTAGTCGTAACAACTTATAAGAAATAGAAAAGGAAAAAACACTTTTTTTTATCTTTTTTTTTATCTACTTATTCATTCACGTCAAAACATGATCAAATTGATTACAATTTTTAGAAAAAAAATAAAATTTGATTACAATTTCTTTGAAACTCTAAATTTGTACCAAACACCTCTAAGTCAAGTTTTGGGTTAATTGCATAACTAATAAGTTATTTTTATGAATTGTAGGAGTGGTGTTCCATAAAATAAATCTAGTTTCAAAAATAAATAAATTATTTTTTATAATTTTATTCCATATAAGTTATTAAAATTTGTTATTTAGATAAAGCTATAAATATTTAAGAAATTAATAATATTTTGATATTTTAATGGCTCCATAGTTATTTTGAAGGACCAAACTTTAGTCGATTTACTAAATAAAACTTAAATTTAAATTAATTTATATAAATGTTGAACTATTATAATTTTAGTTATCTAAGACTTTAATGTAATTCATTTTAGTATGACTTATTATTTTTATTTTTAAATAAATTTATCATGTGTATAAATAAAAGTATGTAAATGAAAGACATTTTCAATTTTTTAATTGGAGTATTTTTTTCGGTTGAGAGTGATTTGAGTAGGTAAAATAATGCGGGATCAAAATGTAGTTTTTTTTTGGAAAACGGTTTAGTTCCATTTTATTAAAAAACCAAAAGAGGGAAATGAGTTTCAAGAAACAAAGTTTAGACGGACCATAATTTTATTGATTACACAAATTGAGTTTCAAATAATTGAATTACAAAACAAACAAAATAACAAATAATTGAATTACAAACAAGCCATCAAACAATTGAATCCCATCAATATTTCACAAAATACTCCAGATAACAAGTCACCCTTCAACAATACAAAAGTAAGTGAGTTGCCGATCCAACCTACTCGTGACACATACGACAACGACTAACGTAATACAACATTTTTTCATGCACATATCATCCGTAAGAGTTTCATTGTGAATAATGCTCCATCTAAAGAACGAGATATTAAATGAAATCTTTGACTCTTAAAATTTTTCCCAGCAAAAATTATATTGAATCATCTTAACGAATAATTTGTAATAATGTCACAATGGAAACTATCCATTTTGTCAATTCATAATGTCTTAACAAGACAATGACACTTGTTTTCGTCCTACCAAAAGTAAAACTCTATTATGAGACGAACTCTCTTTAATAATTAATCTCATTTTATATCTAATTTGGTTAGAAAAACCAATAAACCAATGATCAAACATGTCTTTAACTGTGATATTTTTCTATATAACAATCAAGCAAACTCAAGATACATTGTAACTAGAATTTTGATACTATAACAAATATCATCCTAAAAATTGACTGAAAAACCATCATCCACAATAAATCTAAACGGCTCATAAAAAGAATTTTTACATAAAATAAATTCGTCTCCAAATACTACACCGCATTGGATATATGATCTACTATTATTGAGTGAAGATATAATTCATTCTAACAACTTTCAAAGAGTTGAAGATACGTGGTAGTTAAATTTTTTATTTATCATATTTAGTATATATATAATCTGATTTATTATATGATGTTATAATTTTTTTAGTATCCGCAAATAGACATTCAATAGGAACAAAAATATATCAATCATTTGATAAGATATACTCACAAGGAATGTATTTATATAACCGAACTTTATGGTTGTTACTTGCGTTACGTTTGCTCTATTTTATAAGGCCTTGTTTGGAATTCCCTAAAAAAAGAAAAAGGAAAATAAAGAAGAAGAAGGAATAAAGAGAAATAGAGAGGACCAACGTGCCAACCCTAATCATTTTTAGGAAGGTGCAAAAAAATCTTAAGTTCAAGTTGGATCCCAACTTAAAATATTTCAATTAAGGTGACATAAAAAAAAAAAAAGATCTTGAAAATTTAAATATTTCTCTAAATTTTGTTTATAATCGTGGTTTGAACTAACAAGCCAGTAATAAGGCCTATTCAATTATATATTATTTTCAAATAATTTTGTTGGACATTAGTCATTCAAAAAATAAATAAATAGATTACAATATATATTTTTTTAACAAAAATAATTAAAAAAATGTATGAGATTTTAATTGATGTAATAATGTTAGAAATAATCCGTACCAAATAGTACAATTTGTTTGAAGAAACAAACAAAATAAATTAGATAAAATTGTTTAATAATTAAGATAGAAAAGATGAACACGTCTGAAGATTAAACGTGCAGGCAACTGATAGAGTTATTTGATTATATTTCTTCATTAAGTTGACATGTTTAATTTATTTTTTAAAACACGGAAACTTATCATAGAAGAAATTTTTGATTAATAAAGAAAAGAAATGAAAACTTATAACTATCCAATCATTTATTTTATTAATTAAAATATTTTACTTTATTTTTATTAAATTTAAATTTTAAATACAAAATGTATTTTAGTAATTAAATAAACTAAAAATCAAAATAATATATATTTTTTTTCAAATAATGCTTTTTTTAGACAAAACCTAAACTAAACCCAAAAAATCAAATACCAAACCAACTTTTTAAAATAATTAACATTGTAAACGGTTACGTATATAACATCTTACCAAGTTTGATTTTATTTTAAAACTATCTGAAGAAAATTATTATCTCGATTTATTTTATTTTTTAATTTTACCAATGTCCTTGTTTGGAAACTCAACTCCATAGAGCCGAGTTTGAATAATTTTTTTTTTTAATTTATTTATAATTATTTATATATTAACAAATTTAATAAGTTTTCTTCAAATTAAGTTCGAGATGATTTACCATTTAAACTTTTTTAATTTAGATTTTTAATTTAATTTAATTTTATAGTGAAATGGAATTCGAAATGAAATTTGCTTTTTCTTATAAAAAAAAAAATGAAAACACAATGCCAAATTAGAGATCCACCATCGATATATTTAAAACCAAAAAAGGGAACACATTGGTTGACCAATTCTCTTCATAGTTTGAACATGAGAAACTTCCTCGACCGCCCGCCTTCTAATCAAATCGATCCTATATATTTTTATTATATATATCCTGGTATGAAACATCAAATTAATATAAGATAATGGCAAAATTACAAGGTCTTCTAGAAAACATTGATCTTGATCATTCTTTCACCAAGGCACGAAAGCGATGGCGCATGGCTTACACCGCCATCAACTTCATGCTATCTCTTAATTCCAAACTCGAATCATGCACCATTATTGCCCTTAACAAATCCTCAAAAGCTCTTAGGAGATGGCGTTTGGCCTACAACGCTATCTATTCTTCGCGAGCCCTCCTCTCTTTAGTTCGTGAGATTATTGTAGTCGATGATGATTCGAGTGATCCACTTCTCCATTATCATAAACAAGATCATCACTCGCTCAAAATCGAGGAAGATGAAGATGGAGATTCATTTGGATTTTCTCAACTTGACAAGGGACTTCTTGCCGACCTAGTGAAAGATAAGAACTCCAAAGACCTTAACAAGTTTGGTGGTGTTGCGGTTTTGGCTCGAGCTCTCAAGGTTGATAGCGAGAAAGGAATTCATGATAACGATGAGGATATTGGCTCGAGGAAGGCTGCCTTTGGATCGAATAGCTACCACAAGCCGCCGCCAAAAGGATTGTTTCATTTCGTGATCGAGGCGTTTAAGGATCATACCATTCTCATTCTTCTAGTTTGTGCCACGCTATCTCTTGGTTTCGGAATTAAAGAACATGGCATTGGTGAAGGTTGGTACGAGGGTGGGAGTATATTCGTGGCTGTTTTTCTTGTTGTCGTGGTTTCTTCTTTAAGTAACTTGAGACAGGAAAGACAGTTTTTCAAGTTATCAAAATTAAGCGATAACATTCAAGTCGAGGTCTTGAGAGATGGAAGGCGACAGAAGATATCGATATTTGATATCGTTGTCGGGGATATCGTGTGTCTTAATTTAGGTAATCAAATCCCCGCGGATGGGTTGTTCATCGAGGGACATTCGTTGCAAGTTGATGAATCGAGCATGACAGGGGAGAGCGATCATGTGGAGATCGATTGTGTTGAGGTTCCTTTCTTGATTTCCGGTTCGAAAGTTGTCGACGGGTATGGTAAGATGATCGTGACCTCGGTTGGGATGAACACTGCGTGGGGAAAGATGATGAGTTCAATCACGGGTCAATCTACGAACGACGAAACACCTTTACAAGCTCGTCTCAACAAACTAACCGCATTGATCGGGAAGGTAGGTCTTTCCGTCGCTCTTCTAGTTCTTATAGTCATGTTTGTTCGTTATTTCACGGGGAATACCAAGGACAAGGAAGGAAACCAAGAGTTCTTAAGAGGAAAAACGAACACCGACCAAGTATTCAACTCGGTCGTGCGCATTGTCTCTGTTGCGGTTACAATCGTGGTGGTGGCGATACCGGAAGGCCTTCCTTTAGCTGTCACTCTTACTCTCGCGTATTCAATGAAGAGGATGATGGCGGATCAAGCGATGGTTAGGAAGCTCTCGGCTTGCGAAACCATGGGATCCGCCACGGTTATATGCACCGATAAGACCGGTACCTTAACAATGAATCAAATGACAATAACCAAGTTTTGGCTTGGTGGAGATGAACTTGAATCATGTTACAATACCATATCCCCATTAGTCCTTCAATTACTCCACCAAGGAGTAGGTTTAAACACAACCGGAAATGTCGACAAATCAACCTCCGATGTCGCTCCACAAATCTCGGGTAGCCCAACCGAAAAGGCGATTCTATCATGGGCCGTTCTCGAACTCCGCATGGACATGGAGTTACTTAAGAAAACATGCAAAATAGTTCACGTGGAGACCTTCAATTCGACAAAGAAAAGAAGCGGCGTTTTAGTGACGGATAACGTTAACTCTTTACACACTCATTGGAAAGGCGCTGCCGAAATGGTGTTAGGAATGTGCACTACATACTACGATAGAACGGGACTCGTTAGAGCGATCGATATCCAAACGAGAAACCAACTCGAGAGGACCATAGAGGGGATGGCCGCGAGCAGCCTCCGTTGCATCGCTTTCGCTCATAAGAATACGCGGTGGGATGAAACAAAGAGGTTGATCGACGGAAAAGTTCAATATAGTCTCGAGGAAGATGGATTTACATTGTTGGGGATTGTTGGTATGAAAGACCCGTGTAGGCCTAGGGCTAAAGAAGCGATCGAAGCGTGTAGATTGGCCGGGGTGGAGATTAAGATGATAACAGGGGACAATGTTTTCACGGCAAAAGCAATAGCGACGGAATGCGGTATACTTAGACCTAATCAACAAGTGGAAGATGGAGAAGTTATAGAAGGGTCCGTGTTTAGGAATTACACAAACGAAGAAAGAATGGAAAAGGTTGATAAGATTCGGGTGATGGCTAGATCGACTCCCATGGACAAACTTCTAATGGTTAGATGCTTAAGACTTAAGCAACATGTGGTGGCCGTCACGGGTGATGGTACAAACGATGCACCGGCTCTAAAGGAGGCCGATATTGGACTCTCAATGGGCATCCAAGGAACCGAAGTCGCAAAAGAAAGCTCGGACATTGTCATACTAGACGACGACTTCGGCTCGGTTGCCACGGTTTTGAGATGGGGAAGATGTGTTTACAACAATATCCAAAAGTTCATTCAATTTCAACTCACGGTTAACGTCGCAGCCCTAGTTATCAACTTCATCGCGGCAGTTTCCTCCGGAGAAGTCCCTTTAACCACGGTTCAATTATTGTGGGTAAACCTAATCATGGACACTTTAGGCGCACTCGCATTGGCCACGGATAGACCGACGAACGACCTAATGAAACACGCACCGGTTGGGAGAATAGAGCCTTTGATCACAAACGTCATGTGGAGGAATCTCTTATCACAAGCGTTTTACCAAATAGCGGTACTATTGACGTTACAATTCCGAGGACAATCAATCTTTGGCGTAAACGCGGCCGTGAAAGACACTTTGATATTCAACACGTTCGTGTTGTGCCAAGTCTTCAATGAATTCAACTCGAGAAAACTAGAGAAGCAAAACGTGTTTGCTGGCCTTCATAAGAACCGATTGTTCATGGGTGTCGTGGGAATCACTATAGTTCTTCAAGTTGTGATGGTCGAATTTCTTAAAAAGTTTGCCGATACTACTAGCCTTAACTGGTGGCAGTGGCTCGTATGCGTTGGAATCGCGGCTGTGTCATGGCCGATTAGTTGGTTAGTGAAACTCATTCCCGTTCCAAGCAAACCAATTTTTACAAAGAAAAACAACTAATTATATTCGATTGAGAATCGTATTGATAATCACTATTAAAGTACTACAAAAAAATTTTGTGAAAAAGGAGGCCAAGATTGAGATTTTGATGAAAAAGGGATGTGAATTATAGGTTGATTAAAAAAAAATTGTGAAAAAGGAGGCCAAGATTGGGATTTTGATGAAAAAGGGATGTGAATTATAAGTTGATTTAATTTAACAAAGTTGAATGATAAATTGGATTGAAGGAGATATAGACAACACAAGGATTTATTTGAAACATTTGTTGAACTCATTAGTAGTTTAGTGGGACTGCAAAAGATTCTTTGTACACATGTTTTTTTTTTGTCTTATTTATTTAAATAAAGATTGTTGTTTTGTTTTTTTCTTTTTCTTTTATAAATATATAATTTAGTGTGAATATTCCAACTATTGTGGATATCATCCTTCACAATTATTGTTGTTTTGTAGTTGTGCTTCATTTTGTTGAAAATGTTTTCATTTCTTAGTTATGTAACTTGGAACAAAAAAGACTACAATTTGAATTTATTTATTTTTTCACTTTAGCTATTTGTATTATATTAATATTTAGTTTAATTTTAAAATTCTTTTACTGCTGCTCCCACTTATTTATAATAAGTTTGTGTCCATTCAAATTATTTATTATGAAATAGTTACGAATTTAAATAAGCTGGTAAAGTATTTGATCCAATTGTTTTTTAAAGTATTAATATTTAAAATATATATATATATATTAATAAATAAATTAAATAATTTAATTGATGATAGAGGGTTGAAAAAATAATGGGGAATTTTAAAAGAAAAAAAAAAACTATTTTTCTTCCTTTTCTACTTTTCTTGTATTTTTGTCGGCGGCAAATTCTGTGTCCTACTACCAGTCTACCATGCTGTTTTGGACCAGTTTTATTTGGGGACGGTGAGTAAGATTTAAAACAAAGAAAATATTTTTTAAATATAATTTTAAATTAAATATAGTTTTAAATATCTTTAAATAAATACTTTTTTATAATATAACTTTTCCAATATTTTGTTTTTAATAATTTATTTTAAATTAGCATTAATCAAGTGCTTTAGTATTTATTGAATAGTTATATTATAAATGGACTTATATATTTAAATTAGAATTTTTGAATTTATTAAAAAAAAAACTTTTATTTTAAAATTTTTATAAATTATAATGATCAATCTTATCTTCTTAAAAAAATATTTTTATATTATTATTATTTTTAAATAAAATTGTTAAGTTATAATACTAAATATATATTATAAAAATTAAATACTATAAATACAAAAAAAATATCAAGAAGATTTGAGAATACCATAAATGTTTGATTTTTCTTGGTTAATAAGTATTTTATTATTTTTGTACCATTTTCATACATATTATATTGCATTTTTTTAATTATATTTAAATTCAGAATAAAATAAAATTTGGAAATTTTTTTCTAAGTTTTACCACTTTCTATGGATCATGGTCAAACAATTACTCACTCTGAAGAAAGGCATGCTTTGACCCAATAAAAGACGTTGGTAGTTAAATTCAAAAGAAATAAAAAACAAGGTCAAAAGAAGACAACTATTTATATATTATGACACAAAGAAATTGTAAACATGTATATTTTAGAGAAAATAAATCACAAATATACCTTGTAAAAAGACTTTGATATATAAATTCAAACTTTATATCATTTTAATATTTATTTTCAAACTTGATGAGTCATGATGATATATCTTGTTGAAATGTTAAAAGTCCATTAATAAGATTAAGTGAACAAAGTGGAATTATGACTATATAATTGTTGCTTTGTTTGTTAGGAGTCTTTGTTTGAATATTAGACAAATTTAAAATATTTTATTTGTAATTGTTAAATTATGATTTAATTACTTTAGTATATTTAAATTTTAATTAATATTTACAAATTATATATAGAATTCAATGCAATTATATTATTTAAACAAACAAAACTATTTATTTTTTCAAGGAAACACCAATAGCCCATTTATAAATATTATTGTATGACTAAGCGAATAGGCCCATCAATTGGAAAAGCAAACATTAGAAATATAAATAGTCTTGTAAGGGCTTGGTGTTTAGGCCCATCAACTAGAACTTTTAAACTAATTGGGCCTTAAAGACTAGGCCACAAAATATGATATTATTAATATCTAAATTTTATTCCGTTCAAAATAAAACCTTCATATTTGAATATTACCGTCTATAAAATAAACATATCTTTGTAACTGACCACATTCTAGTTTGATTTGCGCAAATCAGTCCTAATTTATAACAAATAAATAAAACAAATTAAAACACTCTTGTTAGTTATAATATCCAAAAAGTCGTATACTGGTTAAAATAAAATAAAAAAATAAATAAATGCATATTCGTTTCTCTATTGTCTAATGTGGTCCAACACAACGCTTTCTATCACTGAAAAGTCTTTCAAGTCTTAATATCCAAAAAGTAATGATTAATGAACGAAATCCGTGACGCTTATTTATATCCCATTTACAAAATAATATATATATATATATAGACATTATTTAATTTTATATAAACAATGAAGGGTTAAGATAGATAAACACTTTAAATATGAAGTATAATCATTTAATTGCCTAGTATAGAATTTGCAAGTTGAAATGTATTAACATTTAATTATAAGAAACATAAAATGTCAAAATAAATAAGATAGCTAAAGTCCAAATATATTGAGTGAATTAATGAAGGAAATTCTCACATGCTACTAAATAAAAAGAAACCTAACTGCCCATATAAAGGCCAGCACACGGTCAACAACAAGCATTTCTATATTTGGAAAAATATATATTCTCGAGAAGCTAATTAATTAAGGCCTTCAATTTATTAATTTTTAATTATTAAAATGTATTTGATGAACAAGTTATTTAAATAACACTCTTTAACAAGTCCATATTAACTTATTAAGATTGTTATATCAAAACAATCTGTAAATATATATAATCTAACATCTCTTTTTATAAAATGAGAAGATGATATTGTTATATCTCTAGCTAGTTCACTAAAATAATAATTTCTACACTACATTTTTTAGGCAAAATGGATCACGAATATCCTACACGTTGGTGCATAGTAATCTTAGTGGAAATGAATAATAAAAAATGGTTCATTAACAACTATATATACGTAATTGATAGTATTGATTATAATTAATAAGATGGTAATCATAAACCCTAAAGAAAAGAAAGGAAAGGAATATTAATATATAGATTAGTTACACAAGAGAGTTGAGTTGTGAGGAGCAAAAAGAGATGAGAGTAGAGCAGTAAACCTTTGACCTGGAAACTGTTTTGCAGCAGGTTCTGTCGTCTGTATGTTTGTTAAGGTAGGCGGCTGCTGCTGCTGGTTTGATGATCGATAATAATATTGGCCTAGAAGGGAAGGAGTGAGGCTGTCACAGCATGACCTAGCTAGGGTTAGTCTTTCTTTCTTTCTATCTATCTCTAACCAAGCTAGATAGATCATGCTGGCAGCTTCACTTTTTCCACTTTTAGACTTCTCATCTTCAAGTATAATAATAAACACACCCATTCTCATGTTAAACGGATCGATCCATATATGAATCATGGATGATTGTGATGGAATGAAGAACAGTTGAGAAGAAGAAGAAGAAGCAGCAGCTGGCTAGGTTTAACAAAAGATAAGGCCATTTACTAGAAAGAAAAGGGTTGCAAGCTAGGACTTACTTACTTAGTTACGGATACGCTCGATTCACATGGTTTAGGGTTAGGGTTTTGGTTTTTGGGTACTAATTTATTTATAGTAGTCGTGAAAGAAGATAGAAAGAAAGAGAAAGAGAGTGAGAGAGAGAGATTGCAAATAATAATAATAATAATAATAATAAAGTTGGACAGAGACAGAAGAAGCTACAAGCTGGCTGGCCCTTTACAGTGAAATAAAGATGTGTAGTGTATATATATATATATATCTAGCGGCTACTATATATATATATATATAATAAAACCCTATTTCTTTTTTTACCCGTTAGGGCTTTTTTTATTGGATAGTTTTTATAGTTTTCGATCATTTTCTAATTGATTGATTTTGTTTGAATTATTTTTAAAATTTAAGAAGAATTAGAATAGGGTAATTAGGTTTTTAATTGGTTAATTATTATAATAATATTTTTATTTAAATTTTATAAAGATAAAGTAAAAATATTATATTTTAGTTGATAAATAATTGATTTGATTGTTATAACGAAAATAATGTGACATAGGTTTTTGTTATTGTGAGTTTTTTAAAAATTCAATCAAAATTAATTTTTTAATCAATAATTTTTCAACAATCATATCATTCATTTAATTAATTAAAATACTAAAATACTCTCTATTTTAAATTATTATAATTTTTTTAAATTTTTTTATCAAAAATAATCATTACCTCCTTAAAATAATTACCAATCATTATTTTTTTCTCTTTTTAATTAGGTTTTAAAAAAAAAACTAATGCAAACAAAGCTATAAATATAATTTATAAAAAAAAAAACAGATGATGGATGAAGAAGCTATGAACGGAAGCTACTACTGTTACTTTAATAGTGATGGTAGGTAGGCAGACGTTCATTCAACTCAAAGCAGCACTGCTCTTTATTTTTATTATTTGGGCTTTATTTAATACTGTATCTGGGCCTCACCACAACAAACCCAATGTCTTTATATTTTTTAAATTATTATTTAATAAATATAAATATTATTGAATAATTATACGTATAAAAATAAGATATAAGTTGCATTGCCTATTGGTTTTTAAGAATTATATGCATTATTGGAAAATTAAAATCATATAGACTAAGATGAAGCTGGAAAGCAATTAAGTAATAGTCAACTTAAACAATCCCCAAAACTAATATATTGGGGTTCAAACCTAACATGTCATTTCATCAATATATATATACTCTTTATTTTTTTTATTTTTAATAATAAATAGTCAACTAAATAAAGTGCTTCTTAATTTTAAAATGGAGGGCATCTTTTATATTTTAAAAATAAAAAATAAATGGTTGATTATTTTTTTGAAATGATGGTAGCTAGTGATTTTTATAACAATTAATTAATGTCTTACCATGTCTTAAATTGAAATTATGTCATGATTTAAGGGGCCATTTAATCGTAGTAATAATTAAATGGTAATGCTGAGACCACAACACAACAAAAATAATTTAAATGACAATTTTTTTAATTTTAATTAAAAGTTTCTTTAAGTTTAGTTGAAATTATATTTAAATTATCTTTTCAAAGTTATAGTGTAACCATACTTATTAAGACACGTTACAACTTACAAGTCATATATAAAACTAATATAGTCCACCCTAATCAATTAACTAATTAATGCACTTTGATTATTAAATTTGTTTAGTAAGGATATGACAAAAATATATAATAAATTATTATAACCTAATTATCTTATGAACTTCAATGAGATTTGGCCAAATGAATGATAAGACGGGCTACCTTTTGATTCAGAGAGTTCTGATAGTGGATAAATATGATATTTTTTTATTTTTTTTTAAAATGATTTAAAGGGGGTTAATATATATAAATAAAATAAAAATAATAATTTTAATATTTTGATTAATGAATTAAGTGTTTTAATGGAAAAAAAATAATGAAATAATATTCGATTTTTTTGAAATATTTAAATACCCAAAACCAAACAAGGGTGTTCAACACATGAAAACTCATCTTTTTAGGGTTTTGGTTCGAATATTCATTTGCTCACAATTTTCCATAAAAAAAAAAATATTAGAAACTATTAACATAATTTGTGTATCCCTTTGGATGATTGGACATAGTCACCTAGAGCATCATTGAAAACTTTGTCATTTCGATGGATTTGATCTAGACATGCAACTTGAACCGAATTAAAGAACAAATACTAAAACGTTTTATGAAAGGCGAGAGGGATAGAAAAATATACTCATAAAGAAAAACATACAAAAATCGCAACGATATAATAATTATGCTCCGGATTGCACTGTGTTTTGTGGTTTGATACAATGTTTCCTTCATTTTGTTGGGAGGTATAGATTGTTGTATGTCATTTTTGTATTATAATACATTTGTTTTGGGTTACATAATTTAGTTTGCGATCAATCAAAATTGTTTTATCTTTTAAAAACACAAAATGACTTAATTTAATATATTATAACGTTATAATTATCCAGGTCTTGAATTTGGTTATTTATAAAAACTAATTAGTCAGTTAAAGTATAGATGAGAACTTTGAATTTGATTTCAAAAGATAGACATAAAAAGAAATAAGAAATATTGATTATTATTTAATGGACCAATGGAATGAAAGCAACGTAAGGTTAAACGATTATAGTAGGTCCCCTATCTATATAATATGTTTGCAAAGCTCGATTCCCACCACTCTATGGGAGTACTCCAATTTTGTAGCTATTGAATATAATTACAAGTTTATTCTGTTGAGTTTTAAAAAATATTTATAATAAATAAATATATATTAGTTCATCTAATTTCATCAATTAGATCACTTAATTAATTAAAAATAAATAAAAAATTTAAAAATAATTACCTATTAACATTTTTTAAATAACTCAAAGTTCATTTAAATAAATATTTACCCAAACAATCTTATATATAGCAATTTTATTATTAAATTTTATGTTTAGACTTTAGAGTGCCCGTTGTGAGTTTTCTTTTGTCAACAATCATTGAAAACTTTCGCTCATATGCTCCAAAATCCCAACTCCTCTCACCTTATGTTATTTTATTTTATTTTTTCTTGTGAATAATAAAATAAAACTCATATATTATGGTTTGGTTAGAATATGAAACAAAATAATGGAGCTATTATTGGAATAACCCTATAACCGAATTGAAAAGAGATAAAAAGAAGAAAGATGTAATATATATATAATAATGAAAAAGTAATGTATGATGAACAGAAATGAAGTACGAAAGAGCATAGAAAAAGCTTCAGCACAAAAGCACCGCATTAGTTTAATAGAGAAATGAGCTCTCTGTGTGTCTAATAAACTATTCAATAGGAGGAAACAGACAAGCCTAGGCTAGGCTAGGCTAGGGCGGCCAGCTGTTTATAGTTCATATGCATACTAAATGCCAAATCCAAAAAAATAAAAAGATTAGACAAAACAACTTTAATACATACTACCAAGTAAAGAAGTAAAGATGGGCAATAAGTTAGTTAAATACCAACCATATGATCCAACACGATATTTATACGGAACGATACGATATTATCTCACTCGGGTCTTGAGTTGATACGATACAAGCACGAAATGACACGGTCACGACACAATTATGAGTTTATACGATCAAAAAACGGTTACGAGTCGACACAGACACGACAGAGTATAGACACGATACAAGTATAGACACAACACGAGCACGAGTATACACACGAAACGACATAAACACAATTGGTTAAATGACGTAAGGTACCCACGTTAACCTTCTCTAAACATATTACATTTTTATTCAATTAATAAATTATTTAATTTCATAAATGTAATATTTATAATTAAAATTAAACACACTAAAATATAATATTAAAATAAAATATTAACTTAAATAATATAAATTAAAATAAAAAATAAATTATATGAATAAAAATATGAGTTTATTAATAATTCTATTCGATATTATTTTATTAATTACTTATTAATTTTTTAATTATTATTAATACATTAAATAATAAATATATGATAATAATTTTAATTTTAATAATATAATAATATATATTTATAAATTTTACCCACCTTTTCCACTTTCTCTTTTTTTTTTTTTTCTCAAACTATCCATTTTACATTAACATTATAAAATGGCCACGTCTCTCTAAATATATTTATATTTTCATTAAATTTATAAATTATTTAATTTTATAAATGTAATATATATAATTAAAATTAAATATATTAAAATATAAATATTAAATAAATATATGAATAAAAATTTGAGTCTCATAGTAATTATCTCGGTATTGGTATTGCTTTTATTAATTTACATATTACTTTTAAAATTTTAATTATTATTAAAACATTCAATCAAAATATATAATAATAATTTAACTTTAATAATATAATAATATTTTATAAGTTTTACTAACAATATAATTTAATATATATAAATAAATAAATAATTAACATAAATATCAAGACACAATAACAAAATCTAGTCGGAATAACACGAAACACAAATTTAAACACGAGTTAGTACGACACGAATAACACGACACGAAAGAATCCGTGAATTATAATATTTTGAGTGGGTTAAAACACGTTATAACACATATAAGATTTAGACACGATACAATTGAGAGTCTAACACGACTTGTCCGAATCGAATACAAACGTTTATATACGATGTCCAACTCTACTAACTCTACTACCAACAGCAGCTACTCCAGAGACAACACAACATATACTAACCCTAAACCCTAACCTAACTATTAAAGTGAAAAATGTTAGAATTACTGTGCTAACGTAACATGATGATGAGTAAATTGAGAAATTAGTCAAAGGTACCACACATACAAAGCTGTCCGTCTGAGCACTTTTAAAAGAACTGAGACCAGCAGCAGCAACAAGCAGACCTACCTAGGGCTGGCTCTCTTCTATTTAATTAATTATACACATATAGTAGAGTGGTCCTGTTGTTTCTGCTTCTGTCCTCTTTCTTTCTTTCTTTGGGTTTCTAAACTCTCACTTTTCAAACATTTCATTTCATTTCCATTCAATTATACTTATTATATTATCACCAACCCATTTCATACACATCACTAACAACAATAAGGTTAGGTTAGATAGGGTTGGTTACCTCAGGAGTTTTGTCCTCTTTTAGCCCAGCCCATAACCTAACCAACCTTCAAGGAAGGCTTTGGCCCCTTTTTTTTTTACCATCAAGAGCAGCCCAAAACATAATAAACAAACAAAATTACTATTAATAAATGGATTGATGATCCACCTGGTACCCACATATCCATATCAATCAAAATATTAGTCCAATAACAACAATTATCATAATCAAATTCGCAGGCACTTCTTGCCGGAAACCCATTTCCTTCCTAAATGCACAATCAATCAACCAATCATCTACTGAATATAAATTTATAACAAAAAAAAAAACAGCCGAATGCATGGCATGCACAATCAATCTGGGGCTAAGGTAAATCCAATGCATCAATTCTTGCGGCTAAACAACATCATAACAATATTATAACATATTCATACCTCACTATATACAAACCCTTTCCTTTTCCTCCTACCCCCTCACAAAAAAAATAATCCAAGTCCTCCAGCTTCTCTTTCTCCTGTGCAAAAATTGAAACCCCCCTTTGTACATACATGCCTCTCTCTGTCTGTCCCGTTGTATTAAGAGATTATAATAGACTTGGACCCGTATTGAGAGAAATTCACATTTTTTTCCTTTGAAAATATCTTAAAATCTTTTAAGAGTAGTAGAGATTATGGTGTTATTATATCACCCCAGCTTTAAGCTCCCTCTCAAGCTTTCATCAGGTAATGTCCACGAAAGCAGATGTCCGTCAGAATCACCCGACAACAATTGTTTCAAGTCGCTAGTAAGGTGAAGGGCAGTGACAGCATGTTTATGAAACTTTAGAACCTTCCGCAGAATCAATCTATATTCAGGACTTTTCTCACCCAAATCCAATCCCACAACAGACAAGCTTCCCATTGCCTTCACCGGCGTACTCACCTCCTCAGAACAATGAACCATTTGCCATACTTTCATAGCTCCACTCTGATGACCCGTTACATACCAATTTGTATCGAGCCAATCCGAAAACGTGCAGCTCGTCAACGAAATTATGAAATCCGATGGAAGTTGGGATGTGTTAATGACAGCCAAACAGTCCCCATTAATGCTCCAAACAGCTAGCATAACACCCGCAGCCGTCACAATCTCACCTGTCAAATCATTCACGTATATTGCCGAAACTGGCGATGGGAATTCCGGCAGCTGCCTTATGAAAACCAACGAGCTAAGATCCCATATGATTACGGTTCGATCGTCGGAACCACTCACAATCATCATGTAAGGTTGGCTAACACGAATTGAAGTCACCTTACCCGTATGTCCACAAAGTGCCTTTGCCAATACCAAACGTCTTTGAGTATTAAAACTGTCGTTAACAATTTTCCAGGCGCAAACCAAACCGTCATCCGCACCAGTAACTAACACCTGCCCATCATGGGTAACCCCCGCACATTGAATCTGGTTACCTCCGTGTAGATTCTCGTGGGTGGAGAGAAGTTTATCTTGATCATAGCTCACGAATCTCAAACTACGGTCTGGGAAACCCCATGAGACACATTTGGTGTAAGTTTGAGGTTTAAGCAAGCTGTTTGCTCCAGCCAACAGAACCTTGTCGTTGAATGTAACGATCTGAGCTATGGAAGAGGATGTTTTCCGGAGCTCATGTGGGATGAGATCAGATGAGTGTTTAAGGGGATGAGGAGGCTTTCTATCTGATCGCCTTTTAACATGCGCTTTCTGGAAGAGTTGTTTTGGTGTCTGCCCAAAATTGTTTATTTGAGCTAGAATTGAGGCTTTCATTGCAGGTTCAGTGATGGAATCTATATCCACACTTCCTTCGTATGTATAGTGATAGAATACATTTATAGCTTCTTCTGCAGCCTGTCAAATCCAGACGAAAATAAATTGCATCTTTTAGAATGCCTTACTATTGATTCTAGCGCAACATAATCTATTGTCTATTGCAGTATTGATTGAATAAGAACAAAGTGGAAAAACGCAATCATAAAACATAAAAATTACACACCTTTCCTCTCTGTTTATATCCAAAAATTAGGTCAATCCAATGATGAAGGTTTTCTGAAACATAATCTGATTCCAATGCTTCTCTGTGCTTCCTTATAAACTCTCTGGCACTGCCTTTGGCCCATGGAGGTAAGAAAACATCACCTACCTGAAACAACAAACCGATGTGACAATAAGTTTCTTGTCATTGAAAAGGAAATTTTCCATACAGAGATTAATCTGCAAATAACTAAAAGAGGAATATAAGGAGGGGTGTAGGTGTTAACAAACCTTTTCACCAGATTGTTTCTCCCCCAAATCAAGACTAAACCGATTTTCCAGAAATTCAGGCGCATAGAAGAATTCTGGAATTAGTTCCTTCACATCTGAAGTATTGCTCCGTCCAGCGGCACTGGACCATGTGTCTTTTATGCTATTGAACAGACGGTCAGCATGGTCAAACTGACCACCTTGCAGTTTCTGATTTTCAGTACTGAATGGTGGAAGACGAATGAGATAGAAGAGAACTATTCCAGCACTAGAATAATGCGAACCGTAGTGAAATTTAGGAACATCTGGATCATCCCAGCTCTCGTACCTTAGAGAGAAAAGTTAAAAAAGGGTAATGTAAGCCAAGAGTAAGGATATTTTAATGCAAGGCTCATCACTATTTCACTGTCCCCCAGCAAGCTCATAAATAGGTAGACATGTAGAATTTTTATGCTTATATATAACATTATTCTTAAAAGTGGATATAAAAAATAAAATGAGTGAAAGCCGTGTTTTTAATAAACATTGCAAGTATAAAGTATTTTTTGTGTTTTCCCAAACACTTTAGCCCATTTGGAAGCAATGTTAGGAAGCTGCTCCTGATGCCACTTTGAAGTTTAAAAGTTGATATGATGTGAGAGCAGGATACTCGAATTCCTTTAACAAGATGCAACACTGATTGAAGGCAGTTTTGTTTTCCCTCCATTCTTTATGAAAAACCTTAATCCTTGTTACCATATCCATACTGTTAACCCCCTTTAATCTCCAAAAGAAATAATAGAGGGGTTAACCAGGCTAAATGGGTCAATGTCAATAATTTATTAACAAGGGATTACAGAGGTTGATAGGGTTGGAAGAAATAACAGAGGGAAAATGAAACAATAATCATTTTAAAGGAGAGTAGATTCTGCACCTTATTAATGGAATTAGAAGGTAATTCTGCTCCTTTAACAGTACACAGGTGAATTTGGTCATATTAAAGAAGTTTATATTTAAACTGCAATTTTCTCGAAATAAAAATTCACAATTCACTAGTTCTAGCAACCAAGCAAGTTAATTGGAACCAAAATTAGATCCCATTCCGATTCTATTCTAAATGAAATTGAAACTGCAAATCCAATTTAATTTTTAAATCATATCTACCAAAAATGGAAAAAATATATATGAAAATGCTTTTGGCATAAAAATAAATCTAAAAATGTGCAAACCAACCTTTTTCTGAATTCTTCTGCTCCTTCCAATGACTGACAACCCATAGGCTTGTCAAGCCTACGGAATGTTGTAGGATTCGACAAGTCCAGAATTTCACTCTCATAGTCAGCAAGAATCCAAGGGAAAACTGGATACTGAGTTAGGTCACTGTATCCACGTCCAGCAAGAGTGTTCAGGTGCATGAGGTACTGAAAGTTGCTGATTTCTCCGTTTTGCCATCTCTTAGAGAAAGATCTTGCCGTAATTTTGAAAAGACGACCTCCCTCATTGCCGTCTTGCTTGGATAACCCTGAGATTGTAGAATCCAACCTGATCCAAGGATAATCAAAAGCAGATATTAGTGGGTTAGTTAACTCCATAATAGAAACACTATAGATATCAGTAACAAAATATAGTGCTCTATCACATATATTAAACTAATGCTGAGGCCATAGAAGCGGAGCCAAAAACACAATCTATTTGAAGCAACAAACTTATTAGAGTCAAGCAAGACAGTTCTCAAGAAGATGGTACAGCGAGACAGATCCAATAAATATTCAACACAAAGATAAGAAGAGTGCAAAAGCATTCTGGAAGTTGCATTTTGAACAAATTGGATGAGTATCCAATTTAACAAATGGAAGCTGATTGCAGAAATGGGATTTTTTTTTGGAAAATAAACGAAACAGAAGTCTATGACATACATGCTATTCCTTGGCAAATTCATAGCCACCAAATTTTTGAAGACTTCTTCCCTTTCTTTTTTGTGGAAAACCAGAAGGTCGTTGTATCCATCCATGCTGAACAACTCAATTGCAACAGGACGCAGCTGATAATCGCGCCTTAGAATCTCGTGAACACTGTCAAGATTCCACATATGCCAGAGATGAGGCATGTTGCTGCTATTACAGGCTTTTTCCTTTCCCCATGCCCCACCATTGTAAGCCCAAGCTCTTCCTCCAATATAGGTTTTAGTAGCCGCGCCACCAGATGAAATCGACTTCGGATGTGATTCTGAACTGAAAGAAAAGTCTTTATTTACTCCCAAAGCTTGATCAATCATGGAGAGGTCATCTTCACTTTCCTTTTCACATATGCATCCAGAATTATTGATATAAAAGTTCTCAATGACATATAAAGCAAGTTCCCCGATAAGAAATATACCGTCATGTTTGTCAAGACCAACAACTCTTTCACAATTATAACGGTGCTTGATCTTTTCAAAAGGCTCCAGATAAGGTCTAATCAAGTATTCACCATTATCGTTCAGCATCTTATCTGATTGATCCTCCATTTTTACCTCTTCAGATTTAAGGGAAGAATGATTCCTTGGAGATCCTAAAGCAGACCTTCCATGTAAGCTTTCATCTTTAGACAAGGATACCGTACTAGATTTCATACCATAATCAGTAGCAGAATGAAGACTCATATCATTTAAACTACTGGTAGGATCATCATTCCATTCAACCCTACTTGAAGCTACATCTCTGACATTCTCCAACTCTCTGAACATTGGTTCTTCATATGGTTCGCCATCAAAGGAATCATATTTTACACCATCAGTCAACAAGTCAGAAAAATTATGAGAACCGGCCAAAGCATCATTACTGTTCTCATTTTTTTCTCTGGAAAGCTCCATGCTGTCCCATTCAAACTGCCCATTCAGAACTTTATGGGTCATACCAATCTTCAGTTTGGGCCTCTCTAGCTTTTTACGCATTCTATACGGACCTTCAATGAGGCAAAGTTGCCACTCAGGACCTTCACTTAAGGAAGATCTATGCATTGGAAATATTCCTCGCTCATGCACAAGTTGTTGAATACGTGTTTTCCATTTGCTTTCACATTGAAGCACCCATCCATACTTGTCTTGGCGGACAACTCTTAGTTCGGCAGACATCAGTTCACGAACGACTTCAAGTGCATATCTACGTTCACTTACCTGTTCCCAGTGTTTTTGATCCAACTTTGCAATATCACGTGATCTCCTCCCCACTTCTCTCTTACGCCGGCTGTCCATGCCTTTTATTCGTACTCCAGGAAACTTTACTGATCCAGCAATGTACTGAGCCCACATAATGGCAGCACATTGTTCCAAAACTTTGTTGACAATCGGTTCTGCACTATGAAACCAAATATAGAAATCTGACAATCTTCCAGCTAGCAGTTTGTCAAAACCACCATGCAAAAGATCCAATTGTGGCCCTTGGTTTAGTTTTGAGACAAGTAAATCTTCTAGAGCAACCTTGCGATGCACAAGTAGATACCTAAGTATATCAATTGTGATATTCTGCACATTTTGCCTCTGGTCTCGAAGAAGAGATATTAGATTTACACACAGACAACAATTGAGATCAGTATCCTGGTTGCTGGGACAGAATATGACTTGCCTATGTGCATCTAACAACTGTAAAACTGTGCAAATGTCAATACCACATTCTTCTTGTGAAATGTTTAAAGATGATCTCATATGATCAATTGGCAATCCTATTAGGGAAAGAAGATTGTCTTCTCCTATGGAGGTTAAGAATGAGGGAAGAAAACAATATGAAATCATCCGGTTCACATTTTTCAAAACTGCATGTACATAAGCCTCGAGTTGCTTAGTCCCTCTCGTGATAGATAGAAGTCCTTTTCCTGTTGGAGTTGCACCTTCAATCCGTCCATCCTTGTTAGCCAACTGTAACATAGACAACAGGAATTCCAGAGTTCTGAGTACAGAACCAGGATTAGGAAAAGCACCCATATAGACACGATCAACTATAATCCAACACAAAGCATCTAAGTTGGAGGTCCACCGGCCCTTATCCAACTTGGTCTCATCTTCCTCATCGTCGCGTAAAAGGCGTCGTTCAAGAAAGTTCATCAATCTAATCAGGCACAACCCCTGGAAAACCAATAGTGACTCAGCATCAACATACAAAGGTGCACTTTCCAAAATACTCTCTATCATTGATACAGACTTGAGCTGCTCTGTCATAAAGTCAGAAAGAACTTCAGCCACAAAATCTAGAACAGCGGTTGCCCCTGCAGAACAGGGACCACCACCATAGCCCACATCATCAACTTCGAGAAGCAGCTTGGGGTTAACAATAGAATTAGTGTTTGCATCAGATGGTCCATGAGAGCTGGATTTCATTTCTGAGTCAAATTCACTCATGTAAGTAAAAGATTCATTAGAAGTGCTAGGAGCTGGTGTATACTTTAGTTCTCCCTGAACGGGACTCCCCACTGACTTCAATGCAACAACTGGAGATGAAGCAGGCATGGGTGGGAGTCTGGAGGGAGTTTTTTCCCTTGTAATAGTAGAGTCAGAAGCAACCAAAGATTCAGACCTTTGTGAATCAGCCTGGTAAACCAGATTCTCCCCATCTTTTATATCATAGAAGCTAAGATCACCAATGCTGGAAGCAGCACTAGATTGCTGGTCAACAATGTGAGCATTTGAATCTTCTTCTTTTTGTGTGTTTGATTCCCACTTGGATGTAGCAGCACCAGTCTTGATCTTATCAACAGCTGCAGTATTAGGAGCAATTGATAAATCCTCTGAACTTGTACTGATCTGAGCTTTTGGAAAACTTCCAAGACTAATGGAAGTTTTAACACTCTGTTCCTGTTCATGAGGAAAGCTAGAGAAACTGTTCTGAGAGCTGTTAGTATCACGGTCATCATCGTGAACATTCAAACTTTTGTTCTCTGTCTTGACAGATAGTTGCTTTGCCAACTTTAAAGCATGGGCAGACCTGCAAAACATGAAATAACTAAATCAGGCAATACATAGAAAATAGATGTAATCTTTAGTGAGCAATTTGAGAAGTAATTGTCATACTCCTATAAAATGGGGAAAAAACAAACCTAACACAAGAAAAATAGAGGTCAATGCAGTTTTCAAGAAAATCTGCGCGTCGGCAAACAGCAGAGAAGGGTGGGCACATCTTGGCCATATCAACCATAAATCTCAGAACTGAAGTAGCAGCAGAAGGAGCTGATGCCTCTCCGCCCATTAGCCGTGCTGCATAGGTTTTATGCATTAAAGCTTCACCCTGAAGCTCTCCAGCCATATCAATATTTCCATCAGCAAGTTCAGCCACCAAACCAGTAGCAACTTGGGAAAGGCTTCCAGATTGATGAGCTAGTATTGATTGTGAATACAACCTCTCAAACGTAGACTTTGCCATAGCAATCACGGAATCCAACAGTTCCACAAATCTTAGCTCTTCATAATTTCCATCACTTGGCATAAGGGCATGGAAATCCAGCATGCGCACTTCAGGTAATCTTGGGTAAACAGGCTTTCCGAATATCAGGCAGAACAGAATGTAATATATATCAGGAGAATCATAAAAGCTCGGAAGCACTCGTGCCAACCCTTGATACCCACCACTAGTCCTAAATTTCAGTGCAAAAGTGGGTGAAGAAACAAGACTGACACCAAGAAGAGTCATGATCCATCTCATACTAGTTGGATGAACAGCTTCATCAAGAAAATAAGTGATCAATTTGGATGAGACGATCTTATGCCATTGCTCGAGCATTTCATCTGAATCAATGGTCACCTGTAAATCAATTAGCATCTCCAACAACATATTTCTCACAATGACGTGCTTCCCCATGGATTCTCTCAAGATTGGACTATGAGATTTAGGCTCAGGTGGATCAAATGTCATAATCAGAAACCTAACTACATGTTCCAATTCAAAATCAAGAAAGCCATCTTCTAAAATGACTCCCAGAAGCACAACCAGTTTTTCCAAGACAATGACCTCAACATCACCTCTCTGTAGGGTTACCAGCAAATGTTGAACTAGATTCATTCTCCGTAATATAGTAAGATTGTGATTCCTGTACCAATGCATGGAGACTAGATGCTCAAGAAAACCTAGTAATGCAATCTGAACAGAAACCGAGGCTGTTACCCATAATGTCCAGTCTAATAAAACATGCTCAACCATATCTGCATTTGACAGAACTAAACATCTTGGAGTTTCAGCATGAATATCAGCATTTTCAAGTTCTGTGATATGATTGTATGAATCTTTAGCATTAAAGAAGTCATCTGTGTCTCCTTGAGATCCAACTGAAGAAAATTCCTCTTCTACCTTCGACAAACTAAGATCCTCAAATGAAGTTCCAATAACTGGCGCAGCAGATGACACAATTCTTTGAGTACTTTCAAATTTCTTTGATTCAGGAAATGAAGCTTCACATGCAGCAACACCGAAAAAAATCTCCAGTGATTGCATGTCAAACAGTGACATTTTGCGATGCAGAAACAATGCTAGCAAATGGTATCCCCTGAACATCTGCATGTCTTTGACGTTCTGAGGATTTTGATGAAGTGCACAAGCAAGAAGTTTCAGTGCCATGTGTAGCATATCCCTTGTTTCAGCAGCTTCAACCAGAGCAAGGATAACAGCCATTCCACCAACAGGTCGGATACTATCGCCAATCACACATTGCCTGCATATGTATATATCCCCATGAAGACGTCCAAAACGAGGTATTCCTGAAGAAGTAGAAGAATGAAAAAACATTAATGGCATGCAACTATAAGATATTTCTTTTCAGGATAGGAGAATTGCCATAGAAGAGAAATTATATTGTTCTATTCTCCGATTTTCAACAGGAATTGGAGAACCAATGTTGTTGTTTGCCAAGTTTTCCACTATAACTGGAGAACTGAAAAGAGAGGCTTTCCACTTAACATATCTTTATCTAGAGGAATTAATATGGAAATAAATACATTCCCCTTTGTAAAGTTTGAACGTATCTTGCACTTTTTTTTTTAATAAAAGTTGACATTTTCAAAAAATAAAAATAAAATAAAATATAGAAACAAATACATGAATCAAGAAAATGAATATAAAACTCCCTGTAAGTCCATACATGCTTGTAATTTCCATTGAAACTTCATTGAAATACTAACTGTGTTTCCTGATGATAGAGCAAAAGAAGTTTGTAATTCATGAAAGATGCTTATGTTCAGGCCAACCTCTCAATAGTTGCGTCTTCAAAGCTAGGTTGTCAATTAACATGCTATAAGAGCTTTAGTCCAAAGAGATACTTGGGTTATATTATAGCCCTAATAATCCCTAAGATGAATTTTCATGTACTTTAATAGGTCTGTTTATCCATCCATATGCAGGTGGAGGTTGAATGAGGAGGATTATTAGCTTGACATAAGTTTTGGGTGTAACACCTAAGTTGAGCTTGCTTAAGCTTTTAGTGAGAGTGGAAGTAAATAACAGTTTCCATGAGAAGAAAGGTCAAGGCCCAGTGTATCAATATACAACTTAATCAGTTCCAATAACTATCTCCCAACTTCTTAGAACAAGGAAGAAAAAAAACTAGGACCCATTAGTGTGATGTTCTCCAAATTTCAAGCAGACCAGAAGAAATCATTGTTCTCAATCATATTTCAGAACATGACCGAGAAGCATAGAAATGGAAAATACGATCTAGAGAGAAATGGACTGTGTAGCGGATTGTATAAACTTACCACCAATAGGAGAAGCAGCAGCTGACATGGGATCAACTAGATTTAGCAAAGAGAAAGTTCCACTTGCTTGCAAAGATTCTGTAGAGGTCCCATCGAATGCAAATATGAGATTCTTCCCAGAGAGTTGTAAAGACAGGTTTCCGAGTCTTTCCCAATCCCAAACAATACCGCTACGATCTGCCATGGGACTAGCTTGTTTGCTGGCACTTTCAGGTCTTTGACTGTTAGAAACTAAAGCCCAATCAGTTTCTAATGAATCTATGATTGCCATGCTACCCCCACTGCAAGCCTGAATAGGAACAAATTGCAAGAGATCTGTATCTTGGAAAAGCCCCCTATATCCTCTTCCAAGTATGTACATAAAACAAATAGCACCCGGTGTAAGAACCTCTTCAAAAAGATAGCAAGAACGAAGTCTCCATGACAAGTTAGAAATTCTTGCACAGGTAACTGGCGTCCCTATGTTTACCTGCAGAAGTTTCCCCACGGGTGAAGGAGAATATCCCAATTTCCCAGTGTGTTTTAGCTTTCCATTAAGGTAGACATATGCAACACTGGATTGGAATAGTCCAGCCAAAGCATTTGGCTTGCTATGAACAACTGCAAGGTGATGCCACCTCCCTTCCTCCAATTCTAGCCCTGAGAACGATAAGGAGGAAGAGTTACTTGTTGCCAAGGTCAGAGAGCCGTCTTCTTGAAGATAAAGTTCAGCATAAAAGGTGCTAGCATTATCTATTGCCCCGACAGAAAATATACGTAGATACTGCCCTCCTCGTACTTGTGTCTTCCCACTTCCCTTTTTTGTTTCAGTTTCCTTTATCTGTGACTTCAGTAAGTTCCGGAACTGAAACCAACATACAAAAGAATAACCAGCCACAGGAGGCCATGATCTTTCCCCAAGTGATAACTGTATACCAGCATATCCCAGCTTTGTCATGTCCATCTCTAAAAATGGTGCAAGAGAAACATTCTCTGAAGCCATATCTTCCCTGACAATTAACTTTTCCATCATATCAACAAGCACATGTCCTGAATTAGTTAACCTCATTTGTAAAACATATCTGATAAGGACACGGAGTTCGGATGCTGATAACCTGCAATAATCAGTTTAGAACTTCAATTCCACATCCAGAGGATTTTAACAAAGATAAATCTCAAGGAAAAAATCTATGCAGTATCTGTATATCTACCTATATGCTCCAAGGACTTCCACAATCTTCAAAGCATGAGAAACCAACGGTGATGAGCTAGAAAGGAAAGGGTGTATCTTTTCCAGCAGAAGTTCGACACATCCTGCATGTAAATAGTAAGTTAAGAAAATTTTCTTTGTCGTCAAAATAAAATATTAAGAATGAATGAGGATTGCTCACCTACTGATGTGAGGTTTTCAAGATTGAAGGACCCAACATGAGCAAGTTTCTCAATTAGGTTTAGCACTTGCAACTGCACACTAGGACTGAAGAGCAGTAATGAATGTATGAGAACCCTAATGGCACCAGCATTGCACACCCTTTCATTATGAGGAGTGAATACTCCAGCTGGAGCTTGTAAAAGAAACCCATTTGACCCAATTTCAGTGACATCAGATGCAAGCTCTGATGTAAAAGATGGTGGGAGGACTAGTTCAAGAGCAAGTTCCACTAGCAACTGTATAACTTGCCTTTCATACTCAGTGCAAATCAAACCAGAATCAAATAAAAGATCATAAAAGGTTTGAGAGGATATGATTGTGTGCAGCTTCATTCGATTAACTGAGTGGTTGCATACTGCAGCAGTCACCATGCGTAACAGATACGTGAATACTTTAATGCGAGACACTAAAGATGAAAGATCAAGCTGCTCTCCGTCGTTATGAAAATGGTGGAGTGTGGTTAGCAGTAGCGAGAAACCGGTGGCTTCACCAAAAACCATCTGAGCTGAATTATTAACTCCCAAAATGCGCCACAAGGCACCAAAAGTGTCGCATATTGCATGACTTAATAGTCTATACTGAGACCCCGTAGCATTTGTAACAATGCCACTTTTCAGAACTTCAACAAGTGCTCCCAGTTCTTCCGGATGAGCCTGATAAGACATAAAAAAAATACATTAAAAAACATTACAAATAATTGGTTGCATTCCGAGTCCACATATTTCGTGCCTATTCATGACCAGCACATCAAGCATGTCAACTCAACTAGTTTGGAAAACAGCCTAAAACAAATACCTGTGGTGCTTAAAGTCACAAATAGAAATAAATGAATAACTAATGAACACCTCATGGACTTTTTTATACTATATGTTTTAACTAAAATTATAACATACATTAACAATTTCTACGCTCAAATTAAAATTAAGACACTTACATAAGTGAGCATAAAAAAAATGTCCATCCTAAAAGGTGAGCTCAATATTGTTATTAACAAGAACAAACCTGTGCAACATCTTCAATAATTAAACATGAGAATACTCGGAGGGCCCCTTGACGGTGAACATCAGATGCTAAGAAAGGGAGAAGAATGGTTGGACCATTTGCCAATCGAAATGCTGATTGATTAGCATCTGCCTTTTTTATCAAGGAAACCATGCAATCCCATGCAACAGAAATAGTAGCTTCAACCTCAAAAATTGGGAACTTTGCAGAACCATACTCTAATAACTTGGGAGAAGAAAGAATGGTATCCTTGCTGTCCAGGTGCTTCTTGAAGCTGCTTGAGCTTGAATTCCACTCAAATGGGTCACTGCCAAATTGGTCTGTGCCCAAGAGAAACTTGTGCTGCTTAAGGTCATCCAACAACACCTCTAGCACACCAACTTCTCGCAAAACTTTCTTGTACTGTTGATCAAATGATAAAAGTTTCACAAAGAAAGCAAGAATAGTGTGCTTCAATTCAGGCATTATTTGCTGCTGCAGCAGACAGCAAAGTGAAAGCAATTCTTGATCAGGTATACAATTTACAACAGTTACTGCATATTCAAGAATTTTCAAAATTATTTCCTGCAAAGACCATGGGAAACCACCCATATTCAGAATAAGGAGTGGCACTGTTCGCAATTCCTGGCATAACTTGTAATTTTCCAGATTACTAGAAAATATCTTGAAAATTCGGTTTAAAACTTCTGCCTGTAGCTCTCTGCTATCAGCCTTGAGAAAAATGTCCTGCAACATCTGGACAGCTTCAAGGTCCTTAACTTTGTTGTTTTCTTTCTCCCAAACTGTGTCAACAATTCGTTCAAAAGATGATGTATGTCTTCTACTGTGTCCAGCAGACTTACCATGGGAACCTTTTGACCCCTTGTTCCCCACGGATGCTGTAGTGTCAGCCGGACCAGTTTGAGCTAAATTAACAAGAACATCAAGCAGCCTAGATAACACTGGTGATAGGCCTTCTGCAGCAATATCCTCACCGTTTTCATTTAACACCATTCCATTTACATCAGCTGACAAATCTAAGCCATCTGAAGTCGAGTTAGATTCAGAGTATGGCTTGCAATGGATTGCTGACATGCTTTGCTTAGAAAGAGTCAAAGCAAATTGCACAAGAAAGTGGTATCCATGGGCATTATGAATGTCTTCTCTAAGCCTGACACCACCAGCCTCTGCATGAAGAATTATCACAAATATTTGAAATTAAAATAAAACAAAAAAAGTGAGAATGAAATCAGTTAAGATGTACATGGATTAATCAAAAACTGTGTGGACTCTTGAGGTAAAATGAACAAACAGTAATTTTGCACTTTTGTGTGAAATTAATGAATTTAATACACATATTACCAGGTCTACATGATAATTCGACACATTCAAGTAATAGATCCACAATTCCCATAGTGTAAGCAGGATCACCAGAGTCAGGATTAAAATCTTTAATAGCCAACAGCAACACTTTTATCTGCATTCAAAAGTGAGACACTCTGCTGTAGAATACAACTGACATTTACTGTACTATAGTAAAGGCGTTGGTTTATTGAACAACACACACAAGCATTAACATGTTATAACAAAAAAAAACATAGTACACATAACAAGATATTTAGCAGGATTCCAGTAGTTAGAAGAAATCAAAGATGTGTACATTAAGATCATATGCCTTGTTCATACTGGTGGGATCATAAAATAACCAATAATCCACTTGCTAGCCAAAAGATAAACAACTAGAAAATGAGTAGGTAGAAAAATGCAGAATGCATGGATTTGTTATCACAAATTAGAGCCACCACGTGTGTGTGTGTATATATATATATATATATATGCCTTATATGCCCAGATAAGAAAGAAAACACTACAACACACGGTGCAATGCTATAAAAGTTTGAATGCCACTGTTAAAAGGGAAAAGACAGATAACAACATAGCTGCAGATGCCTGATGCTTAACAAGTAACAAGTGGATATGTGTAGCATGAAAATTACAGGAAACATAGCAGCTATTATACGTACAATCAAAATAAATTTAAATTACAAAATACTTGCTTCCAGCTCAATAAACTAATTGCATACAAACGTGATAACATACCAGATGAAACTTGCGTATATACTTTGCTGTGGTCCCATTATCATTTACCAAAAGTAGCCCAAGTATCTGAAAGAACAAATTTGAGGTAGCAGTAAGGTTATGCAGGCTAACACGACTTCTTGAAATCTTGTCTGTGTAAACAGATCAGCAACTGATAGCGTGCCTACCTGCATTGCATGTCGATGAAGTTGAATTGTGTGCAAGGAACCTAGACCTTCCTTGTATAAAGAGAAAACATACAAAGATCCATTGGCAACCATTTGGAAAAGCAACTGCATGGAGTCATCTTCAATCAAACTCTGTGCAGCTGAAGGATGACTAGCTAATGCTTTCATGATATGTACAACACTGCCTTCTATCTGCAATAGTAAAGGATGATTCAACAAACTCTTCCCAAATTTAGAGCTATTTATTTACACAATTGCAAGTACAAAGTAATTAGGTCCCATGTTGTGGAAATGTTACAGATTTCACTCGTCATCTCCTAAAACTGATCTAACATTTTCTAGTTGGGCCTTATGACATATAATAATTATTACACACATCCTTCCATGCACTGAATTGCTTTTAAACTAACAGACAAGTTAAATTGCAGTCTTCTTTGTGCATGAAAGGGTTGTTTTATAAAATTGAAAATTAATTAAAATAAATGAAGTACAGTAGTATAAAATATCATGAAAAATCATTTACATATTTAATTCTATTATAACTCAGCAAATTTGTGTGTTCAACATCAAGTTCAGTTGAGTGTTTTTTCTAGGAATTAAGATGAGTTGATTTAAAATACAATATCTATTTTCAGCTTTAATTGATGAAATAAGTTGTTTACTCAGTTCTATTATCAAATTAGCTCAATTAAGAAAGTACTAATTAAAGGAATGTTTGAGCAAAATTGTAAATTAAGTGTTGCAAACTGAACACTAAAACTTAAATATTAAATATATATATTTTTGAAAGAAGGAATAAAATAAATATTGAATTTTAAGTAACCTAGTATAAAATATTATCAAATACTTTGCAAATCTAATTTTATGTATAATTTAGCAAAGTAAGTGTTTAGTATTAACTATTAAGTAAAGTTAAGTTGACTTAAAATCTAGCACATGGCTCTATTGAATGAATTAAGTGATTTACTCAATTATGTATCAAACTAACTTACAATTAGATGATAGGTCAAGTTACGAGAGTGATAACACAAGTTATGAAAGTAGTAAGACAATTAAGTGATAACACAAGTTATGAAAGTGATAAGTCAAGTTCTCAATGAAGACACTAGGTTGGAAGCTTAGAAGTATATTGTGAACATAGAACATTAAAATTATATATAATTAGATTTGGTTAACAGTTTGTTTTGTGTACAGGAAACTAGAAAAAAAAAATGCATGACTATCCCCGAAACCTTCATACTATGTTATAAAGTCAGTTGAACTTTGCACATGAAAACAAAATCATGGCTCGACCATTTTATTTTGTATAATAAATTTCTCTACATTAGCATATTTTCAGAGGCTGCATTACATGAGCTTTGATTTGCACAATTGATAGAATTTCAATCTCCAAATGGTTCATAAGAATTTTTATGCCATAATTCCAAAAATGCAAATTTCGAGCTCTAATTCCAATTTCTAGCCTTCCTCTATATAAGTAGTTCACACAGATAAAATTGATTTCTTGAAAAAGGAGAATACCCTAGCCAGAAATAGGCAGGCATTAAGCCTGAAGACATTTTTTTATACTTGTAGCTGGTCTTATTACCAGCAGTACTGCATTTGGTTTTTTAGAGTGGCAGTATTGAACAAAAAAATATGACTGATAATCCCAAAAAACTTTTCAGATACATAACAAAAAGTTCAATGCGGTACCAGGCATAGAAGGTAATAATATTTTAAAGCAAAATCGAGAGATTTTCCAGCAAAAAAATAAATTAAAAATTGTTTTTACAGTAAAATTTTCATTAATACTTCAGTAAATGCATTGATCGCGTCAACCGTATAAATAATTACAAACAATAAAGCTCAGGAACAGATGATAAAATGAGAATCGTAAAAAGATTAAATAAATTTATGCTCCAGTACATGATAAATTACTAAATATTTGAACAAAGCAAAGGAAAAAAAAAATCTTAAGCACAAGAATGAGAATGCACCTCAAGCCGGCGGACATGGGAAGTATCGAGATCATCTTCTGTCCCGCTTACTGGCAAACTCTCTGGTTTGCCATCCATCTTTTGAATCCCTCCATCAGGACCCAGAAGAGCATTAAGAATATGGATGAGGCAGCAGAGTATCCCTGAGTCAAGGAGGGATTGTTTGTCCACAGGCTGTAGAAAGTATAACCACCATATCATTAGGATCGCAGAATCAAGTTAGATGACTTCCCATCTGAATCATTGAAGAATGACTTCAAAGGAAGCGAACGAAACAACCAAAGAAAAAATGATTTCACATCAAAACATGAAAAGATATTAACCAAGTGCTGCTATTTCTTCCATATCTTTGCTTATATACCCATTCATAACTTGGACGTAAAGAAAGTACTAAATTTATCCTCAAATTAATTGGGTCAGCTACACAAGTCATGTTTCTGTGTAACTCATAAAAGGGTAATGTTTCCTATGTATACAATTATACATGAAACCACATCCTTCCTAACCACTTCTACTAGAGTCAACTTGTAGTATCCCATCCCTTGAGGGCCCCTTCAATAAATAAACATAAATTGGACACAAATCAAAGTTATTTAAGCAGACAAGTAGAACAGGTGAAAACGATATGTTGAAGCATTCAGCTTAAATGTAATGCAATATAAGACTATTAGACTTAATATGAATTCTAAAGGGATAGGTTCATAATTGTACCCCATATACAAGCATTTCCACTGCAAATAACAAATTTGTGCCAGGTTTGAGGCCATCCTGCAGGATACATCCAAATGTTAGACAATGAGATTTCTTATACATTGGGATAATTTACAAGAAAGTATAATAATAACAGCCCACCTCACTAGCTTCTGAGAAAAAAAGTAACACCTTCCTTGCTTCCAAAGACCTTGATTTGCTACTAATCCTCAATTTATCAATGTCGGTAACCAGTGCTCTTCCCAGGACAAAAGAAAAAATGTGTGTTTCAACTAACCTGAGAATTAGGTATATATACTCAGTTAATCATGCTACTTGGTAAGCCCACCAAAAAAGACTAATAGCTAAACAACTAACCCAAATTCTAGGGGTTGTTTGGCAAGCAAACAATATGTATTATGTGGATTTTCAAGTTATCTTATCATATGAAGATATTTATAAAAATATTAAATAAAAAATAAATATCTAAATAACGTAATGGTACATTTTATGTCTAACCCACATACTGGGGCATGAAGTTTAGCAAAATGTTCAAATCAGAACCTGATATTTAGTTCCATTAAACATGACACACAAAGTTTGAAAAATGTTCAAATAAATTCATTGTTAATCATAAACATACACTCCATTTAAATAGATATAACCTACCTTTAATATCCCTAGTTTGAACATTGAGTGTACAATTGAGTTTTCAATTGAATTTTCTCGAACTTTGAGTCCTGTTTTTAAACAGTGTTTGTCAGTTTAAGTCTTCATTTGAACTATTTTCAAACTTTGAATCCTATTTGGAATGAAACTGAACATTGGATCCTAATTTGAGCATCCTAACAAACTTCAAATCCTAATTTATGTTTTTGGTATACATATTTCGTAACAAATTAAATTGGAGATTTATTTTGCAACCAAAATCACTTCACTTAAGTAGGCACAAAACAAAATACCACAACATACTTTACAACTTAACAAGCAGGAAATACTAGAAATGAAGAAATATGGCGGTGCTTCTAATTCATTCCCACCCACTTGATGTAGTCCAAAACAAAGTCATTAGAATAAGTGCATATTATAAATTATGCTCCCCTAATCACCACCGCAAATTAAAGGAGCAAGGCTAAAGTGTAACACACACAAGAGATCTACATGTAATAATATTGAATACGGTAGAAGAATTGGTGCATTAAAAAGCAGGTCTGTGTGAAATTGGATTGAATGAATAGATACAACATATGCAAATGATATAGAGAGAGGAGGTAATGGTATATGTGAATGGAAATATATATATGAAGGTTTGTATTCATATGACACCTACATTGGTCATAAAATATATATGCATGAGAGCCTTCCCTTGATAGATGGGTAACAAAGGATTTTTAAAATGCGTGTCATGCCTATGCTTCTGAGATATAATGAAGCAAATAGATAATACATGCATGACAATTGAGCAGCTTTTAAGTAACAATTTACAAATAAATAAAGCAAATAACATTAAAAAAACATGTGTGACGTTCCGAAATACATCCAAAGAATCATACAACTTAACTAGAATGTATTAACATTGTAGCAATCAAAATTAAACAACTATGGGAGAAAAATAGGAAGAAATGTTGAAAAATATGTCTATCAGCATTGCTATATATTATAACTATTGGCAATGGCCATTTCATTTTCTACACAACTAGAAAGGGCAATATGTCGTACATCTTTCTCATAAACAATCCTCCCCTTGTTTCAAAATATGTAGCCACATTACACATTTTTCATGTCCCAAAATAAGTGGATAATAAACACTCCATGTTTTCATTAACGTGACATAGAATTCCAACAATTAACATCAAAGTAAAGCACACAAATAAAATAATGAATGGACATAAAGCACTTGCCGAAACTATCACCAAACTGAACTAAAACACAAATAAATTTTGATCAAAAGGATATTTTGGTCAAACTTCCAATGCATTGTAGGAATGCATTAATAGTCAGTAATATCCCCTTATTTTGAAAAAGCAAGATAAACAATAGATTATTATATTTATAAACAATCAGCAATTGTAGATCAACTAGAAAATTGAAGAATGCTTGTCATACATGGTAATTACTTGAGCTACATTTGTGTGTTGCTTTATTAATCTACAGAATCTGTCCACAGTCATATTCAGGGCATTTTCTTTCTCCTGCATGCAAAGGAACATAATTAGTACCTGCAAATCCACTAAAACACCCCTTTCTTATTGACCGATATAGAGAGAAGGAAAAGAGTGGGAAATAGGAGAAAACAATTGTTGCTAGATTGTGCACAAAACAAAAACTGCAGAATAGGAACTAATGGAAATTTAAATATGAACCTTCTCAGAAGACGATGATCGGAAGTCCTCCCAATATCTCTTGAATTCCAATTCCAATACATTGCTGTCTCTGCTTTGAATGAAAATTGAAGCATGTAGTAAGTGAGAGATTTCAAAGAAGCCTCTCTATAAGAAAAAGAATCAAACTTTTTAGCAAGAGAACTTTTGATATGAGATAAATACATCTTAACAACAACTAAATGCAAAATTCAGATCTATAGTAAGAATTTTGCCACATTGCAACCACATTTACAATTCCTCTGTGGGTACTAAAATATGCACAATTTAGATCTATATTAAGAATTTTGCCACATTGCAACCATAATTTACAATTCCTCTGTGGTACAATCCTGAAAATATTGTAAGCATGAAGAATAATTAAAATATGAAGCGTGTAATCACATCTAAAGAAAAAACATTCTATCAGTGAAGTTGGGAGAAAAGGCATATATTTCACTTGCGACTGAAGATTCCCAAATTAGACTTGAAGATTGAACATGTGTTCTCAGCATAAGAAGGTATACAAAGCTAAGAGACATAAAGCTAAGAGACATAAGCCGACACTACCCTTTCTAGACAACATAACCTGTAATCTGTCAACTCCACTAAAACCACATATTGTGAAAGTATTGCAGCTCTTTATTAAGAAGATCACATTTCGGCAATAAGTGTGGTCGTAAACAGTTCAGCAAATCTTCTTTAAATAACTGCAATTGCCTTGAAACATAGATCTAATAACCTGATTCAGCCGAAACTACACATCAAATTAAATTCTAATTAAGATGTAGTGGGAAAAGACTGATACACTTTACGTTTCTAGAATCACATCAGTGTCTCTCCTATGAATTCCATGCCCTTAATAGCGTTGAATTTTTTCCATCATACAGCTTCCTTCAGGATTTAGTTGTTTAGCATGGTTCACTATTCCTAAGAAAAATACACTATTGAAGGAGTTCATCTTCTTCACACCTCATATCTAGAAAAATGATAAATTCATACTTCTCCCTTTATTCCATCCCACAGAAGACCAGGCGTATTGATATCAATTAATTAACAGGAAAAAAAACTAGAACCAATCTCCCTAATCCTGAAACCTAAGATCACAAAAGCATGGAATTTGACTAGCTTGTATCAATAAAGGTCTTTGCTTATTGAGTAAGAAACCAAAGCAGCATGTACTTTAACATTCCATGAACTGATTAGAAACAATACTGTTAATGAATCAATATCGAAATCCATGATTATTGATACTGATTTCAAAGAAATGAATATCAGATTGAACAAATCTGGTGATCTCACTATCTTCAGAAATGCTTGTGTGGAACTCGAAACAATAGAAATAAGTTCAGCCGTGTGTAGCCAAGCCGAAATAAGTCAACCCTAACAATGTATGGTGCATCTTTAGCAAGAGGAGGCATAGTGTAGGAAAGACGAACCTGGAATTAAATGACGAGACGAACTCTTGATTGATCGAAACATTGCTTTCTTGGTTCAACGAAGACGATAAAGCAGATGGAGGTGTAGATGGTGATGAAAGGGATGATGTAGACGCTGATTGTGAGAGACCGACCTTTTCCCTGAAGTCCTTAAGCAATGATACCCATTTCATTGTTTTCTATTTTTAATCAGGCGTCGGCCAGCTATAATCTGTCATCCAAATACTCTCCTCCCTCCCTCTATCCGGCCGATCAAAAAATGGATCTACGAACTCAATCCCTCAAATTCTCAAACCGGAAATCCAAAATCCAACTACAGAACAAGCAAGGATGTGAGATAGCAATTTGTAATTTGCATAATCCACAAGTAAGCGCTGACAATGATTGGATGATAGCAAGAAGATCAGGCTGATTGATCTAGCTAATTGCTTTGAACTTTCCTTCTACTAATTGTATTCGTGTATAAGTTCGTATGTTGACCTAGAAAAGGTCACTTAGGTTGAAAATGTAGCAATGAAGGAGACGAAGACGACGAAGACGACCAGCTCTTTCTCTATCTTCTCTCACGAGGCTGTTTTAAGACGACCTCTCCCCCGCCTTGTTTAACGCTTCTCTTTCTATATCTCTCTCCTAGTCTCTAAACCCTCTCCTCTCTCTCTCTCCTGAATCTCTCCAGCAGCTTGACTTCTCTATAACTCTCGCCGTGGGTTCCACGTCTCGAGAGTTTACGCCCCCAATCGACGAACCAGACGTGACTGCCTCTACTACGACTCTACCTTTCGATCAATTTCAGATCTTTGCCCATCCAGTTTTAAACATCTTTCAAAACACTCTCAAACTTTGAACATTTACGTTTATCTTTTAGGTCAACTCTTTCTACTGAACACATGATTTTCACAAATTACATGATAATATTAATAATCTATATCATGATTCATAAATAATATTTATTTTAACTAAAATAAGAATTGAATAATCAATTCTAAAGTCAATTCATACAACAAACAAAAATAAATTATTAAAGTTAAAAAAAAATTAAAGTATGGCCTATGAGTGTGATATAGAGATGAGTTATGGACTTTAATATATTTAAATTTGAAAAATTAAAAGGAGAAAAAAATATATATATAAAATTATTTGATGAAAATTTATTAAAGTAAAAGGAATTTATCTTTTCAAAAGAATTTTAATTTGAAGATTTTAATAATATTTTGACAATTGGTATTAGTAATGTAATTTTTAACTCTTAACAATAAAATAGCTTTCAATAAGAATAATAAAATATTTGAACTATTTTTGTATTACTTGTATATTAATGTATGCTCATAATATTATGTGTGTGTACACTTACCTCTAAATAAAATAATATTGATCAAATTATAATTGAATATTACTTAAATATATTAATATTTACTATATATTGTTTGTTAGAACATTTATCATGATGTATATATTGGACTTTCTGATTTTATCTCTTAAAGTTTATTTGATGTTGATTTGTTTAATATTTTTATTATATTTTGTTTCTAAAAAAGTAAATTGTTTGATAAAAAAAAATATAGATTATTTGAATTTTTAATTTGTTGAATTATTTAAATTTTATAAAAATAAAGTAAGAACATTTTAGATTAATAAATTGATTAATTAAATAGTTGAAACAAAATAAGATGTGATAGGTAAGTTTTTGGTAAAACTAAACTAAAAATAATAAAATTTAATTTCTCTTAATATGTTACAAATATAAAACTCAAAATTCAGTTTTATCCAACTTAAATATAATTTGTGTAACATGTTTAAAATCAATATACATATTTTATCAATAAAAAATAGGAGAGAAGTTCATTTTAACAAAAAGTTTATGTTGCCTATTCAAATTTTTGTTAGACTCAAATTGTTTAATAAATTTGTGAGAATGGATCAAAACAAGTGAGCTGTTATTTTTTTTTTTTAAGCTATACTATCATCAATAAATTATTACTCATTATGTAAGTTGTATGTAACATATTTTACTTAATTAGCTTATTATAATTTACATAATGTACTATTTTATTATTTTGATCTTTTACGGTAATTTTACAAAAATTAAACCCACAATTTCTTGTCCAAATATTATACATTGCCTCGAGGTGTTTATAGGTTATATTTATACTTCTTGAATATTTTTCAATTAATTAGGTTCAGATAATCTCGTGTCCAAATTAAATAACCTAAAATAAAGTTTTAGGTTGGTGACAAGTTAGTAAAGCAATTAATAAGTTAGATAAATTAATTTATGACAATTTATATGTTATCATTTTTTGTTGTTAAGTTTTAGTCTAATGTATAAGTGGAGAAGGTGACATTTGGACTAATTCCCAGCTGAGTTGATAGTGGCCAATATGTTGACAATTGTACAAGTTGTTTTTCCATTTTAGGCAGAGTCCTTTTTTTTATCACTTTTTCAATTTATTTTGTTACAATTTTTTTATGCTAAATTTCTTATTCAGGTAAGATTTCAATAAAACTATTGTGGTTTTTTTATTTGTAAACATTTTTATTTGGTTATTTGCGACTTCATATGAACGCATAAGAGGGAAATTGTTACATTCTATCGTAAAAGAAAGTACTACTAACAGAAAATATGAAGTGACCTATAAAGTAAAATATGTTTGGTTCAATACTAAATAAGACAAGTAAGTTAAAAAATACTTAGATCCATAAAAAAGTATGTTGTAAACTGTCTAACTAATGTATTTTAATCTTAAAAATAATAATATTATGGATAATAGCATGAATTATATTCAAAATATATATTTTATAGTAAAATATAAAATTTATCTTTTGATAATAATTTTATATAATTAATGAATTTAGTAAATATATAATGAAAATAAATTAAAAATATATAACTCATTTTTGTTAATAATTAAATATAATATCATAAAGAGGATAAAGAGATAAATGAAAAAAAAAACATGAATAAAAAAAATTAATAAGAGAAAGTAAAAATAGACATTATAAGCTTCAACTTAGAGAAGTGAAGAAAGATAAAATTATTTTTTAAATATAAAATGTATATTATTATAATTTATAAAGATAACTTATAAGAATGTAAAAATTTATTACTAGCTGAATCAAATTTATCATATATTTATGTTATAAAAATAAATTAAATTTATCATTACAGAACTTCTTTTCTTATTGTTAAATTTATTTTAGTTATAATAATTTTTTGTATAGATATTACAAGAAAGAACTTTATGGGACAACTAATATTGTATTATAATTATTAATTTTTAAGTTTAAAAAAATATATTTTATAAAATATTAAACAAGTCTGCTAGTTTTTTAATTGAAAAATACTCCGCTTGCATTCCTTCACAATACTGTCTTCTCTAGACCTTAGACCTGTTCTGTATTCATTAAGTTCGTGGGTTGATATGCTCCAATTAAGATAGTACAAAGGCTAATTTGTTATTTTTCCCAATTATAAAATGTATTTCATATTAAAAAATCTCGTTCCTTTGTGAACGCAGGTAGTTTTGGAATGAGTCCAAAGAATTAAAGAATAATTTGGTGGGTCCCATGTAATGTGTGAAAACGATTTAATAATATTTAATATTTATAGTCGTCTCTTGTTTCGATGGTTCAAAAATCAAATGTATAAGAGCGCGAGACTTGCGGAATATAATAATATATCATTTTCTATTCATATATTTCTTTTAATATTAATATATTTTAGTCCACTAAAATTAAAATTTGTTTGATTTTGTTAAAAAAAATTTTTGTTACGTGAGATTATTTTCAAATAATTATCATTCTTCAATCACCGAATTTTGAATTATACTATTTAAATTATTAATTAAAATATATAAATATTATATTTAGAAAAAAAATATTACATTTTCAATATTTTTTGTTTAAATTAATATTTTTTTATATTAATACTTGTTTATTAAAGTTAATATTGTCAAATAAAATGTTATTTTACTTCGGTTGAGTTATTTTTAATAGTGTGTGATAAATGATATTATATAAAAATTATTATTTTATTATAATCATGAAAATAAAAATATAAGAGTGATTTTAGTTTTTATTTGATATAATATATATACATATGGTTGTTTAATCTTTGGAGTTTTATTTCAAAACTTAACTATCTTATTACAAATTAAATTAATTATTTTATTAATTAAAATATTAAAATTATTCTTTACTTAAATATTTTATTTTATATTATTAAAAAATAATATTAATATATATCTTATATTTATTTGATTACATTATAAAATTTATTTTCATATAAAATAAATTAATAACTTATTTCATTTTTAAAAATTATATTAAATATAAATAAATTCAAAATATAAATAAAATTATAACCTAATATAACATTTAAATTTTAAATAGTTTAAATAAATAATTATACTAAAAATAAAGTTAAATATATTTAAATAAAAAATATTAATTGATTTATAAATATATTCTCATTTAAATTAAATATTTATAAAAAAGATTATTTATTTTTTGTTGGTATAAACTAACTTTAAACAATTATTCTAAATAAATATTCTAATAAATTTGTTTGATTTTTGATTATTATCTTATAAAATTTATTTCATGTAAAATTTTTATATTAATTATATTAAATAAAAATATATACACAATATAAATAAAATTATAATATACTATATTATTTTATATAATATTTAATTATAATAGCAGTGATTTATAAATTTTGTATTTATGTATTAATAAAAATTAATATTAACATATTTATAATTTTTTAATATTTATTTTATTATATTTTAAAATTTAATTTAATATAAATTAAATTATTTCATTTAAAAAAATATTAATAATTATAATATATATATATATGAGAGAGAAGAGAGAAGAGAGTACAGTATAAAATGACAATGGGACTGTTAAGAACCGAGAATGTATTTATCATCTTCGTCCCGTTTTAATTTCGGGGATTTTTTTAATACCATTCCCGTCTCGTTCAGTTTTTTTCGGTTTCGAAGAATTTCGCGGGACATCGTTAATAATTTTTTTAAAAATAAATAAATAAACATTATACAATAAAATTATATAAACAAATTTTTTTAATATAATATATATGGTAATATATTAAAATTTTATATTATTATAAAAAAACAATTTTACTATTCTTATAAAATATAGTGAATAAATATATTAGTCATTTAATATATTTAATTATGTTTATAGTGTTTGGAGCAGAATCGGGGTGAAATCGGAACGGGATGGGGACACAAATACCATTCCCGCCCTATTTCCGTTCCGTTTCGAGAAAAAGTCGTTCTAAACAGGGTAATTTGGTTCGGTTTTCGCGGGACAATTTCAAATTACCATCCTTAGTATAATAGGGTATAACCTAATATTTTTTATCAATTCCATCCAACAAGGGTTATTTGAAAAAATAACTAAACTTTATCCAATAACTCATTCATCAAACCAGCAGAACAAGTTATTTTTTTATAAAAATTTAATCATAAGTAGAAAAGAGGGGCTAAGAATGAAAATTTAAAACCGTTTCTCAGTAATTGAATCGAAATTCGTTTGAAATAATTTTTCTCCGAAATTGGACGAGAATAGAGCGGGATGGTATTTGTGTGCCCCGCCCCGATCACATCCAGATTCTGATACAAACACTATAAACACAATTAAATATATAAAATCACCAATATATTTATTTATTTATTATATTTTATAAGAGTTATAAATATATTTTTTTTGATGATGATGTAAAAGTTTAATATATTAAATATATATTATATTAAAAAAACTCGTTTATACAATTTTATTGTATAATTTTTTATTATTTTCTTAAAAAATATTTTATAAAAGATGCTCCGCGGGAATTCTGCAAAACTAAACGGAGCGAGGATGATTTAAAAAATTCCCAAAACAAAAACGAGACATGGATGGTAAACACATTTCCCACTCCGAACCCGTTATTGTCCCTAGATGGGAGGTTCAAAATAAGGAAATTCCTGATATATAATTATTACACATCCAAATCTTAAGAAGATTGGTTGGTTAAACAAAACATATGTTTGTAAAAAGTAACTTCATGTGTGCCATTAATGGACTAAAAATGGCTGCACCTTCAAGACTTAATAAGATTTGGATGAACCGTAAAGTCCAAAAATCTATCGCTGCACCTTCAAGACTTGAATAAGATTTGGATGAACCATAAAGTCCAAAAACTATAGATTTTATTCACTATGTGGATGGTAATCTAATCTTTAATAGTAAGTAAAAATGACAATTATAATCTTACCTGCGATTTCATATATGAATTGTCTAGTTTGGGCAATTGTCTCCTTTGGGCAATTTTTATTAGTTTTGACCAGTAGTTGACATGTTTTCGCCTCAATTAGAATACATGTTTGCCAATACATACAATTAAATGTCTCTATGTATCTCAATCTCCTAAAATATTTCTGGTTAATTACAGTTTCCATAATCATAAGATATGGTTATTTCATATATATCCAAAATCATTAATTAAAGTATATTATTATTTTTATTTATTTATTTATTTTATTTTAAGGAGAGTAGCATGCAGGGGCGGAACCAGGATTTGAAACCTATCCGGTTAAATTTTTTAACAAAAAAATCTATCCAGGCTAGTTTTATAATAATATCAAATAAACAAACAAAATAAATTAAGTTTACTGTCATTAGTGCCTTTTAGCGACGGAAAATAATCAATAACGACGATAAATGCATACAGAATATTTAGGGCTACCCGGGTTACAGCCCGAACCGACTTGTACTTGGCTCTACCCCTGGTAGCATGACACCCCACAGTGATGACTCTCACTTAAACTCAAAACACTTTCCACATTACTAATAATGAATTATGACTAAAATATATATTAGATTAACAAAATTACCGGTACGAAACTATTGACAATTAACTTATCGTTAGAGATGACCAAAATTAAAATATAAATTTAGACTAGTAATTAATTAAGTAGTATCAAATATTGTTATAATGGGTAACATCAGGAATATTCATCATCGACGAATCAGGGACACAAAACACACCCTTCTTCTCCTTCTCCATCAAAATATTCTCCACATTGTTCTTCATCCTCTCCAATGCCATCATATAGTACTCCAATTCCTCACCACCCATCTTCTCCAAATCCACTTTCTCTTCCCACCACAATGTTCTCCGGCTACCTTCCTCGGTCCTCAGCCTCTCTCCTATCTTCTTCTCCTCCTCAAGCGCCGCCACCAATTTCTCATACCGATCGTTCAAATACTCCCGCTTCTGTAAAACCTGATTTCTCTGAATTAGACCATCAGTCCGGTTTTCAGGGCGAAGAAGGTCTTCGGGGTTGGGTTGGCTACTGAAGGTGAATGTGCGGTTGCCCGGCGAGGTGACGAGAGCCAACACATTAGCGCCGGTTAGGACGCAGAGTTCGGTCGCCTTCTTGAATAGGCCTGCCCTGCGTTTGGAAAACGTGACTTGACGGTAATTCAACTTCTCTATCTTCTTCATCTCAATCTTCTGTTTTCCCATTGTTTTCTTCTTTTTGTTCGTCATGTCGATTTCCATGTTGTTCTGCATTATGTTGTTCTCAAAGAAATATATATATATATATATATATATATATATATATATATATATATATATATATATATATTAACTATTTCCAAAACAATATGAAATATTTCTAATTTATATGTTCAGAATCTTTTTAGGAAATACTCATTATTATTATTTATCTAAATTTATATAGATCTAACTTTTTATAATCTAAATTCATATTATTATTATTATTATTATTATTATTATTATATTTAATTTGTTTTTAAGAATGCCAATTATAGTCTAATATTAATATGTGTTTGATGAATATATTTAAAAATAACTATTTTAATTTGACTGATAACTAATGTGTGTTTGATGAATATTATAATCTAACCATTTAATTAGAAATTAAGCTAAATTCCTAAAATATACTATATCATTAATATTCAATCAAGACTTATATATTCAATAATACATGATAATTATTTTAAATATATGATTATATATTCAATAATATATATATATTATTGAATATATAATCATATATTTAAAATAATTATCATGTATTATTGAATATATAATAATATATTTAAAATGATTATCAAACTAATTTAATATCTCATCCGATATTGAGTTTTTAATTTGTATATTTTAAACTAATTAAATAAAATAAAGTTTGATAAACACACATTTTATCGTTTAATTAATACTTAGTTTTCGATTATTTCAATCGCCAATTGCAGGCCTGGTGTGGAGACAAATGAATTTGATCTTGCAAGGAACATGAGAAAAAATAATGGTTTAACATTAAAAAATAGTGATATAAGAGTTCTAATGATCTAATCATTTAAGGCGTTTAAAATTCAAAACTCGTGATCTAAGAGGAAAAATAATGTGTTTAATATTAAAATTCATGATTTAAAAGTTTTATTGATTTAGTTATTTATACCGAGAGCAATGCTTAAGTTGTGTTTATTATTTTTCGCAATTAAAAGTGGAGTCTTAATTTTTTTTCTCCATTTCTCTAAGTCTACAGCATCAAGGAAGATGGTGGATTCCGAAAACAATACATAGAGATAATTGTTAATCTAAAAGTAAAAATCTAAGTATGTTTTATTCTTTTTTCTGAGCGATCTTTTAATTTCATGTTACAATTAGCGTTTTTGTATACTAAATCAAAACCATGTATGTAGTATGTACTATTGTTGTATTGTTTTTGCGGAGTAGATAATACAATTTCAATTTTGCGAAATGTACGTAAATTCTTGAAGCTCAAACAAATTTGATTTCTCACTTGGTAAGTTCATTTATTTTTTAATTTTTTCTTTTACTATAACCTAATATTTTAAAGAATAGTGGCCACTGTACTGGTTACAATTTGTTTGAATTAAGTGCAACACCAGATTCATAATACAATAGTAATTATTGCAGAGAGAAGAACTTAATAAATAATCAATCAGCTTCGATTATATCCATTATTTCTAGGGAAAAAAAACAATCTTACTTAATTTGTTAAACACATATATTATATCTAAAAGAAATCTGCTTCGGTTATATCTATTAGTTCCACCAAAAAAACAATCTTACTTAATTTGTTAAACGCATCTAATAAATAGGTACTATAAACATTAAATTTTAGACAAAAACCTCATATTCCATATATTCATATTAAATCTATCACAACAATTGAGGATACTTCATTCCTATATATTTTTTGCTTAGTTGTTTTAGTCTTAAAAATAATATGACAAGACTATATTATTGTCTACATTAATATAAACACACAAGTTTAAAAAAAATTAAACAATGTCAATTAATGTAGTGATAGTGATTTGAGTGCATTGTGATTTGAAAGTAGAATTATATTATGTTTGAAATTATAGAATTATTATGTTCGAGAATACTTTATTTTTATATATTCTCTAAGTAGTTGGTTACTCTTTTAATAAAATTTAGACTAAGATATCTTTGACAAACAACTCTTTAACACTTAATGTTTTCACTGATAGTCTATCAAAAGAGCTTTAATTGCATATCTTATTTTTTGGTAACTAAATTATTAGGATAAATAAGATCGATTATGGCTTATTCTTTATTACGCTTTAATGTTACATCATTTTCAACTCTTTTCGAAATTCGGAATTTTTTTAGAAAAGTCTCATCCTTCAATATTATGATTGAGTTGACTAGTCCAGATCTCATGAGTGAAATATCATTCTCTTGTAACAAAAAAATCAAATAAGCCTATTTATGCTTATTCAATATAGTTAAAAACTGAGGATATTTTGAATAGTATAAAAAGTTAATTAATATAATATTAAAAACCTTTAGCTTATAATTTTGGACCTAAAAAATATATTATGATACCATTCATTTGATTTTGGATTTGAGAATAATAAATAATAAATTATTAAATTGCTCTGGTTTGCTAGTATAGGATTTATTAAATGTTAAATTAAAAAATTATTTTAATAAATTAAAAACTCAAATAAACAAACTTCTCCACTGGTAATAAGTCAATATAGTGAAGCTAGTTTATTAGGTACTATATAGGCTTAATTAAATATTAATCTAAATTTCATATTTTTCAAGTTATTTGAATAGTTAAAATTTAATATGCTTAATAAATTTATCTCATTTATTTATTTTAATATTTGATATTATAACATACATTTATCCTGTGTATTGTTTATTTTAAATTAATCAATCATTGCATTTTTTTTATAATTTATAAATAATTAATAATTAATATTCAATTACATATTATTTAATAATAATATAATTTAAATTATCAACCAAAAAGTCAAAATATTTTATTCAATTAGACTCAATCACTTATTCATCATCATATTATAAAGAAAACTAATTAATAATTGGAGCCTATATACAAATTAGGAGTCGTATTATTTTTTTATCATCATAATTTATAGTTTAATTTTTGTTTGTTATATAAATTATGAAGACTGATTTATATAGCTTAGTAGTAAATCAGAATAACGCATTGTTTTCATGATAATATTTTAAAATAAATCATGATATTGTCATTTAATTTGACAAACATTATAAATGTATATATTTTTTATATTTCTTTTTGTATATACATATATTAAAATTATGAATAATTATTTTTTTTTTTTTAATTTTACTTAAATGTTGAGTTTGTTCTTAAAGTATATAGTGTTGAATTTACTTAATGTATTCTTGAATAAATCTGAAATAATAACCCACTAACTTACACAAATTAACAACTTTTAGTTAAATATATTTTGTAATTTAAGGAAGTTAATTATTACTAGCTTGATTGTGGATATGATCACCGGTCATATATTAAAAAAAAAATGTGACCATAAGGAATTAAACAAATAATTTCGTAAACACACTTAATCATCAGACAGGCTCGAACTCGAACCCAAGACATCTCAAAAAGGTTGAGAATATCTGATTCCCGCTAGACTAGAAAAGAGAATTAGTGATATATATATTATTTGAAAAGGGTGCAATCCCCAATCTTATAATTTCTTAATTATGTACCATGCAAGCAATCATATTTTCAAATTAATCTTTTTTCTTTGTATCATGCTCATCATATCATGTTTTCTACTTTTCTGCTTACAATTTTAGAGCAAGTAGATGTTTGTTGGATGATCATGTGCTCAAATGGTTACTCCAATGGCACATGAAGTATTATAATAATGGATCAATTAATAATAAAGACATTTTTTCTTAGTATGTAATTTTATCTTAATATAAGTAAATGTGAAGTGTTTTTTTAATATTTACCAAATGTGTCCCTTGCAAGTGAAGGGTATGTGTCAATTTTCAGGATGAACATAAGTTAAAAGAGAGATTTAACAATTTACAACTACAATTGGTTTTGTTTGTGTGTGAAGCTATCAAAATCTCATTAGTAAAGCCCCTCCATATTAAAAGGAAAAAAATAAACATTTGAGCCTTAATAATGATTTTTCAAATCATACAACAGTGTTTCTTTGCGAGTAACAACAACGAGCCAAATCCTGATGACCTTAACTTGAGCAACAAATAATTTGCGAGTATTAATAATTATATTGACAAAAATTTATAGTAAGCATATTACATAGAATTGAAACCAAAACAAACCATTTTTTAAGTACACATATTTCTTTACTTTTGACTTGACTTGGTGCTGTTCTTGTTCAATCCTGGTCATGGCTCTTGACTGTGAACTCGGCTATGGAGCTCAAGCATTTCTTGATGATTGGGGTCCACCGAGAGGGCAGCCCTACAATCTCGTAAAGCCCCCATCACATCACCAATATGCTCGTGGAATGCTGCCCTTAAGTGTAGAAGGTGAAGGTCCGCTTTAAAGGCAATTGCCCTTGATAATTCCGCTATGGCTTCCTTCTCCTTCAGATTGTCCATCAACACTGTCACCCCCAAACCAACCGACCATCAAAACAAAACAAAACAAAAGGATTGAAAATTTGATGTTTTCTTTAAAAAATAACTGTAAGAAAAAGAAAACTGTCCAACCAACCTGCAGCGCGGTATCTGTAGGGGTAAACGCGGAATGGATCCAAGCGTGTAACCATTTCCAGGTCGGACTTTGCATGTTCGCGTTCACCATATTCCGACCTCTTCTCATAAGCAGAAGCGTTGTTCTGAGCCTTGTCTATAAGCTCTGACATTTCCTTGTATGCTGCAGCTTTATCATGCCTTAGGAAATGGACCCGAGCAAGGCCTTGGTGGGCTCGGGTGTGCTTTATTGCAAGAGCGTTCATGTAGCAATCTGCTGCTTGGTCTAGATTCCCACAGTCAACATATACACTTCCAAGATTGTTCAAAGCCTGCCCAATTCAAGTTGTCAATCATTTGCCTTCAAAATGAACAAATAGAGTCTTTCCCCAAAGATCTCTTTTTTACAACTTCTTCCCCATCCCATCTTTTTCTTGTCTAATCTTCGTCATAATTCAGTCGTCATTCCTTATCACTTGTTCACCCACAAATCAATTTAAAATCAAGATAACAACTTTACAGTCCATGTATGCTATAATACCCTTGAAATCTTAGTTAGGGCCAGTCTCATCATCAATCTAATCATTCAACTCATCAACTAAGATCCCATTACTTTTATCAGTTTAACCCAAATAACCCCTAATCCACTTTTTCATCAATTATATCAAAACAAAAAACTACATCAAACAAGCTCTTACTCTGTTAGGTAATAATAAAGTAAAGGCATTTGGCAATTTAAACTTCAACATCAACAAGTCATTCTTAAGCTACGTGAAAGGGCATAGATGGAAACACCTAAATACAAAAATTCCGGATTGAATAACATATCTGGATGAGATTATGTTTGAGAACTAAACTGAGTGTCTAGAGAATGATTCAAAATTTTAGTGGTTCCAAATGGGGCCAAATGTAATAGTTGAAGAATATGAGAAGTTAGCGAATAGTCCGAACCCAACACTTGTCATTAACGACACTATGCCCGAAAATGAGTAATCTTAAAAAGAAATAAATCCCAATATTCACACACAATTGACTCTATATCATGCAAAAGGTTTATTCCCTTGAATGCAGCAGTTCTTAAAAGGTATGTATAGATGGGAAGGAAGGGTTCAACGAAGAACAAACCTGACCCTTGCGAAGTCGGTCAGACGGGCACTTCAATGCATCTTCAAGGAGCGATATAACCGACAAAGAACAAGACGGGTCTTGACTAGAGTCTGCTAATGCATACGCCTTGAGGAAGAATGCCTCAAATGACCTTTTAAGAAGAATAGACTCCTCTGCTTTTTGTAACCCTTCCTCGCAGTGTCCTGTGTCATATAAGATCCATCCCTCGTAAACCAATCGCTCGTAATCTGTTGAAGCGTGTTCTCGAGCCAATTGTAGACTTCTCATGGCTGCTTCTGGACAGTTCAGTCTGACCATAAAATTAATCATTCACATATATAATAAGTTATTTGAGCCCATTCGGAAACACTTTAGAAACCGTCCATAACTTTATTTGAAAACACTTTTTTTCTATCTCAGCCGAACGTGGGTCCAGATGAGATCACGTTTGGAAACACATTGATGATTTCTCATCTAGATATGGATACAAACCAGAATGATACATACCTTAAGAGAAGCAAAGATTGTCTGAAATAGAGGACTCCCTTAGCTGCATCGGATTCAAGCATCTGGTAAATTACAGAAAGGGATCCGATATCATCAACCGATGACCACTTATCATACAACTGCAGCCAACAATCGGCGGTTGTCCAATTTGTAACATGTTCTCGGACAAGAGTACGAAGTTGGGATGCCGCAACCCTCCCTTCAAACATCCTATAATCTGGGGAGAGTGTGGACATCACTTGAATATCGCAAAGAGCGGCTTCATAGTTCTCGAGAGCAAGATAGAAACAAAATCGGAGTTCTAAACATTCCAATGCAAGTTTGAAGCCAAGGACACGGTTGACTTCCTTAAGTGAAGCCTCGATGTTTTGTTTCTTCATCAACAACAATGCCCGATACATATAAGGATAAATTAACGTGGGGTCAAGCTCGGTTGCAGTCTCGAGATCTGCCCATTTCTGATCGCCATCGCAATACAACGATCTTTCTTGATACATCCAACCAAGCGGGCAGCCCGAAGAAATCACGGATCTAAGTTTTTGGTATGCAGAAAGCTTTTGGCCGTTTATGTTACAAATTCTTGCCAAACCGATGATCGAGTAAACATGGCCTAAACTCAAACCGTTATTGAATTGTTCCTCTGCTTCATCGTATTCTTTCCTCAAAAATCTAGCACAACCCAATTGATGATGAGCCAATTGCTTTTGGCAGTTAGTTTCGGCCGATTCCAACATTCTTTCCAGGAAAGCAACAACTTTATCTGATCGAGGATCCAAATTTACTGCAACTTCGCTTAAAAGGGAGTACAGTGCGAACGAGGCAGAGCCAGCCATGATAGATCGGCTCTGCTGGTTAGCGTTTCCGAGTAGGTGAATAATTCGTTCATCGTTGAGGGAATCAGGAAGTTCTTGTAGAAACATTTGTAAGCATGAGGCGGCAACAACTGGGTAATCCTCTTGAAGTGCATATTCCATTAGATCAATAGCATCCTCTCTGGAGTTTATCGAATAACCTAGCTTACGATCACACGCATCTTTAAGCCGTTCACAGCAAAATTTGTTCGAAAAAGCCAGAATTTCTAATAGAAGAGATGAAGGAACGTCTCTTAACTCGCCTGTCAGGCTGAATTCACATACTACCTTCATACCGAGAGGGGAGATATTATTTTCTGACAAATTGATGTCGTCTAGTTGAGATTCTATGAAACACCCATTAAGCATTGCACTAAAAGGAGCCGAAAGGTCAGCTATTCTCTGCCTATCACACTCTATCTTCTCATCCCCAATTCGAAATGAAACTGTTTTCGATAACCGATCCAAACTCAGTTCGACAGAATCAGAAGAGAACATACTTACATCGGTTGGCATCTCGGAAGCAATGTCTAAAGGCCCGTATTCATGGGAAGTTTTGCCAAAAGCAGAGAGGAGATCTGAAACAAGCTCTTCGCCCTGTTTTTCATACTTCAACCAAGCACCAAAGACTAGTTTTTCATGAACAGTGCTCGATTTAGTCCAAGCCGAGCGTAGGCTTCTCCTCATAAGCTTGAATTCCCCAAGACCCTTAAAAACTTGGTATTGCAAGAGATAAAGATTTGATTTTGCATTTGGAGGACAAGACTCGAGCTCTTCATGTATTTGAGCTAAGATTTCAACATAATCAACCGGTTTAAAGAAGGGGAGAATCGGGGGGTCAGGGACCTTGATGAATGATTCTCTGAAGAAGAAGACACAAACCCATCTCACTTAAAAGAAACAAAAATGGAAGACATTATCAATATTATGACTTACATTGAAGATGATGATGATTGGGTTGAACATTTTGAAAGTTTTCCTCTTTCAACTTGTAGCCATGCTTGTGGATTGAAAGCTTTTACATGAGCTTCTTTACAAGATTCTGATGGAAAGAAAGCCCTCATAGAGCATAAGACATTAAACAGCTCCCAGATCTCCACTATAACCAGATGGGGGATTATTAACCCCAACCAAATCAAGTCAAACCCACACACACAAACACACACACGAACAAATATATATATTAAAAGATGAAGAAATATTGCATCTTTCCACAAAGAAACACTCAAGGACTAATTTTCAGATTCAAACAAACAACACCCTTTACGGGATCAAGGAAGATTTTTCACAAACCCTAGCAAGCACCAACCAATTTTTGGGCTAAAATCCAGAGACGTGGGAAAGTTAAATTCTCAGCAAAAATAAGACGAAAAGCCCACTGAATATGGTAAAAGACCCACCAAAATTGGCTTATGATCTCTGCCAAAAACACAAAAACCCATCATTAAACCACCGAATCTCCCCATAACAAAAGAAAAAAAGATGCAGCAAAGTGATTTCACTAACCTTATTCGTGGCAGAATTGAGTTAATCCGAACAAAGTAGAGAAGTATGAACAAAAACCCACTAAATTTACACGCCTGCTGCTGTCTTGGAATTTCAAATTTCGAAATCTGGGTAAAGTAGGCTGTTACTGCAGCAGCTGTTTCTCTTAGAAGAGAGAGAGAGAGAGGGGGATGAAAGTAAAAGGGGAATCCAAGGAGGAGGAGGAAGAAGAGGAGAGAATTTGCAGTGATGCGTTTCTTCTGGTCTTGTTGAAAAAGGGAAACTTTTTTTTACCCTTCTTTCTTTCTTTTCGCTTTCTCCCTCCCCGCACTACTACTACTGCCTTGCCTTCTTCTTCCCCCTTTCCTTTCCGTTGCAAACTTCTCTGTACTATTCTTTTCTCTCTTTGTTGGGAATACCCATCACAAACAAACAACAATTTTAATTAAATATATTTATTAACAACCTAATCGAGATTCTATCAATCCAATCACATTTCAAAACCCTTGTTACAAAATTACTAATACAACCTTTGGTTTTATTGTTAATTTGAAATGGAGCCCATAAATAGATAGCCATAAAGTGGCCATGTAGTAGTGTAATATTACTATTTTTGTTTTTTAAGGATTTGTTTGTTTGGTTTTAATTCTCCTCCTATAAAATTCTAACTTTATAAATAAAAACAAAAATCACAATTAAAATCAATTTATGTTAGCAAAAACAAATTCAACGTCACTTCCATTTTTATTGTTAGAAAGGGTAGAAGGAGAAAAGTATTAAAAATTTATGATTTTGATAATTTCATTTTTATGTTCAAGTTGAAGTGAGAACTTAATTTGTTTTATAAAAGAAACTAAATTAAAAAAAAAAAAAAAAACAGAATTTGAATTCCAAACATAATGGATTGATTTAATAAACAACATGGAAGTAAGTGAATGTTAGAAAGGGAGAGAAATAAAGAAAGAAATTAAATTGGTAATTAATATAATGGATGAGACTACCCACCAAAAAGAAATTCATTAAATTAGGGTTTAACATGGGAATTTGGACAAACCACATCCATCCATTCATTCATCATCATTCATAAATCACCACATCCATTTCTTTATTCCCCCTATTAATGGGATTCAGCTAAAACTAGATATTAAAGTATATCATGATCTGCTTACTACATTAAAATTTAATGTATAATTCTCATTGAAAAAAAAACCTTAATTGAAGGTGTATGTTGAATTTGCATTAAAATTATATTCATTCAAAATACACCTGGCCTCTTATGTATTTATGTACATTCTTCAAATTAATTATAATGATAATAAATGAAAATATATATTTTAAAATAGAAGTGTTTCACAGATCTGTATATGAGTCAGCTCAATTGTATATGAACATGTGTGTATGTCTGGCATTAAGAATTTATAAGAGAAGAGACAGCCAATGACATTGCCAATTGCCAAATCATTTTAATTATTTTGATGAACAGTTTTAACTACTTTGCTTCTTTAGATCCACCTTCTTTTTCAACATAATAATAATACAATATATATTATTTATACTATTTTCTATGGATTTTTTCAAAAATAAATAAGAAGCTAACAACCAAACATTTGTCAAACTCCACTCTTAAAGTTACAACCTTTGGTCATGGCCCATTTCCCACCTAATGGAAGCAAAACTCACCATTTTAGTCTCCCTAATCTGTCATTATTTTTTTGCTTTGCTTCACTTACAAGAGATTCATTTAAATTTCAGCTAAAATATAATAATAATAATAATGGTTTCCTTGATAATCTGATCTTCTCAAAATGGCTCAACTTTCCATAGACCTAAAAGTATTCACTACAGACATAATAATAATAATAATGTTCCAAGGCTTAAATAAAGTGTTACCAATTCCAGAATGGTAGACTCTTTGAATGTGGAATACTAGCCACTAACGCAAGGCAATATTAGTATTCTCGAAGTTAGGTTACAGATGGTGGGGTTGTAGCAATTACAGGTTGTTTCTCATCATCCTCGAGTTGGTACCTACGGTGGAGGAAAAACAAATTTAGTTCTTAATACGAGTAACAAGTAATTAAACTCAAAACGCAGTAGGGAGCAATTATTATAGGATTAGGCATGAATTCCGAATACAACAAAAATCTGGTTGTCCAAATTTACATGTATAATTTGTATATGAAAAAGGGCACTTGGGTGACAGCTTATACAAAACAATAGCTTTGGCATTATTAGAATAGTTTAGATCAAATTGGGAAGCTGACAAGAATACACTACTAACCAAGATCTGAAATTGGGATTCCAACTCATGTAGAACTGATATGTATATGTTGGAAGATGTATAGAAAAAGCAGAAGGAACAACAAAGGAATATATTTTATCTTGTGTCTTTTCCATAAAATAAAATAAAATTCAAATAAAACCTTGTTCAAAAGCGTTTGTTTGGGTAAAATGGCTAAACTATCCTTATGGGCTAATAACTTTTTTGAACCAACAACCATATGCTTAGAAAGCAGACTTGGTTAATATTTTGGTATTTTAGTAGACGGTTTAACGGAAGAAGTGATGGATGATGTATACTGGTTTATCTGGATTAAATCCTAAATAAGCCACATCAAACAAGCCCCGAGTCTACACAGACGTCGAGGCTACCAAATATATTGAACATTGTCGAACAAAGCAGCAATAATCAATTAAGTCAAATGGTGTTTTGTTCATGGCGAAAACACACTTCACATATTTTTGGCACATCAATTGCTCAACTTTCTGAGGCATGCAAGCATTTTAAACAAATTTACCAATTTAATCTAGAAAAGTGATAAGAAAATGGCAATTGAAAAAGAAAAACAAGAGAATATTTTGTTTACCTTTATCATTTGAAGCAGGTGAAAACTTGGGATCCTTTATTGCACTGTTCTCACAGAATTCAGGCATGTCCTGTGATCTGATTTGAGTTGGGGAGCATGTGTTGCTCCTGATTGCATGATAACTGGGGCTCTGGTATCCCGTTTGGTGGTTCAAGTAAACATCCATACTAGCACCAGATGAAGAGGGAGCTATCTTTCTCTTGCTCTTGAACCTTCACCTAACACAGATGTCAGAAGCAAAAAGAGAAGCAAAATGTTCCCTTCAAAGGCTCTTAAGCTTGTCAAAGAGAGAAAAGTTCAAACATTTAGGATACCTGTCCTTGCGTTTTTCAAGATATCTTTGCACAGATAGTTTTCTACTTGCAGAACCTTCAGCTCCTAAAATGTCAAAAAAAAGGATCAATGAGCAAGAAGGAAGCCAAAACACAGTATCATTAAGCTTCACATTTCTAATTGATAAAAATACTTCAATTGAATATTAGACATCTATTATACTGATAACATCTCCAGAACTGAATGAATTCAAATATATTTTATGGTCAAAGATGGAAATTACAGTTAATTTAAGTTAAACTCAAGGAATGCAGTTGGAAATAACCAGTTTAGTCCTGCAGAACCAGATAGCTTGCATCCAACAACTTTGTTGTTCATAAATAAGCAAAAGTATTAAACAAATATTGACTGAATTGTGAATATAAGAACTTGTTTATTGAGACTAGGGAAAATCCCTGGAGGAGGCGCTAGCAATTTGTCCCAATGAGAAGAGCAAACCAAACTGCTAGGGTTGAGAATTATATTGAGATGAGGAATAAAAAAACTACATTTAGGAAAAAGAGAATCTTTAAAAAAGTATTTGACTTATTTCTTTCTTAACTACAACATAACAACTACTATTCTATTAGTAACCGCCATATATTCCTAACCGCTGGGTGTTCATACCGTGACACTTCAACCAAAGGCTTTAGTCCTTCCTCTGATTCATTAGCCCTAACATTTTCCCCTTCTATCAGAACCTCATGTCAATCAAGCTGCTTACAGTGAGAATAGAACTTGAAACCTCAGCATCTTACTTTAAGACTCTTACCACTTGAGCTACATTGAATGGGTTTGAATGTAATGTAAGGGCTTGTACATGATTGTAATGGAATTATGGAAACGGAAGAATTATACAATTAAGGTTTCTGAAGATCATAATTTCATTAAGGATGAAAACCTATTCACTTTGACAATGTCGTAGATGAGAGAATGCAAAAAGACAATTTATGCATAACTTTGTCGATGCCTGGAAGCCTATCTCTCTCATCACGTGGTGAACAATTTGGAAAGAAAATAATAGAAGAACTTTCTAAGGAAAAAGTTACGGCGTCGAAAGAATAAAATGTTTTATGCTTCACGCTTTCACTTCAATCGGAAAAGGGGATTTGTACGGATGAGAATTTTTTTATCTTATTGACATGTAACATTTTTGTGTTAATGATTTTCTTCCCTGTTTTGGTTTTATTCCCTTTCCCATCTAACCCTTTTGTGTTCTTGTTTTTCTTTCCCATTCTGGTTTCTTTCCCTTCCCCATTCTCCTCTTTGTAATGATTGAATGCTTCTTGCGTTCCTTTTCGTTTCAATGGAAAATTGACCTCTTTAAAAAGATGAAAGGAACAAAACACTTCATGGGTTGGAAAAGACAAGACAAAAGCTGAAAAAGGAAAAAGATTTAATCCCTCTACAGGACGTAGAAAGGCTTAAACAATTAAGTATGCAATGATGTCCATAAATCACAGGGCAACCTAGAAATGGTATAAGGTTCAGAATATTCTTAGAATATGACTTCCAACACTGAGAAGGAATTTGAATCAAAGAGGGTTCAATTAGAGCTCTCGCAAATGAAGCGTGATAAAGCGAATATATACTTTGCTGAATACCAGTTTACTAAGCTGTCCATTTTGACAACGATGAAGGACTTTTGACTAAAGCTTGTTAATGTTTTCTTTAAATAAACCTAATTTTTGGAAAGAAAGTATAAACCTTGTTTGATGAAAAAAGTGTGTATTTGAGTTAAATGACTAAAATATATTTTGTATTCAATATTTTAAAATGTTATAAAAATATAGTAAATGTATTTTACTATTTTAGTTGATGAAGTGATGATGGGATAAGGGGTTATTTAGATCAAATCCAAATAACCCTTCATAAAACAAGGCCTAAGTTACTTCAATCAGTTAGAGACCTCAAGAAATGCAATATAAGTACTGCAATCAAGGGGAAAAAAATATGTTGTGGGAAAGATAAACAAGATAATATTCCAGAAAAGTTTCACAGAAGTAATTAGTCCCACTAAAGCTAAATTGAACATGCTTACCAAGGTTGTCATCCAAATTCATCTCACTTTCCTCTCTGTGCAACCGAGAGTTGTCAGCGAAATTCACTGTGAAACCCAACCAAGTCACATGTGAGTGAAACTTGCTGGCAAATTAGTAGCAACCATTGTTTTACAATTCTCATTTCACTAATGCTCCCATGCAACCATGTTGGCAGGTAAGCATAAAAAGCATTTTTTTCCAATAATGCAAATAAGACTTTTCAGGTATACCACAAGCAACATATTAATAAAATTTCTCAAAAATAATTCCCTTGATAAATTCTCTGCTAAAATTCCTATTCATGCATGAGAACGAAACAAGAAAATGGCACAGATTAAAGTTGAGGGTTACTTGATATCCAGGTTGGAACAGGAGCATCAACTCCAGATTTGACACTAGAGACTTGTAAAATGCCCGGCAAAGCTTGTTGTCTAGTGGCTGCACCATCAAAAGGTCCTTCGAAAGGTAAATGTGGCGGACTTGCAGCAAGCTGCATCAGCAACCGTGCCTAAAGTATTGCTCATGTTAGACATACTGACAATTATATCTTTTAGTTTCAAACATCCACCCATAATGATAATACCTTGTCAGCTGGCACATCATCATACACATTCACCTTTCCACAATAGAAAATTGTCAATTGTCCAGCTGGCACGTTTGGCACATCTGATGTTCTAGAACCATTTTTTAGAACTTCAGTTCAAAGATCAATTGGTGAAAGAATGTGGTGTTATATCTCATAAAAGTAAAGACGATACCTAACTAAAGAGATACATGGCATAAACATGCAAAATGGACAGAATGTAGACCGCAAGAAACCATGAGAATCTCAACTAAGGTCAAAGAAACTTAAAAGCAGAATGACGCAATAAGTTGTCAATTTCTCTAGCATAAGCGAGCATTTCCTCTTTTTACAATATTTTGTTGCAGAAATATATAGTTTGTTATGCATGCAGATTTTTTTTTATTGTAGGGTCCATTGGATCCACAGAGAATGAAGCCACTAAGGAACTTCTATTTTTGTGGATGAAACATCATGTTTTAGCAACGGACTACCAACCTACCACTACATTAATTATCCACTAATAATGTCACCTAAAAGTAATTGTCCACCATATGCATATGGGTGAAATCAATTTCATCCTACTGAAATCTAAATGCCTGGTCCAATGAGCGATAATCATGTCTCACCAGATACACCTCAAATGTAAAAAGCTTTGGCATTTTCATCAAAAGCCAATCATGTTGCCCCTAAACCTAATTATAAAACAAACATTCAACAAGTGAAGCAGACTGAATGTGCATTGACATCACTCTGCACCATTACACCAAATGACCTTCAGTTAACGTTTGATTATTACACTACACAAAGCTTGTCCCCTTAAATGCAGGATTAATACACGCACGGTCCGACATGAAGAAATAAGAAAAATGGCTACCTTTGGTAACTTGGTATGAATTATTATGGAGCCAGAGTCAACACATCTCGCACAAACCATATAAACTTATATAATATATGATCTCAGAGTACGTAGGAAAGGAACAACTGATTCAGCTGCAGCCTAGTTGCCTAGGCAAACAACTTGAATCCCCCAAAACCTCCATCATAGATTGTATCCAGCATGCAAAAAGAAAAGTACCCAGGAAACAACAATGGGTAAAGGAGGGGAAGATATCTTTTGTTAAACTTTCAAAAATCCTAAAAGTTGAAGCAAAATCATTTGTGTTTGCAATAAAATGTCAATGTATTGGTGCTAAGAAACAACCTGGGAGGGGTTGAAACATTAATGTCAGAGGTAGCTACATGACCGGTCAATACATCGTCTGGAATATGATCGGATTTTTCAGAATCCTTTCCCCGGTAAGGTACAGTTTCTTCGGCCGACGAAGGACTTGATGGAGTATTCCCACTTGCTGCTCTTGGGGCCTACTTGGCAAATCAATTCCATGTTTATTATATATATATTATATAAATATATTAATCAATTATTGAAACAAAGTATGAAAGTGATAGGAATAGTCCATAATCATTCTTTTAAGGGGATAATATAAAAAAATCAGTGCTTTTGTGTATTTGTGTTATGAATATTTTCGGGTTAAGAAAAGAATGAAAGATAATTGAAACTCACAATATGGAGCTTCTTCCGAGCGGCGCCGGCAGCATCGGAATCCGGCGTGGATTCGAGAAGTGTCTTAAGAGAGATGACCTGCTGGATCGCCTGCGATTTGTTCCAAGAAGGACGCCGCATTCCTGTACGGAAGTGTTAAATTATTGGACATGGAAGTGAGGTAGAGCTATAACACAGGTGTTTGAACATGAAAAGAGTGAGAGAACCTTTGGCTTTGAGGTAACGGCGGCAATCTTCGCGAGTGAGCTGAGAAATATCTTCTTCAGTGAGCTGATGGAGGGGTTTGTCGAGAGGTGAACGGAGAACGGTCTCTTGAGACGCCATGGAAGAAGATTCCGGCCGGAATTGTGAGATTATCGCCGGATTTACATAGATCAGTGAGATGGATACATGTGAAACCCCAGAATTTCCTTTTTGCTTTAGCTCCGGTACGGTAGAGAGAGAAAGAGAGCTGGGGGGTGGGTTTCAGTTGAGGTTCAGCATAATATTATTTATTTATTTATTATTTTAGTATGCAACCCCAGCTCGCCACGTTGCTATCGTTTCCGCCCATTTCTCTATATCAATAATTACGGCGTGGGCGCCCTTGATGGTTTAATAATTTCCTTTTTATCAGGTTAAGAGTAAAAATATATTTTTAAAAAGGTTAAAAGTATATATATCATTAAAGTTGTTAAGGATATATACAATACATTTGAAATCGACGCGTCAAAATATTGTAAACGGTGAATAGTATTTGGAGTTTGTATGGAGTAGTATTGCATTCATTTTCGAATATAATTCAAATGATTGTTGGGTGTATCTAGTTCGAAAAAAATCCTGAAACTTTCAATTATTGTAATCGTTTGATTCGTATCATTTATAATGCTATTATTATTACGTTTTATGAGATTCGGTAAGAAAAGTTAGTAGGGTTTGTTGGAGAGTTAATCGTTTTGTTTAGAATTTACAAACATAATGAGTTTTTTTTTTCATGCATTTTTTTCATTGTATTTAAAAGTTTTTTTTAATATAAATGGATTTTTTTTTAAATATGAAAAAAAAAGTAATTTATAGTGAAAGGGAAATCGAAGAAAAGGAATGACATGTCACCAGCTTTAAAGATAATAAAAGTGTGAAAAAAAATTGTTATTTTTTCAAACAATCAAATTACGCCATATAATATGTAACGAACACTTTCAAATTTACTTTTCAATCATTTAAAAAAAATAATAAATAAATAAACTATCAAAATACTCTACACATCAGATTTTATTATTATTATTTAATTGGGTAAATGTGATTTTCATTTAAGTCAAGTAATAGAAATAACTTCACTAGAAAGATATAATATGCCTTGCTTGCTGGTTTACATAATAATGTATATATCAAATTAAAAGGAAAAAGCGAATATTCATTTAATATGATTTATATAAGAAAAAATGTTTTAATTACTTTTTTTTAGTTAACACAATGGTCAGGCGTTATTTTTTTTATTTTATATAATATTAAAATTATTAATAATTCAAGTAGTTTAGTTTAGTTGGTTAAGTTATATAATATATAATTTATAAGAAATTTATATTTAAATCTCGTTAAGGTATTTGTTTTTTTCAAATTCTTTTGGGGTATAAGATGGAGGTCCCTAGGACATTGCTTTATCCTAGTGTCTATATTTTATTATTATTTGTATTATAGAAAATTAGTGATTCATTAAAATGTAAAACTCAATATGAACTCAAACAACTTAAATTTTTTAGTCTTTTTAAACAAAACTCTTCCTCTTCTATTTTAATGAGTAAAATTTATAATTTATGAACTAAATAAAACTATAAAATATATTATGATAATAAAACTTAAATATAATATTATAAACATCAGCATAAGAAGTTTGTTTAGAAAAGTTTGCAGACTTTTTAACTTGTTTGATGCTGAGTTATTTAGGATTTTTTATTTAAATATTGTTTAATATTAAAAAGAAGTTATTTAAATTTTTAATTGATTGAATTATTTTAATGACTTTTATATTTAAATTTTATAAAAAAAAAAGTACAAATATTTTAATATTTAATTTGTTAAATTAAGTGATTAAATAATTAACAAAAATTGATATATAAATTTAAAAGAAACATAAAAGTATATGTGTTTGTAAATGTATACAAATACACAAACATAATAGGAGATAAAAAAATAAAATAAAATGAAAATCAAGTAAAAGTAATATGAAAATAAAAACAAAAACACAAACATATCAACTGATTATCAAGTTCTCAATTCTCGAGAATCTCGATTAGCTTTCCGATTGAATCTATAAACTTTTCTGAACGAATATAAGAAAACGTCATAATAATATCATTATAAATCAAATGTATACACAGGAGATTACGATTATTGAACGTTTGACAATTTTTTCTAATCAAATAGTCTATCAGAAAATAATCGAGATTATTATAAAAAAAAAATAGATATATGTAATATTAGTCGTTTCAGTCTAAACTTTTATGCAACTATTCAAACATTTTGAAAAATAAATTTCATTTATACGATCATTGTATTCCGAATATAATTTAAACAATAATTACACCAATAATATAAAAATATAAATGAGTTAACAAATTTCACATTCATATTTAGGAAAAAATGGAAAAATTATAATAGTAACAAAATTAGCTCTGCTATTTTAAATTATTGATTGTTTTTATTTTTAGTGTGAAAAAAGAGATCATTCTAGTTTCTCTTGACAGTTCATCTCAAAGTGTCTTTGTCACAATTAATTTTAATTTTAATTATTTAATTTATTAATTAAAATATATTTATTTATTTTTGTAAATTTTAAATATAAAAAAAATCATAGAGACCCAACATCAAGCAAGTTCTTCATGAAAATGTGATATGCTTTTGGTATTGAAGTATTGAATTTGATTATTTATTTTCTAGATCAAAATCTTAATACATATTATCATATTCAAATTATATCCATAATAAATAGAAAACGTTTTCATTTTATAGTTCTAGGGATGAATTGTTTTAATTACAAAGTTAAAGATGATAAATGAAAACAATTTAAGTTAGAGGGTACAATTAATTTTTTTTTTATTTAAGAAGAAACCGGATGTCTCTGGAACATCGGAAAAGTAACGGTAATTCTTCACCGGCGAGCAATCCAGGATTCTAGAAATGTCTATCTTCTTCTTCTTCTTCTTAAGATTCGATTCATCCCTTTAAAGGGTTTTCAATTCCAGTTCTTATCTACACTCCATCTTCAATCCTAGTTAATATTCATTTGAGGGGTTTTAGGGTTTATCACCAGATGTGGCAGACGGCGTTCTGGAAAGATGACGTGGAAACGGGAGTTGGCCGGCCGTTGTATCCGACAATGTTGGAAAGTCCAGAACTCCGATGGGGTTTTATTCGAAAGATTTACTCCATCTTGACCATCCAATTGTTAATCACCGTTGCTGTCGCTGCGATTGTCGTTACCGTCCACCCAATCGCCGTCTTCTTCTCCACTACCCCTGCTGGATTAGCCCTCTATATCATCCTCATCATCATCCCCTTCATTGGTATAACATGTTTTCATTTCTAATTAAATTAAAACCATTGTAGATTTCTTCTAATTCTTGTTTGATTCTTGTTTCAGTTTTATGCCCGTTGCATTATTATAGTGAAAGACATCCATGGAATTACTTCCTTTTAGCCATTTTCACTGTCAGTCTTGGGTTTTCAGTCGGATTAACCTGTGCTTTCACCAGCGGTAATTATTAAGCAGTAGTTTTATGTTCATATAAATATATGCAATTGAAATTGAAACTGAAATTTGATGTTATTATATATAGGAAAGGTAATATTGGAATCGGTGATATTGACTACGGCTGTGGTGGTGAGTTTGACACTGTACACTTTCTGGGCTGCTAAAAAAGGGCATGATTTCAATTTCTTGGGGCCTTTCTTGTTTGGCGCCATTTTTGTACTCATGATCTTCGCCTTCATTCAGGTAAGTAACTTAGCAATCTAGAAGAACAATAAGTTGACATGATCTTGATCTTGATTTTGATTTTTGTGAGTGTTTCATGCAGTTGTTGTTTCCCTTGGGGAAGATCTCGGTGATGATTTACGGGTGTTTGGCTTCGATAATATTTTGTGGGTATATCATATACGACACAGACAATCTGATCAAACGATTCTCGTACGATGAATACATATGGGCATCTGTGTCCCTCTATTTGGACGTTATCAATCTCTTCCTCTCTGTTTTGACCATCTTCAGAGCTGTTGATTCTTGAAATATTACTAAGGATGCATGTATAGTATTACTAAAGATGCATGTTGATTTTAGACACTATTAGCTGAATCATCAATACATATCAAAACATGAATATAAAGATTGAGTTTTTAAATGATAAAATGAGATCTGGTTAACTTTTCTTGCCATTGTTGTGTTCTTGACTTTTGGGCTTTTATGTTACTTGATCATTATCAATCTCTTCCTCTTTATTTGGACTATCCAACCGTTATATATAAAATTTTGATATAAAAAAATAAGTGATCTATTTAGGATAAGATAATGAATATTTTTTAAGATGTACTAAGATGATGTATCTAAATATCCAATATCTGCATTTAAATTTATCTAAAAAAAACGTATTTAGTAATTAACTAATAGTCACGGATGTACTAATTTGTTTAGTAAAATTTTAATTAGTCACGGATGGAGTTAGATATTAGGGCATAATAGGACAACCACATGGTAAGGATTTCATTCTTAGACTTGACTTCAAAGTGATTTTCATTTATCATTTTCTAGACCATTCAAACCTTATAAAATATCAGTTTTGTGTTCCCATAACAAATAGTCTATTTATTGATGGGCGAACGGGATTGAACCCCTGCGGGTGGTGGATTCACAATGAAGGTCTGGCTACATCTACCCCGGTTTAAGTTTTAAGTTTCGAGGTTAGGGCAGTAAATAAGTCAAACTTGCTCGCGAGCCGCTCAGTACTTTGACCGAGTTCGAGTCATGCTCATATAATATTTGTTTGATGGCTTGTCGAGCCTGATAATAAATAATATATATTATTTATTTAATTTTAATTCAAATTTTTAAGTCGAGTATGTAGGTAAATAGTCGTGTCGAGCTAATAAAAATTTAATCCAGTCGAGCTCAAGTTAGATTGAACTCGACTTAACTCATTTGCAACTCTACTCTGTGTCAAATATATTGGAAAATGAAGGTCTGACGAGACTTCTTATCTCCAGAATTTTGATGAATCAAGAAATCTAATCTTCAAGCCTACATTGGATTGAAATAAACCACAAATTTGTATTATTTTTTCACACAAAAGGATTGTTACTTGAGCATAGTCAGTCATGTGGGCTCAGACTCAGGCCTGCATTGAGATGAACTTGTGGGCTCAAATTCTCATTTCTTTAATTGTTGAATCAAATAGGTGATGTAAAGTCTTGATTGGGCCCATCTAAATGAGTCACAATTTTATACGTTTTTGAAATAGGGCCCAGCTAAATGAGCTTTCTCTTTTAAAATAAAAAGTTATTTTTTTTTTTTTTTAAAGAAGAGTGAATACGTAATGCCATTAAAATTTTGATTTCTTTTATGATTTTACGATTCTAAATAAGGTTAACGAGTCTGATATTAGATAAATTTTTACGATAATAAAATTTTATAATTTTACGAATTTATAAATAATTTTGATTTTATGATTTTATATATTTTATATTAAAAAATAAATTTATATTTATAAATTAAAAGAAATATATTTATTCAAATTAATTAATTATTATAATTAATCTTCTAATATAATTTTTTTTAGTGTTGTTTACTTAATTCATTTTATATTTAAATATATAATTTTTTAAAAATTAGTTAGACATAAAATAATTAATTATATATATAAATAATAATAATATATAACTAATATTTTTCAAATTAAGCTTACGTTTTTTTTTAGTTTTACGAGTTCACACCTACCAATGTAAACTCTCAATTTTAACTACTTTAAATAGAACATTGCATTTGCTCTAATTTATATGAGGTCATGATTAATTGTAGAGTTCTTAAAAAGAATATAAAAAAGTAAAATGTAATAATAGTAGGTGGATTATGTTAATAAACGTGGTTGAATTGAATTAAATAACTAAATTTAAAAGTAAATAATTTTTATAATGAAATTGATCAAATAACTGAATAAGCCCATTTAAATATTTTTAGTTGTTACCAATTTCTAAAACACTACTGTGAGTGGACTGATTTACTTGTTGCACCATTAAACGTGAAAGAAAGGATCAAATAAAATGTTTATAAGTCAAATCCATTTCCTTTTTTTCTCCAAAAATTAAGTCAACTTCTTTTCCCTTTAAAAAAAAAAAAAATAAAAAAAAAATAAAAAAGGTCAATTTCTTTCCCTGTTTAATCTCTTTGGAGACAGAAATGGGGTGCAATTTCCATCTCCCACCATATATATTTTTTTAATCTTTTTACTTTTACTTTACAAAACTTTATTATTATTGTGATAAGACGCAAATGTTAATATATATTAAAATAGAGAAATATTATGTCAAATTATTTCAATGTATAAGTACTATCCTTTTATAAAGAAATAATAATAATGTGGGAGAAAATAAATAAATCGATCAAAAATTCTTTTAAATTATTTAACTTCAATCTCCTCACCCACCCACACATACATTAAATTATTTTATTATTTATCTCATTGTAATAAAATATGTTTAATTATTTTATTATCTATCTCATTCTAGCATGGGAAAACGGATCATTCTTAACATGGTGAGAATTAGTGTCTTTGTTTTGGCCTTAAATATTATTTTAATCTCATTAAAGGGTTGTGTTTGGATTGGTTTGGATGACATGTAATTGTAATTTTGAATTTGTGTATTAGGTTTAACTTGGACAATGTTAATTTGAAAATATTTTCTTGTAAAAATAACTACAAAATAATATACCATTTTCTCATGGAGTTTACCAATGTAAAAATTTAGATAGTAGGTAATAATGTCAATCTAATTTGGTAGTGACTTTGTTGATTTTTTAAAATTTGTGAATGTACCACAATACTTGTGTTGTCGAATTACAAACAATATCATCCTACAAGCATGACACAATCATACACATAATTAGATTAATTAAGTTAAAGCGAGTTTCTCTTCACGATTCAATATTCAAATGAAGAAACTAATTTTGAAGAAATATTTGAGTTCAGATTCTTTTCATCTATACTTACAAATTTCTTACCCACAATCTCTTTGTAATAGATTATCATTTTTCAAACAAGTTGTATTTTGTATGCCCTAAATATTATTTCTTTTGTTTGTTCATTTTCAAAAGAGGGATGAACACAAGATAAAAGAGTTTCTTTAGATTCATTATGATATTGATAACCTTTTGAATTTCAATTAGGTAAGCTATATATTCGACCATACAAGACGAACAAAATATATGTTTAAGCTATAATATTATGAAAATTAAAGAAAATTGTAAATAATTAATGGGCAGATGACATATGTAAGTTTGGAAAGTTGCATCGACAGTAGAATATTCCATGTGGGCACATCACATGGAATGCTTTTTTTGTTGGAGTGGAAGGCAAATGTTTTTGACAATATATATATATATGTCACATCTCTAATTCAATTATAGAGCTTATGGGCCACGTTTGGAACAGTGCAAACAACTTACATAATTAATTATTTCTATTATATATATATTAATAAAACAAGCACATGCACATACCCAATAATTCTATATATACTCCGTTTCTAACCACATTCTTTCATGTTGGGTATTCTTTATTATTAATACGTGTTTCTCGAATTTAGATTACATTATGGTTTTTGCCTTTGCTACCTTATTTTCTTTTATTCATTTAGTTGAAAGAAAAAGGTACCCTTAATTATGTCAATTTTGATATGATTATTGATTAGATTTATATATAATTTTAGGCAGCGTTAAGATGAAGCGACACAAATAGGTTGTTACATGAACGAGGAATAAAAGGAGGAGGGCGGCCAAATGCATATTAGGAGTTTTTGGATTTGGATTACGTATCAGAGAAATTGCGTGCAAACTATGATTACTATCCACGAAATATTGTATGCAATAATTGTTGCAAAGAAATCTTTTTTCCCTTTATTTTTTCATTCCAAAATACAACTTTAATAAGTTAATTAATTGAGAGAAGGAAATAGAAAAATCACCATTTTAAAAAGAGAAAAAAATGAGGAACTACATGTACAATAACATCTTTGTACATCTACTATGTCAAAAATATCTCACACAATCTCCCTTTTCTGTGAAAAATGAAAGATGGAGGAAAAAACCGTTTAATTATGGCGTCGAGTCTTAATAATTTTCATTTTGTAAGTTTTTTCTTCTCTCCACATGCGACATCGATCATAGACAAATTTTCAATCATTTTCGGTCTTCTAAGTAATACACCAATAGATCTCTCTATTGGATTGAAAATAGGTTGCTAGAGTTTTTTTGTCACCATTTTTACTTATTTTTTACTATGGAGAATGCAACAATTTTTTATTTATTAATTTTTCGATGGGAAGAATGCAACTATTTGATTGCTTATATTATGTTTCATTTACTTGTTTTATTTATTTTTTCTTTATTTTTGAGCATTCAACACTAGCTAGTGTCAACCTTTATATATTGTTTTATATATGGCCTTGTCTAATTATAAATTATTAATCAAATGGAACTGATCACATAAAAAGTTCAATATACTTCATGTTCAATACTCTAGGTCTGGTCATCGCAATAGTTAGGTTGACACAATTTATTTTATATTTATTCATTATTGAAAAAAAGTGGACCGGGATGATTGAATCTACAATAACTACTTTATCTTTATTTATATAATGAATAATGAGTTGTTTATATGTATAGGAATTTGTAGCTTGATTTGGTATCTAATTAATGGGAATAATGGGGTAGGTATTTATGTCGAAAAAATATAGTTGGTAGCTTCTAGAATGACTGATTTTGTTGTATGAAATCTTAAATATTACTTTTAATTATATATACAAATGATCGTCATTTTACATTTTATAGGGTTTGAAATTGACAAATTTGGAGTGTAACGCAATTTTGGTAATGATTTTTTAGAAAGAAAATGTATTTTTACTATCGTCTCAAAAGATTTATGTTACACGTTCATTTCAATCCGGAAGAGAGGGCATATACGGGATGATAAATTTTTTATCTTATTGAAATTTAAAATTCTTACATTGTTTTTTTTTCTGCACTTTTATTCTTTTATAACGTATCTTACGCTATTTTTAATAAAAAGTTACTTAAAAGAAAATGTATATTCCAGGTTAACCTATTCAGGAATCAACTTCTTACGTCTTCCCTATATTCCCAAGACTATCTTTGTCTTAATTTCTAGAATCTCATCTGAGATTATTTACTGATTGAGTTTTAATTTTTAGGGTTTGATTTGATTATTGTATTACCATTTTGTTTGATAAGAAATGAATTATAATCCCGATTATTATTGGGTGATTTATTTTTTTTAGTGCGAGTTCCAGTATTGGGTGGCGTTAGTTGTTAAATTTGATTTAGTTTTTTTTAAAACTAAGTATATGATAAATTTAAAAAGTTTTAAGTTGAGGTGGAAGATTATGATTATGTTGTGATTAAATTAATAAAAAAAATGTGACGAAGATAATTTGATTATTATTTTAAGAATTAAGAAAATAATATTTAGGATTTTTTTTTATAAAGAATTGGTTGAGTAATAAAAGTTTTCTGGTATGTAATGAATATAAGATGAGGATAATGAATGATTATAGAAGAATATAGTTTGTGGCTATGAATTATACATGTAATTAGTGGGTGAGTGAGTGGGGATTTAATAAAATGATGTATCTGGTGATTCTTAAACTTGAGAAGGATTTTCCTAGAAAGATCATCATCTCATATCAAAACATCATCCTCCACCATTAAAAGTGAAATTAATTGTCACACATTATTTGCTATGTTAAAGATTATATTAAATTAATAATTATTTTATATGATTCTCACACTTCTCAATCTTAATCATTATTGAAAGTTTCCTTCACTATAAAACACTAACATCAATATCAAAATAGTGTTATAATTTTTATTCTAAATTTTTATTTTTAAAATTTATAATCTTAATAATTTATGTCAATAAATTGAGATAAATTAATGTAATTCCAAAAATATACATGAATTTGTAATGAAGAACGATTTTTTAAGTTATTCTTCGAATTTTACTCGATTTTGAATCTCTCAGCTCTGAATCTAAATTTAGACCTGTATCAGAATGTTTGACATGGAGTTTAGGCCTTCCAACATTTTATTGATAGTAAGTAATCTTGAGAGTGAACAAGTTTCTACATTTAGATATGTTATCTATGTAGGTTGAAGATCTAACTTTAATATACTTATTTACTATTAAGTCATCAATAAAATAATAAATGATATTTCTACTTCTACACAAATATATTTTATATGTATTATAAATGTTTAAATAAGCTCATTACTTTTATATTTTAATAAATAACTTTAATTAAGTTTAATTTTTATTAGGATAATAACCAATTATCATGTACTTAAAAAAAAATATATAAGAACTACTATACAATTTACTAATGTTGGAATTAATTCCAACAAATAATTAATCCATGATTAACATGCTCCAAAGTATAAAACTAAAACTCTATATTAGATCTAGTTAAGGTTCATAAAATATAATTCATAAACAATCAAATCGAACCTCACATCTAATGTCTCATTTTTTATTACTTAATTTCAAGCTTTCTTATCAACTAAACACGACTTGAAATACCAAATTCTAAAAAATTCCTTAATCCAGCGCGGCATAACTCATTCAATGTTCACAAAAATTTAAATAATTCCCTAAATCTTAGCAAAAAAATAAGCAAAGTAGAAAAATATGAGAAGTCTTACTCCTTGACCACAGTCCACAAGACATATAATAAATTACCGATGCTAGAATTGAATATACAATTTATTTCGATTTGATTCCCACTCAACTATCGCTTTGAATAATACTCCAACCAAATAATCATATTGTAAGGAATCACATAACTCACAGTAGCTGATCATGTAGTGTAGAATTTTTGAATTTAAAATGTTAATTTTCAAGTTTGATTCGCATTTCAAAAAACACATTGATTTAATTGAGTTTGTGAAATTTGATATTAAACATGTTTGTCTCGTTCAAAAAATAGTTCAAAAAATAATGGAAAAAAACCCACCAAAGTTCAGTGGTAAAAGTCGGCTTAAGAGATCAAAATGTCACGAGTATGATTACATTTGTAAACGCTTTGAGCAATATCTCACTAAACTAGACATTTCTGACAAAAAAATTTTTTTTTATAAAATGAGCAATATATATGAGTAGCCTATTGAAAAATAAAGTCTCCGAGTTAGGTGAAATAATTGTATCCCCACTTCAATAATTCATGTGAATTATAAGTATAAAAAGTTAAGATTGAGAAAATGGTCAAAAGAAGGCTTAATTTAGTAAAATATATATGTTTGAAGAATTTGATGTCACCTTTTGTGCACTTTATGAGGCTATAACCTAGTTGTCTTTGAATAATAATAATGAATGTTGTCATCTGGTTTATGTCAATTAAATACCTTAATTAATTACAGCCTTATAAGATCTTGCTTTCCAAACTCCAATAAATAAATAAATAAATAAATAAATAAATAAATAAATAAATATTGTTGTTTAAAATTAGTGATTATATAACATGGAATTTCAATATTCAATAGTGTTTTATAATAAAATAGAAAATATAAAAAGTGTCAAATCTATATAAATAATATATATATAATTAGAGATGTAAATGAACCGAGCTGCTCGCGAGCTATTCGAATCCCGGCTCGACAAAAAGCTCGTTCGAGCTCGTTGGTTAGTCTTAAGGAGCCAAGCTCAAGCTCGTTTAAAAGCTCGAAAATTTAAACGAGCCAAGCTTGAATTTCTCGATATTCGACTCGTAAGCTCACGAACATGTTCGTTTATAGGCTCGCTTATAAGCTCGCGAACAAGTTCTTTTATAGACTCACGAACACGTTCGATTATAATATTGTTTAAATATAATTTATAAATTATTAAAAAAAATAGTAATATATAAATATATATTATAATAATTAATATTATTACATGATTATATTTATATTAATATAATAATAACGAGCTTTAAACGAGTTCTTAACGAACTTTCTAAACGAGCTTTAAACGAGTCGAGCACGAGCGGCTCGTGAGCTCAAATAAATCCATACGAGCCGAGCTCGAGCTCGATTGTAAAAGCTCAAAACGAGCTCGAGCCGAGCTCGAGCCCGAATATATACTAGACGAGCCGAGCTCGAGCATGTCACTGTTCGGCTCGGCTCATTTACATCCCTATATATAATGAATATTTGAGTCGGATCGTGAGTTGACCCGCCAAAAAATTTAAAACGGTTAAAAATAAAATTGAAAATGCTATAGGTATATTTCGAACTTACATCTTAACGAAAATATGTGCAACCCTTTAACCAGCAACTAATCTAATATACTTTATATTTTAAATTCAAACACCAAATTTGATGAATGTAAGACATCTCTAACCCTAACAATATAAGCTCAATTTTTTAACTAACTAATATATATATAATAATAATATTAATAATGTTTAATTTGAATTTATATGATAATATTTTGTTTATATTCTCACCCCTACAAATGTAGGGATTCATGCTACATATAAATTGATCCATTTTGAATGTTTAGTGGATAAATCAAGACTTTATATATAATATATATTATTAGAGTTTTTAAAATTATATATAATGTATACATGTCAAATTAAATAAACAAAAGTAATTCCTTCATGGAATAATTAAATTTTGTTGTTTGACTATCAATTCAAACTACAATATTAATTAATTATATACGTACAATTTATTTTAAATAGAGATTAGGAAATTAAATCTTTTCATATTTGTCAGCTTAATATATAATCATGATAGTTTAATTAGTCAAAAATAATGATTTCTTAATTGGATCAACCATATCACATTGATTAATTTAAATAATTTGTTAATTTGTGACTTCTTGCTATAGAGCTAATTATATATAGTACACGTGAATAAATCCAGATCACACACACAAAAAAAATAACTTTTAAATTTATGGTAATTTATTTATTTAATTGTAAGCCTCTGATCACCAATCTTATGAGCTAGATCAATCAAACTATTTTTCGTTATTAGTCTTGTGTCTTTAATTAGTTACACTATTTGATCAATTTGAAATGGTTATAATTGTCAATAAAATGAATTAATATTTTGTAATTATGCTTTGTCAATTTAGAAAGAAAGTAATGCTAGAATATTTAAAAATAAAGCTTGATCATAGATTACTCTATAAAAGGATTCACAAATTCAAGGTTTTATTTGTTACCAGCTTTTCATAATTTATTTATCATCACAACTTATAATGGTCGGTACAATTAGGTTTGAACATCTAATTAAAAGTTAACTTCCACTTGAAATAACTTAATTATTTTTTAAAGTTGTGTATATAACTACTTATGAGTTTTTTTTAAAAAAAAGTCTTTATACAATGAAAAACGATGAGTCCTATGTGAATTTTTTTTGTTATTATATTCATTTAACTTGTTAATTTTTATGTTATATTATCAACATTAATAATTTTATATTATATTAAACGTGTGTAGTTTAGTTGGTTATATGATATAATATTTTCTAAGAGATTTAAGGGTTTTAGGCGGCTGTATTAGTTGCATTATCCTAAGGTAGATCCTGTCTATAAAGAAAATTAAAATTATAAAAATATGAATATAAAAACAAAAACACGAACAAGTGATCAATAAAACGTGTTTAGATATAAAATTTACACATTTATTTATAAATACAAATTTATTTCTAATTATAGAAAAATATATGAATTATTGATATACAAATTTAGATTTTTTCAAAATAAATTAAATATTTGTTATAATTTTTAGTTACCTCTGAGTTTAAAAATATTGAATAAATATATATTAAATAAAATATTGAGTAGAAACAACTAATTAATTAATTAATTATAAATATCAATAATTAAAAAGTAGTGCATGAAGTAGCCAATAGAAGTTGTCCGCGTTAGTGTCATTGACAAGATCCATATATATATATTATACCATAATGAATCCATGATATCTCCATTCCACTATATAATATATATGCGATCTTTTAAGTCACATGATTATTTATTTATTTATTTATTTAGAACTCAGTTTTGAATATATTTAAGTTATATTAATTATTCAAATATGAGTATTTTAAGTAAATATTTATATATTTGAGGTTGAATATAATTTAATTATTTTTTTGATAAGGGCATATCAGTATATATATATATTGAACATAGAAGAAGTAAGAAGAAAATGAAGATCACCAAGAGTTGTAAACTGTTTCTATACCACTTAATTAATTCTTAGTTTCCATTATGACTATCTTGACGGACATACTTTAGTGACCGTATTCCATCGAAGTGAACCATGTACAGGGTCGTCACGAATGTTGGACCAGTGTAAACTTAAATTTTGTGTTCCTAAAATTTTAAACAATTATTGTTATTTTTAAAAAAAAATTTAATTTAATTTAATTAACTAATTATATAATTAATATTTATATATAATATAAAATGTGATATAAATAATTACTATATTATAATACTAAAATAGATAAAAAAAAGTTATATATATTATATAATATATATTTAATATAAAAAATGATATTTTTTTAATAAATATAATATATAATTAATAATACTATTACATATTAAAAAATTAAAGACTGAATGAACTTGGGGCCTATACAACTGCATAGTTTGTCTTATCCCGTCGGTCCTTATCATGCATAAAATTATTATGACAATTTGTTCACTAAGATGAGTTCATAAATTTATTTGTGAAGAAATTTTGAGGGTCAAAGATTTTATCAAAGATCTCGTTCTTTAGATCAATGTTATTCACAGTGAAATTTTTACGTATGGCATGTGCATAAAAAAATGTACATGAAATTCTTATGAGAAGATTGAATCAACAACTCACTTATTTTTGCATTTTCGATGGGTGACCAGTATCTGAAGTCTTTTGTCGAATATCCCTATGATTCATTGGGTGATGTTTGAGTTTTAAATAGTTGTCGGAAAATTTGAATTTATGCGGCTAATATGACAGACATACATGATGAGTTATCATCCCAATTATTTTTTGGTGGACTATTTGATTAGAGAGAAATTGTCGAAATTTCACTGATCGTAGTTGTCTGATGTGTATCATTTATAATGCTATTATTATGATATTTTCTTAGATTTATCCGGAAAGCCGGTAGAGTCCGTCGAAGAGTTAATTATTTTTCTTGAGGACTTACGATCTCGATAACCTATTGAGTAACGTTTTATATTTTTAGTTTTTGTTTTTCATTTTTTTATCTAATAATTTTGTTGTTGTGCTTAAATAATTTTTATCATTTTTAATATACATGAACCTTTTAAAAAAAAATAGTTGTCAATTTATGATAATCGAGTTTTATGATGAATGAACTCATTATTATTTTTATATATATAAGTAGTTTCATATTTGTTAATCATTTGATTTTTTTTTTTTTTTTTATATATTTAGTTGTTTTCTCTCAAGTTAAGTTTCATCAATTTTTATTTAGTTTTAAAAAACTCTAATTTTTTTGAAGTATTATAACTAAATATTTGTAGAAGAAAGAAGTGAAACCAATTAACTAAATTATGGTTATTGTATATAACCCATTTTATTTGTAAACTGTTATTCTCAATTAAATAAAAATCGTTTTTATCATGAATAAGTTTGCTATATAAATTTTAAATTTAAATGTCTATTTTTTAATTAGATAGCATTGGTGCTTATAAGCATAGATAGAAGGATGTGATGGAATCGGGTCGGAGCAAAATGAACTTTGTTTTTTTTTAATAATGTTTGTATGTCAGATATTTGGATTGTGTGAGGAGGGGTTGAGTGATAATCATTATTTTTATTTAAATTTTTGTTTGATTCCTTATGTCTAATAATATTTTTACAATAAATGATTATTTTTTAAAAATAATTAACATATGTAAAACAAATATATCATGTATTTTAATATTTTAAATATAATAATAGTTATATTAATTAGCGGAACTAGGATTTAAAATTTTTCCATGTTAAAACTATTTCAAAAAATTTACTCGGGCTAGAATGATAATAATATCAGGAAAACAAACAAAATATGTCTAGTTTATTGTCGATAATTCCCTTTAACGACGAAGAGTCTATCAATAACGACGATATTTTCTCGTCTTTATTGACATTTACATACAAAATATTTTAAATTACCAAACTTTTGGTTATACTTGTATATAAATCCACCATTGATAGTGGAGTCTGATAATGTTTTTAAATCAAAATCTTGTTTAATTTCTTCTCATTACATATTTTTTTCCTTCAATTTTCTTGAGCCACCCCAATTTTTTTCTTCATTATCTTTGTGCAAATCATAACTCTAATTTTTTAATACGTCTTTAGGTATAAGTTTTATATATGTAATAATTGTAACGAGGTATATAATTAAATTATATACGGTAATTATATATTATTATTTTTGTTTGTATTATAAGAAATTTTTTAATTATAATTTTGTATTTTCTTTTATAGTATATGAATATAAAATTTATTATTTTAATTAATCAAAGTAAAAATATGAATTTAAAATTATTTTTATATAATAAATATTTAATTATTATTATTCTTTTAATTTATTTATTATTACAAACTATTGTACTATTATTATTTGACAGTGTAAGTATTATATTTTATAATTAATTTAATTTTAATTAAAATATAAAAATTAGTTATAATATAAATGGTAATTTATATTTATTAACGATCGTAACTCAAATATGTAGGTATGTCATATCAGTCATATTAATCCAAATTTTTTAATAACTACTCAAAGATTCAAGAATCACTCAGATCTCAGTAATACTCTATAAAAAATTCCAAATATTAGTCATCATTCGACAATAAAAAAATTAAGTGAATTGTCGATTCAACCTCCCCGTGACACATACAATAACGACTAACCCTAATATAACATTTTTTCATTCACATACCATTCGTTAGAATTCTACCATGAATAACGTTTCATCCAAATAACGAGATCTTGGATGTAATTTTTTACTCTCAAAGTTTATCCCAACAAAAGTTATATGGAATAATCTTATCGAATAACTAGCAATATCCCATATGAAAACTATCAATATTTTGCCAACGCATAATATTTTGTTCAGACGGTGACACTTGTTTACGTTCTACCAAAAGTAAAACTATATTATATGATAACTCTCCCTAATGTTTAACCTCCTTTTATATTTAATTTGGTTAGCGAAACTACTAGACCGATGATCAAACATTTTTTAACTGTGTCATTTTTACATATAGCAATGAAAACAAGCTTATGATACGATCGCAGCTAAATTTTTGACACTACACCAAATATCGTCCCAAATACTGATAAAAGAATCATCACCAACAATGAATCTAGACTGCCCATAAAAACTTTTCCATAAACTTATTATACGTCGTAGCTAAACTTTTCTACCAAATTAAGGCTCTATTATATATAACATGTTCATTTTATTTATAAACTATTATTCTCAATTAAATAAAAAATGTGTTTATCATGAATAAGTTTTCTATATAAATTATAAAGTTAATTGACTATTTTATATTTAGATAGCGTTAGTGTTTATAAGCATAAAATAGAAGGATATGTAATGAATTTGGTTTCCTATGTGCCCCAAAACCACCACAGCACAGGAAATATATCAATTGGGTGACTTAAGCACCCGGAGCAAAACTTTTTTTTTGTCAGATAGTTTGATGGTGATAACTGAGAGGGATTCAGTGATTAAATTTTGTTTGATTCCTTAGGTCTAATAATATTTTATAATAAATAATTATTTTTAAAAAATAATAAACATATGTGGGCACATATATAATAATTATTATATTAACTACTTAGTGGCTAATGTTTTTAAATTAAAAAATTTCTGTTACATATTACTTTGGCTTCAATTTCTTTAGTCACCCAAATTTATAAATTATTATTGTTTGATTTGAATTTAAAATATTGTATAATTATATAAGGTTTACAATTTTGTATTTTGTTTTAGAGTATATACAAAGTTTATCCTTTTAATTAATTAAAAAAAATGAATTTAAAATTATTTTTATAATTTAATATTTATTTATTTATTATTGTTCTCTTAATTTATTTATTATTACAAACTATTATACTATAATTATTATTTAACAATGTAAATATTATATTTAAAAACTAATCTAATTTTAATTAAAATATAAAAATTAGTTATAATATAAATGGTAACTTATATTTATTTTATTTAAATATTATTGATAAAATAAAAATAAAAATATAATAAACAATATTATTTATAATCCAATTGAAGTATAAAAAATTATAATAATAATAATTAATAAAATTATCATTATAATATATATATATATATTTAATTAAAAATTATAATATTGAACTATTTGAAAAAATTAATAATATATTTTAAAATTATTATATAAATAATAAAACTAATTAAAATATATTTAATATATTATATAATAATATTAATAAAATGTATAACAAGAAATTAAAATTTTAGTTGTATAAAAAGTTATAGGCGAATTAATTATAATAGTAAAAATCTAACAAAATATCATATTAATTAATGATAGGGAACGCGAATTTGGGGCCGCGAAAGTCCGCGAATATTGGATATTCTGTTTAATCACAGAATATTCTCTCCTCTCTTGTTAATTTATTTCTCTCACTCTTATTTATCTCTCATCTCTTTCATTAATTATTTTCCCTCCTCTCTCCCACTAATTAATTTATTTCCTCTATTAATTAATTTATCTCGATTATTAATTAATTTATCATTTTTTTTCCAATTTATTAATCTATTTTCTCGGTAGATATTAAGTTTTTTATTAATAATTATTAAAAATATTTTTTAAATTATAAACCCTAAACTCTAAATTCCAAACCCTAAATTCTAAATCTTAAATCCTAAACCCTAAACTCTCATTTCTTCTTTCTTTTTCTTATTATTTTTTCATATTTTTTTAGTTTTATTACTTATAAATGTTTATCTAATATTTTTATTCTCACGAAATTTTTTCCACTCATTTCTTTGATAAATTCATAATTCAACTAAATATAGATAAGAGATATTAATTATGGTTTAAGATTTAGGGTTTATAATTTAGGGTTTAGAGATTATGGTTTAAATAAATTAATTAACAAGAAGAGAGAGAAATTAATTAATTCATAAAAGAAGAGAAATTAAGAGAGATAAATTAATTAATTCATAAAGAAGAGAAATTAAGAGAGAAATTAAGTAAGAAGAGAGAGAAATTAATTAATAAAAGAAGATAGAATATTCGGTGTTTTATGAGAATATTCTATTTTCGCGGACTTTCGCGGCCCCAGATTCGCGTTCCCTATCATTACTCTAATTAAAATAATGGGATAGTTTCAATTATACCAACATATTTATACATATACTACTCATATTTTTACCCATTGTTTTAATTAGTAAAGTAAATGAAAATAAAATAATTATGTAAATAAAATAATTTGGATGGGTATAAAACAGTTTGTCATCTATCATTTTGTATATGTACATGTATGAGTATGTTGGTATAGTTGAAACATTACCCATTGTTTTAATTAGTAAAATGAATGAAAAAAATTAAATTATGTAAATAAAATAGTTTGGATGGGTAGTAAATTAATAAAAATATTTGAAGAATGGTCCCACCTCCCACCAGCATATGTTGTTCTGGTTTTTCTATATAAACCGGCACCGGATTCAGCCCACTCCCCAACTTTCACTCTCAAAAAACTCCCAACCTTCCACATTTTCTTAGATCTCAAAAACAAACCAACCAACCAACCGCATTATCATCGATCACTTAGGTCCTAAACTCCTAGGAACCAACAGCCTAAAGGTTAGTTTGATTCAACTGCATGTTTGTTCAAAATCTTTATTTGAAGTCATCGTGTTTTAAATTGATGATATCTTATTCATTCAACTCAAACTACTGCTTTTTTTTCTTAGATCCATGGGGAATGTCGGTGACGAATATTATATGGCGAAGACACCGGACAAGGCGGCCGCGGACTGTGGAACCCACAAGGTTGAAGTCCCACCTTACCGGCCGTTTCTTATGTCCTTCAAGGACTCAATGAAGGAGACCTTCTTCCCGGACGATCCCTTCCGACAGTTCAAGAACCAGTCGATGTGTCGGAAGTTGGTTCTAGGTCTGCAGTATTTTCTGCCCATCTTAGAGTGGGCCCCACGCTACACTTTCGATTACCTCAAGGCTGACGTTATCGCTGGAATCACCATAGCCAGTCTGGCCATCCCTCAGGGTATCAGTTATGCCAAGCTAGCTAACTTGCCACCTATTCTAGGCTTGTGTAAGTAACTTTATATATTTTATATTTATATATATAATAGCGCCATGCATGCATGCACTGGTGTAGCCACCACGTGTACATATATATAATAGGCTAATCGTATTATTTTACTTTTTTATATAGAGAGAGAATATTTCTGAATTCTGATAATAATTATAATAATAATTCAGTACAGTGGTCCACCACTATACTAATAAAACAGACTAACTAGCTCAAACCCCTACGATCAGTGGACCATAAAAAAAAATTGAAATTCATCCTCTTGATTAGATCAGAGTTATATTGAAATTTTTAGGGCTGTTTTCTGTTCCTCGTTGTATACCAGAATCTTAAAATTCTAACAACTTTTTTAATTTCATGTTCGGGGAAGAAAAAAATAATAATATTCTATCTTTTATTTAAGTCATAATCCTTCCCTTTGTTATCTGACCCAATCGAAACAAATCAGTTATTTCTAATAAGATACCAAATACGGTTTTTGTGTGATTTAGATTTTAAATTCTGGCTCCGCCTCATGAATTGTATTATTCCATATTCATATCTTAGCGGTACAATGCAATAATTAATAATGTAGATTCGAGCTTTGTACCGCCTTTGGTATACGCGATGATGGGAAGCTCAAAGGACTTGGCAGTTGGGACGGTTGCAGTTGGATCGCTTCTAACCGCATCTATGTTGGGGAGTGTAGTGAATGCCAAGGAGGATCCGACCATTTATCTCCATTTGGCTTTCACAGCCACCTTCTTTGCCGGACTTTTTCAAGCTACTTTGGGTATCTTAAGGTTAGGATTTATTGTGGATTTCCTGTCACATGCAACAATAGTAGGGTTCATGGGAGGGGCAGCAACGGTGGTGTGCTTGCAGCAACTAAAAGGAATTCTTGGTCTATCCCATTTCACACATGCCACTGATCTCATCTCTGTTATGAAATCCATCTTTTCCCAAACCCACAAGGTTCATATCAATCATTCAATCATTAATTCATCAAACTATTATATATCTCTTTCAATATTGATATAAATTCCATGCCCATGAATTGCAGTGGAGGTGGGAAAGTGCTGTTCTTGGCTGCTGTTTCCTTTTCTATCTCCTCCTAGCTAGACACTTTGTAAGTCATCATCATCATCATCAAACAAATATATAATACTTTTTTTTTTCTGATTTACAAACCTAATTCATTAATTGGGCAGAGTAAGAGAAGACCAAAGCTTTTCTGGATATCAGCCATGGCCCCTTTGACTTCAGTTATCTTGGGCAGCCTTCTTGTTTATCTTACTCATGCTGAAAATCATGGTGTTGAAGTTGTGAGTATTTTCTATCCTAAACTTCTACAAATGAAATAAAAAATATAAAAAAGATTTCTGTTGCCGGGAATCGAACCCGGGTCTTTCGGGTGAGAGCCGAATATCCTAACCGACTAGACTACAACGGAATTGTGTTTGTACAGATAGGAAAACTGAGTAAGGGATTAAATCCTCCATCAATAACGGACTTAGCATTCGGGTCCCCTTATCTTTCCACAGCCATCAAGACTGGCATTATTACTGGAGTTATTGCCCTAGCTGTAAGTCATTTCATTTTAATCTATTAGTTAATAATATAATTGGGTTGTAATTTATTTGTTAAATGACATGCATGATGCATGCAGGAAGGTATTGCAGTGGGAAGAAGCTTTGCCATGTTTAAAAATTACCATATTGATGGAAACAAAGAGATGATTGCTTTGGGGATGATGAACATAGTTGGTTCATGCACTTCATCTTACCTCACTTCAGGTTATACGCTAATTCATCATGGATATCAATCAATTTATCGTTTTTTTTTCTTTTCTTTATGTTGGGGGCTTGTGGTGCAGGGCCATTTTCAAGATCTGCGGTGAACTACAACGCCGGTTGCAAGACTGCGGTGTCTAACATTATAATGGCGGTTGCGGTCATGATAACTCTCCTTTTCTTGACGCCTCTGTTTTACTACACTCCCCTTGTGGTCTTATCAGCCATCATTATTTCCGCCATGCTCGGTCTAATAGACTATGAGGCTGCTGTCCATCTCTGGCACGTTGATAAGTTCGATTGTCTCGTCTGCATTAGCTCATATCTCGGTGTTGTCTTTGGTAGTGTCGAGATTGGTTTAGTCCTGGCTGTTGCATTGTCTCTACTAAGGGTAATATTGTTTGTGGCAAGGCCAAGGACAATAGAATTGGGAAATATTCCAAATTCAATGATCTACAGAAGTGTTGATCAGTACCCTAACCAAAACAAAGTTCCAGGGCTTCTAATTTTGAGGATTGACGCTCCCATTTATTTCGCAAACGCGAGTTACTTGAGAGAAAGGTGCGTTAGTTGTTAGTTCCTTCTAAATGTTATATTGAATAAGTTAATTAATGATTTTGACACAATCTGTTGTGAGGGAGGTTTCAGGGTTCTTAGGTGGATCGATGATGAAGAGGATAAAATAAAACTGTCGGGAGATACCGCCACCACATTGCAATATGTTGTCTTGGACTTCAGTGCTGTGGGTAATATTGATACAAGTGGGATAAGCATGTTGGAAGAAGTTAAGAAAACATTTGAGAGAAGAGGCCTCAAGGTTCAATTCTATATGCAACTCATCTTGTACTAATATAAATAGATCTCATGATTTTGTTTTTGTGATATGCAGCTTGTGTTGGCGAATCCGGGAGGAGAGGTGATGAAGAAGTTGAACAAGGCCAAATTTGTAGAAGAAATGGGCAATGAATGGATTTTCCTAACTGTAGGAGAAGCGGTTAGGGCTTGTAATTTCATGCTTCACTCTTTGAAGTCCAAGGCTACAACTGTTGATCATGATCACCAGCAATCATGGACTTGCAACGTTTAGAAGTGGAAACTCGAGAATAAGGGCATATATGAAAGTTTGAGTCCTCTAGACCAATTTTTGGTTTCTTTTCGCACTCTTATGTGGTTCGTGTTAATGTATCATTGTAATTTCCAATCGGATAATAGGAAGTCACCCATGACTTTGTTCGAATTTATGCAGAGTGTCGTTTAAAAACTTATTAAGAACTCTCTCGTCACAATCCCAACATTCATTATGTCACTTTTTCCTATCCATTCATTGGTCGCCAGTAGAATGGACACAATCATTAGGAATTTTTCTGAGATAACTTTAACTCTCTTAAATCACTCATTTGGTGAGATGGAACAAAACGAAGTTTGGCGTTGTTGACGGCGGACACGGAATCAAGGACTTCTCTCTTTTTCAACACTTCGTTCTCTGTAAATGTGGTGGAGATTTCTCAACGAAAACACAAATTTCTAAAAAAAGTAAAAGTAAATATCGCCAAGTACGGACTTCGAGATAATGAATAGATGCCTCTTTATGGGAGAAAGTTTATGGGTAGAAGCTTAAGGGCCGTATCTTTAAAACATAGGAGAAGCTCCACACCTTCTCATTTTTACGGTTGGTAACGATAAAAAAATCGATTTTTAGAATTATCTATAGCACTCCAGCGGAAAATTGTCAGAATCTTATCGAATTTTTTTTTAGATTTCTAATATAAAAGGGGTTAAAGTGACATATTGTTCTTATTAACTCAAATTTTTTTAAATAGACAATTTTCCACCGAAGAGGAGGTGAGACGAGATCTCCTCATATATGCTCTTATTAATGTTTCGATTGACCTAGAGACTAACAGAAAGTTTTATCTGTCCGGCTTTCCCGATTTTAAAACTTGGTACATTTATCATGCGTCTCTTCAAAAAACTTCATTCCGGTTTTCTTGAAAAGAGATGTAGAAATCAAAAATTACATAAAAAAAATCTCGTTTTTTTGTTGAAAAATTATTAATGAAGGAGTCTTGACATCTAACAAACTGAAAAAAAAAAAGATTTCATTTGGATAGCAGATACATCAATTTTTTAAAGAGTGAAGAATTTATTGATCATATTTTTCTTCATTGTGACCTTACCAAGAGCATGTGGGCTCTTCTGCAGAATCTCTTTCAATTTCAATGAGATACACCATCAAAAGTTGTTGATTTTTGGGTCAAATTGATTGAATTGTGTTTTAGCAACAAAATCGCGGACGACTAAAAACAAATTTTTCTCATCATGTGGTGGACAATCTGAAAAAAAAAAAAGAAATAAAAAATTTTTGAAAGAAAAAATTATGAATACGAGCCTCAATCCAAAAAAGAAGGGCTTGTATGGAATGGAAAACTTTCAATCTTATTGACATTTAAAATTCTTATGTCGTTTTCTTATTTATTGTTATGTTTTTTCCGTGTGACTAGTGTAAAAACAATTTCCAAAAGCAAGCCAATAACATCATTTTTGAAGTGGGAAATTCAGGCCATATAGAAGACAGAGCTCCTTAACAATGCACCATATACAAACACCAAGAAACATTGCTCAGCTTATTGTGAAAGAAACAAAACAGGTCATGTACAGAAGAAGTAAGAACCTGTAATACAAAAAGTTTAAAATGATGGGAAATTGCTCTCATACAAACAAACCTAGAGAGATTTTCTTTTTGATAGAAGTCTGAACTTATTCCAACATTCATTAACATATCTTATAATAATAAACACATATTAAATCTAGAAAGAAAGAAAAAATTAATAATGAAGCATGAAACATATATAAACCCTACTGTAATGCCGATCTCAATCTGGAAAAATACTCAGTCTCCCTTAGTTGGCGGCTGGACACACCCACAAAATTTCATATTCTTCTGTTTCTGGCTACTAGATTTTCCATTGCCATAGAGATAATCGCTTAGAAGAACTCTTCTTTTAAATTCGGAGATTCTGGTGGTTTTTCCTTTACTTTCCTTCTGATCCTCCACTTTGAGCAACACAAATTGAATCTTCTGCACTTCCAATTGTAGCCGCCCAATTTTCTCAGACAGTTTTCGCGCCTGATCAATGACTCTAGATCTCTTGGTCTCCCTGTTCTCGTCAAAATCTATTGATTTCCAATCAGATGGTAGAGTTTTCTCTTCAATATTCTTCACCAGTTTTGCATTTTGCTCGATTAATTGCTGCATAGTTGCCTCCGATTCTTCAAGCTGCTCTTTCAATGTGTCCCAGTCCACTAAAGTCTTTCTCTTGCCTCTCTTCTCGGTAATCATCATTTTTGTCTTCAAGTCTTGAACCGTAATCTGAACGTTCATCAGTTTCTGGACGTCAGAATCTAGCCTTTCCAAAATCCTCCTCTTGCCAATTTCCCGACGAGAACTGGAAAATCTGCGGGAAATCTCTTGTTTGTCCACAACGCTCATTTCCTTCTCAAAGAAAATCTCTGAACTGGTATTGCGGTTTTTCTCTTTAACTGCCTTTATCTCATCACCCTCAGAATTTCTTCTTGATACCGGCAAATCATAATCTGTATCCGCATTCTCTTTCTTGCTTATACCATATACTTGATCAAGCATAATATCTTTCGTCATAAGCCCGTTCTCCATTTCAGATATTTCTGAAGAAGGCTCATGATTTAGCTTGTCCGAGCTGGTCTTGGAAACCAAATCTTCGATCTGCTTCATTGCAGCTGCAAGTTTAGCATCAGTGTCTATGTTCCTTTGTGTTGCCACACTTTCCATTTGGAAAATGGCCTGTTCAACAACTCTAAGCCTGGTTTGGAGATCCATCAACTCTGAAACTGCATCTACCTTTGTTTGGCCTTCACTTACTTTGTCGCAGCTTTCAATAGGGTCACTCAACGTTTCCATTTCCTGAGCAGATAATAAGGGCAGAAAACTTGTTAATTGAACTCCAAATTATCTGACCAATATGCATTGAAATTCTCTTCATCAAGACGGAAAATAATTTGTATACCAAATGAAGTAAGAAATAACAAAAGAATCTGGATCATGATGCAGAAAACAAACTTGTTTCGAAAAAGAAAAACTGACGCTTGTGGCAAGATATTAGTTTCCAAATATGCTCATTTATCTTCTCAAAACAAAATAAATAGGCTACAAACAGTAAAATTGTAATAATACTGCCAAATCCCAAGGCCCACTTTTTGAAAATAAGTTCAAAATTCATTCATAACCAAATCATGCAATTTTTGAACTGAACCACCCCCCTCAAAAAAGGAAAGCACGGGAGTCATGCTAATAGCAATATGGATTGAAAAGAAACAGCATATTGAAATGGATATCATCGTTGGAGTCACATCAAAAACATGCCAAAGCAGTTATAAGTTAAGCTTTAGGTTATTATTCACATAAATAAATCAGTAGTACCTTTTCTTTATGATTGTCAGTGTCTTGATCCTTTGGGTTGAAAAGTGTATGGTTTTCCAAGGAAGATACAACATCGTTCAAGGAAATGAGGGCAGGAATATAAGCAGCTAACTGAGCTCTGAGTTCTCCATTTTCACCCTCCACGTGACCGACAGTTTCCTTGAGTTGTTCAATTTCTGTGTCTTTACAAACCATTTCATCTTCAAGACTTTTAAGAGCTCCATCAAGCTCGTGGGCGTTCTCTTCCATTAGAATCTTAGAAATCTCAGAAGCCTGCAGCTTGTCGTAAAACACGGTTGCCTCAGTTTCCCATATTTCTTTATCAACCCTAGAACTCTCCAACTGAGAGCACAATGTACTCTCTCTTGTACTCGATCTTTCATATTCATCACGCACTCGATAGAGTTCAGACTCGAGTTCCATATTTACTTCACCAAGGCGACCATTCTCCTTTTTCATGTCATCATTGTCTTCCGATATATTTAGAATCTGCTTTTTATGATCTTCCATGGCCATCTTAAGCCCGCTATTCTCCATTGTCAGAGCCTCCACTGCAATCTGAAACTCTGATTTCTCCCTCTCAAGGTCTGTCAGTTTAGATCCTGTTTCAGAGAGCTCCTTTTCCTTCAGGCTTAAGAAATTCTTCTTTTCCAAGATTTCACAACCCAATTGTTCATTGACGGATCTAGCTGTTCTCAACTCATCCTCCGTATCCTTCAGGGTCTCTTTGAAAAGCAAACGGTCAACTTCTGAAAACACTAACGTCTCTTCCATTGTTCTCAGTTTAACATCAAGGGAATGTTTAATAGCGTGAACATTGTCTAGATCTTCTCCAAGTTTTTGGAGTTCCATTACTTTGTCATCAATGAAGTTCTTATAAACAAAAGAAATATTACTCATAGATAGAGCTTCAGAAAGAACAAACAAATTTTGCTCTTCTAGATTATGGTTCCTCTCCTCTGAGTCCAAGAACTGAACTGACACTAGCCTTTTCTCTTCAAGAGTCTTAGAGCTCTCCAATTGCAAATTTTCATAAGCCCTCTGGATATCTGACAACTTGCAGTTAAGATTCTCTATCTGAGACATTAATTCCTCCTCCTTTTGATCTCTTTCCTTCATTTGATAATGCAATTCTTTATTTGTATGAAGAAGTTCACGGGTCTCAATATGCAGGACTGACAGCTGCTCATTCCGGTCACTCAGTTCTTTATCAACATCCTGTTTCTCCTTCTCAAGAATCTTCAGTTCTATGCTCAATTGCCTGAGAAGAGCAAAGAAAACAGATATCTCCACAGCTAACCGCTTATTTTCATCACGGGTCAAATACAGATCCGATTTTAAATCTTCCAGCTTGCTTACTACTCGGTTCAGACTTGTTTGGTCTCGTCCAATCTTTTCTCCATCCTCGTTGCCTACTTCAATTTCGAGAACCTTCAATAACTGATATAGACCTGTCCTGAAGATCTTCAACTGCTCGGAGAAGGATTCAGCTTCTGCTTGTTTCTCGAGATTCTGAAGCTCTAACTCGGATATAAGTTTTTCAGATGATTTGGATGCTTCCATGAGTTTGTGGCACTCAATCAACAGACCCTGACTCTTTTGTTTGAGCTCTTGAGCAGATTTCTTTAACACGAAGATTTCAATTTGAGAATCCATGGATTTTTCAATCTCTTCATCGAGTTCTCCTCTTTTCAGTTGACATTCTTCTTCCAGAAGATTAATCCGAGATTGCATTATGGTCGCCTGTGTCTCGCTCCTCTTGGCGAAAAGAGAATGCTCTTGCTTTTCTGCATCCAAAGAAACCTGAATTTCTAGGACTTTAGAGAGAGCGACATGTCTCTCTTTCTCCAAAGCCTGTGATTTCTCCTCAAGCTCTGCATACAATTTCTGAAGATCTTCTAGCCTTTGCTGAGTAATTTCCACCTGAGACTTGAGATTACCTTTTTCATTGATAAGTTCAGATTTCTCATTTTGGAGCAACTGGCAGGAATCCTCCAGTTTTATCAATTTATCCTTCAGCCCATCTAATTCGTCGTGTGCATCAGAAAGGGAATTTTCCAAGAACGTGTTTTTCTCGGAAAGCTTCTGCAAATTTTCGGTAGTTTCCTTTAACTGAGTCATTAGAACAGTTTTCTCATCAATAATAGCAGATTTTTCCACCAAAAGAGATTCGATTGATTCTTCCAACACTTTTATATTGGTTCTAGCCTCCTCCAACTCAGAACCCAACTTCAAAAGTGAATTCTCCAGCAGAGCATTTTTCTCCAAAAGTTTCTCCAATATTTCCAGCTTCTCCAAGAGGGCGATTTTTTCACTTGTTTCTCTCTCTATATTTTCTTTCAGCCCCAAATTCTCATCTTGCAATTCTCTTACTGACGACTCCAGAGAATCCGGCTTAAACCCAACTGCATCTATCTGGGATAATATAGTCTGATGCTTTTCGTTAAATACATTCATTTCTTCCTTTAGACAATAGATTTCCTGTTGAAGAGCATTCCTCTCGTCAACTCGAACCTCAACCTCCCCCTCTAGTTTTTCCTTCACCTCTCTCAAGCCCAATACCTCACCTTGCATGTTCTTTATTGACACTGCTGAAGATGAATTCAGATCGTTGAGGCTCTTGTTCTCCTCCAACATCTTCTGGACATCATCACGCAAACTCTCATTTTGTGTCTCAAAGTCACTTAGGAGTCGAAGTTTATTTTGCAGCTCCAAAGAAACGTATCTCATCTCTTCCTGGGTTTTTGAATGCAAATGCTGCAGTGTCTGGAAAGCAGTTTCAGCCTCCACAAAACGTATTCTCTCTTCTTGTAGACTTGCCCATAACCTTCCCAATTCATCTTGTTTTTCCGTAAGTTCATGCCCTTGAGAACTCATCTTCATTGCTGCAGATTCTAGCTCAGAATGAAGAGATTGGTTTGATTGTTCCAATAGAAGACGTTTTTCTTCAGCATCCTTAAGCTTCTCAACATTGTTTTCTATTTCACTCTTAAGCTTATTGATTTCTTCTTCCAAACAATGAATATTAAGCTGCAAACTAGAAATTGTCTCCAAGCACTGCTGATAGTTAAGAGCTGCAACTTCCTTCTCTTCCTTCGTTTTATGGAGAGCTTGCTTCAATGATTCTACTTCAGATTCAGCTTTCTCAGCTTGTTCCTTAAATCTTCTGGAATCTTCTTGAGCAACCAGTAATTTTGCATCTAGAGCCGATATTTTCTCTAAAGCCTCTGTATATTGACCAAAAGCAGCAGTCTTTTCTAACTCCACTGAAGCAAGTTCTTGCTTCACGGATTGAACATCAGTCTCGGCTATAGTTGCTTGATTGGTTAGTTCCTCGGTTTTTTCCTTCGAATCAGATAGATCTCTCTCAAGGTTAGATATCTTCTCTAGACATTGCTCATATTGGAGAAGGCTGGCTTCCTTTGCCTCATTTAGTTTATCAATCACTTCTCGCAAAGACTGAACTTGACCCTCTGCCCTATCAGCTCTCTCGTTAAGACCACTTGAACTCGTTTGTGCTTTAGAGAGTTCCTCATGTATTATAGACAATTGTTTCTGACTTTTTTGGTATTCATCCTGGCCAATCACTTTTTCAGTTTCTAACTTGGCAAGTGATTCCTTCAAGGTTTGGATCTCCTTCTCGAGTCTATGTATCTCTTCTGAGCTACTATCATCCACCTCGTTGAAATTAAGGCCTCTTCTCGACTTTATAGAGTCAAACCGGTTGGTTACAGAATCAGATTCTTCGCTGTATCCTCCATTCCTCTTTCCAGCATCATCCTTCTCAGGAGTTTGAGTATCAGTTTCTGAATCATCACCCAACAGCATGGGCATTTGGTTAGGAAATGCTTCTGACATTGTCTTGTGGGCCTGTTTAAGGACACCAGTTGCATTGTCATATCGTTCAGCCAAGGCCCGATAAGCTCGATAGAACTCTTCCACCAGTTTCATGAGCTCCGGACGCTTCTTATAGTACATCTCTGCCCTCCTCGCAAAGGAATCCGCATCCTCTTCGATAAGCTTGATCATCGCCTTTACTTTTGAGTCCATATCTGCTCAGATGAAAAGGGATTATGTTTATCAAGAATAAACTCAGTAAAACAGATGCTATCATTAAGTGAACAGAACAGAACAAACCTGTGAGATTCTCTTGCAACCATTTTGAGTTCTTGGGGCTTATGTGACTATCCCACCACCAAGAATACATTCGTCTAGAATTCTTATGCAGACGCGTCGCCATATCTTCTGTTATTCAGCTATCCAGAGGCTTGATAATTAAAGGCTGACCAGAATTTATAAAGGAAACCCCAATTCAATAACTAAAAGGCAGAATTGAGGATTTCAAGCGGAAACTCCCGCACCTGGTAAAAAACAGTTCGCTAGACATCAGTACTGCTAGCAGATATTCAGATCATGAAGAAAAGTATAAGAATCTGCTATGAAACCACATGATCTAGCAAGATGAACAACAGAAACCAGTAGAGAACGAATAAAGCTGGCTAGTCTTCAAACAACTGAAACGAATACATCCGATCAATCACAACTGAAAGGAAGAATCAGATCAAGAATCTTAAACTTCCTTCAGAAAATTAACAGAATGATGATATACTCAATAATCAAGCAACTAAATCGCCGTGTTTAATCAATCAATCAACAAGCAACCTCAAAATCACAAACAAGCGAGGGATCAAAAGTCCGGAAAGTACAAAACAACTTTTATCATCAGATTTCAATAGAAATTGATGCTATGGAAATCTGAGCTCACCAAAAGAGAATAGAACTGTTTGACTGGCAGCTTCTTGCTGCTTCGCTTTCCTCTCAAGTCTCACCTCACCAAACCTCCATCGGCATTCTCTCTCCTCTTCTTTCTCTCTCAAGAATCTTCATGGGGTTCAATGCCGCGCTGGAAACACTGTGGGATCCTATGAGGAACTGTAACATTTGGGAAAGGAAGAAGAAAAAGAAACGAAAAAGGGGGACAAAAGTGGAAATTACATAACGGACGTAGAGAGAGAAAGAAAAGACGTTTTAAACATAACCATTTTCATTATTTCTTTTATCAATAATGTGATATCAAATAAATGAAAAATGTCCCCCAAAATAAATTATTAATTTGAATTTAGAACATTGATATGACGGTTTTAACCCTCTATTTATTTTACAATAATTTTGTCTTCTTGTTGAAGAAAGGTGATTGCCCAACCCCCCACCTAGCCTCAAGATTTGTTTTTTCAGCTTATTGTATAAGTTTCCTAAGGTCTTGTTTGTTTTCTTAATAACAATATGTTATATTAAATAAGTAACGTGGATTTTGAAGATAATTAATTCTAACCAAACAAGGCTTGAGTGAGATTAATAATTATGAAATTTAATTTTGTGGAGCTTAGCAATTACAGCTTGGATCTGCGTCACACTTGATGTAATCAAGACCCATTTGACTACGACTCCTTACAATAATTATAATTATTATACATAGTGTCAAAAAGCATGCTTTAATTTATCCAAACAGATATTATTTTAATTATTTATATAAAAAAAATTATGAAGAATCTTATGGGATTTATTAATTTCTAGTCAGGTATACTTTATTTCTATATAAGATGTTCAAATCTGTACTTAATTAATTCTTATAAAATATGATATAATAACTTCACCACTTAGAATCTATATATATTATATATATAATGATACTTAATTTTTAAAGTGTCCGGATTGCCAGGTTGAGAGATGTGGTTAATTTGGATATATGTGAGAGTAAATGGATATTTGGTTCGGATTGTGGGTTGACCCGCCCATAAACTTAAAATGGTTAATAATAAAATTAAAAATGCTATAGGTATGGTTCGAACTTGCAACCTAACAAAATCAAGTACAACTTTTTAACCAACTAGGCTAATAACACTTTATATTTTAAATTTAACCCAAAATTTGATAAACGCGTGACATTTTAACAATATAAGTTCAATTTTTTAACTAACTAATCTATATATATATAATGATGCTTAATTTTTAAAGTGTCCGGATTGCCGGGTCGAGAGCTGTGGTTAATTTGGATATATGTGAGAGTAAATGAATATTTGGGTCGGATTGTGGATTGACCCGCCCATAAACTTAAAACGGTTAAAAATAAAATTAAAAATACTATAGGCATGGTTTGAACTTGCAACCTAACAAAACAAGTACAACCCTTTAACCAACTAGGCTAATAACACTATATATTTTAAATTCAACCCAAAATTTGATAAACGCGTGACATTTTAACAATATAAGTTCAACTTTTTAACTAACTAATCTATATATATATATATAATGATGTTTAATTTTTAAAGTGTCCGGATTTCCGGGTCGAGAGCTGTGGTTAATTTGGATATATGTCATAGTAAATGGATACTTGGGTCGGATTGTGGGTTGACCCGCCCATAAAAATTTTGCCGTAATATTTTTTTCACTATTTTTTATATTATTACTCGTGCAAATGCACGGGATACATGCTAGTTTGTATTAACTATGATATCCTTCATTAATTAAACCAAACAATCTATAATTAATCAAAATATTTTTATTTTTTAATTAATATTTTATAAGTATTTTTTATCTATTAACTTAATATTTTGTAATTCATAGAAACAAAATTAATAAATAATCCAAATTCTAAAAAAAAAACTTAGATGAAATATTATGGAGTTTGTTGATCTAAAATTATTTGAGTTTTTATAGTAATTTAAAATTAATAATATTTAATGAAAAATTTTTATTACTTAGATTAAAAATTGATTTTATATTCAATTAAAAATGTATTATATTAAATAAAAATATTTTAATACTTTTATTGATAAATTAAATAATATAATAAAAAAATTATAAAAAAATACAATTTAAAGAGCTCATGAGTTAGGGCTTATTCGGGTAGTGGATTATTTAAAACACAAAGAGAGAAGAAAAAAAATGTACTAATAAGTGATGATTTTAAGAAAATAATTATTTTTTTATAAAATATAAAATATTTTAGTATTTTAATTAATTAATTAAATGATATAATTGATGAGAGACGATAAAAATGATGGTTGATTTGGTTAAGAATATTTTAATAGCTTTAGATAAAAATTAATAACTTGTAAAACAAAATTAAAAAAATATAAAAATAGAAAGTCTTAATCAATTTGGGTTATTTAAAGAAACAAAGGTAATCAAACATAATTTGAATTCCTATGTCATCCATTGAAGTCATTTTGATTCATTAATAAAACACTCAAATACATTATTTTTTATTTTATTATTATTATATATTAATATATATTAATATTTTGTATTAATTTTATCCTAACTCTTAAAAATTATAAATAATCATTATTTCCAATATTTTAAAAAAAAAAATAATAGTTTGAAAAAAAATTGAAAGAGAGAATAAAAAAAATTAACTTACAATCTGATTGGCTGGAAAAATAAAATAATTTATTTTTATTCTCATATTTTTTATTTTCAATCAATCAAGTGATATTACAAATTATTCTCTAATTCTCCCCCAATTTTCCTACTTACCACTCTTTTATTAAGAAACCCAAATTCAAATATGGCCTAAGTTATGAGGAGGGTGGATTTATTTATATTGTGATAATAGTATTTTTAAAAATTAAAATGTTTTAAAGGATAATGTAATTAATTTTATAATACAATAATTGAATTATTAAAATAAAATAATATTTAAAAGAGATATGATAGGACTGTCCGATAACACAATATGAAAAAGTAGGAGTATGGGCGGTGGCACTTGGCAGCAACGCTCACAAAATCTGACAAAATTTTCCACTTTCAGTGGGACCCGCCTCCTAAAGTTGCCACCTCCTTTATTAATGTTAGTTGGATTACAATTGGACGGATCGGATCATTCCAAATATATATACATATAATATAAATTGTTTCTTTATTTAATAAAATAATCTAAATATAATAACTTTGACAAAACTATTTTAATATACAAAATAATAGTTTTTATAAAATCGTTGTTACTTGTTAGTCCTCTTAAAACGTTTTATGATGCTTTCATGTTTCGTGTATGAATTGAATCCTTAATTAGGTTTTAAATTTCTCTTTTTGACTCTAATTGAATTGAATTAGTCCTTGTGTTTTAAACTTTTTTCTTTTGACTATAATTGATTAATTGGGTCTAATTTTTTTAATTAAATTATATTTTTTCTTTATAATTATTATTAGTTAACAGAGAGTTAATTGGGTTACTTTTACTAAAAGGATAATTGTTAGTCAAATAAAAGTGTTTTATTTTGATTTCAATTTTTTGGGTATGAAATTGTGTATTTGTTATCCAGCTTGGGAAATGTGTTAAAAACCGATCAGTTTTATTTAAATAAAAAAGCTAACAAAGTTAAAGTCTAACAAACTGAAAATAAATCTTATTCATAAAAAAGGAGAAGATAATACTGAGTTAACTCAATCTTAGGCTAAATTTGACTTAGATTAACCAAATCTATGTGACCAAAATCTGATATTAGGGTCACCTTCTTCCATAATTATTATACTAATTATAGAATTATATGATTAAGTTAATCTTAATTTTTAAAGAATTTTCAATTTAATTAATTAAAGTGTTAATTTAATTCAACTTTAATTATTTAATTACTTGGTAACATTTATCTGTCAAACTGACTGGCTAAATTAACAGTATTAATGTTATGTTGAATAATATTTATAATCAAATTAAGTTAACAATATTGTATGCATATATATATATTTTTTATTATACATACTTTTATATGTGATATTAAGATTATTCATGATTTTCATATAGCTTAAATTACTTTATCATGATTTGATTCTTAATGATCAAACTATTTTTAAAAAATCATATTACGGCCATCTAAGGTGTACCGTGTATGTTTAATTTAGATTATTTAATTTGTAGTAGAATTATTTGTTTATTTACAGAAATATATTTAAGTTCAAATTATTAAGAAAAAGAATTAGGAGGGAAACTTAACATCCAAGTGTAACAATGAAAGTAAGAATTGGACGGTTAGGATGGTTTAATCGTGACCCCACGTAGATGATGAACCATTATGATTGATGCATGTGAAATGTGATCCCACTCGGATTGATTGCTAGCTAGCTTCTACGTCATGATCCCACTATTAGCTTCGCTTCCTACCATGTAAGGGCTGACAAACCGAACCAACTTAAAATAATTTTGTTGTTAACTTAACAAATAATAAGAAAATTATAATAAAATTAGATAGATAAATATAAGTTTTATTATTTAAAAAAAATAGATAAAAAAATAGTATATTAAATTAAAAATTTTAAAAAATTAGCTAAAGAGCAATGTCACATTATAGTTAAGCTCGTCTAAGGGCAATACAACCAAAATGCAATTGCATGTCTCACTTTTTTTTTTTTTTTTTTTTTTAGAGGTTTTCAAAATTTTAATTATTAATATATAATATTAATATTAATATATTATAAAATATATATATTTTACTGTATAATATTATATTCTTTTTATATACTTATTTTTTTATAATACGATTAATTTTTTTCTCTTTACATATTCTATAATAATATATTACTTTTCTCTCTATTTTATAATATTATATATAATATATTAATTTTTCTCTCTCCATATTATATCCAATATAATATAAAAATATATTAATTTTTTTCACTCTCTATTGTAATTTGTAAACGATTTTATTATTTTTTATAGCATTTTTTATCCTTAATAATATGTTTATTTTCTATATATCTTTATTGTAGCTCTTTTATATCAATAACTTTAATTATATTGTTATATTGTATTCATCTTTCCATCTTTAATATTTTGTTTTTTTTTTATCATAAATTCAACCCATTTTTGAGGTTACATCTTAACGCTCGATCTTAAATTTATTTTTTATTTGTTCTTATTCTTATGTTTATCATTATAATCTCTTATTATTTTAAAATATTTATCATATTTTTTTTCAAAACATATTAATACCTACTATTATAGATATTTTTTTTCTTTTTTTGAAATCAATGATTTAGTTATATATTTAATTTGTATATTCAATATGTTTTTGATAAAATGTATAACTATAATATTTATTTTAATTTTAAAAGTCACAAAATTTAAATTTGCATTAGGCCTCCCAACTCTCGGACCAATCATGTGGGTAGGTACCGTTATAAAGAATTATTAAATCTATATATTGTTAATATATAATATATATATATATATATATATATATATATATATATATTAAATCTTTAACAAGTCAACTATATTGTATTTAAGTTAATTGGATTACTTAGTTTGTATTTGGACTCTTGTTTTTATATGATTCCTAAATGATGTGCATAGAGAAATAAGAACAGTAAGTTTGATATATTCTTTGGAGAATATTAAGCTATTTATAATATATATATATATATATATATATATATATATATATATATTATTTTTTTCACTGGTATATAAAGTCCGTTTAGGGTTGGCTGGCCTTGTCTAGTATATAAGCTGACTTGGTTAGATACGGACACTCATAAGAAAACGATATAATTAGTAATGTTTTTTTTTTTCTAATTCGGAAATGATATATTTGTTTTTCATCCACAACTCCTTCAACAAAGTAACTTATTTTGCTCTTCGGGCTTGATTGATATTGGTTATTGAGGAGGGTTTATTGAGATTTTTTAAATTATATTGTTTGATAAAAATGTAAAATTTGAATTTTTAATTGAATATATTATAATGTCTTTTTTGTATTAAAATTTTTAATTTTTAAAAATAATATAAAAATATTTTAGGATTTTAATTAATGAATTGTATTATTTAATGATTAAAATTAAATTTATGTAGTATATGTTTTGGATGATAATCAGAAAAAAAAATCAAAAAAAAAATCAAACTATATCCTGGTGATGCTTTGAAATTTTCTGTCATTCTCAAAATTTCGTTCTTCTTGTTTTTAATGTTTGTAATATTTATGTATGACATGTTTCTGTCAAGCCTAACTCTTCCAATTAGTGCTTTCTAATTCAATAATGAATCTTAGATCTTCTTTGGGTAAGTTATCTCTATATTTTATTTAAATAAAGTTTTTCCTTAGCAAAAATGGAAAAAAGATAGCTCAATTTCATATTTCTTAAAAAGAAATGTAAGGCAAGATATTTGTGGGTCAAAAATTTGACGAAATTACCCTCATAATAGGGGTAAATGAGCTGGTGACCAACGCATAATTTTAAATGTGCTGGTGACCACTTCATCTTTTTGACGAAATTGTTCCTGTCGCGCCGGATGCCATGTGAAAAGTCCACAATCGCGAGACACACCCCGGTTGTAAGAAGCAATCGACATTCGTGAGACGCAACCGGCAATCGCGGGATGCATTCACGAGACGCAACCGGCATTCGCGAGATGCAATCGGCAATCGCGAGACGCAATCAAATCACGAGACGCAACCGACATTCGCGAGATGCAACCGGCAATCGCGAGACGCAATTCAATCACGAGACGCAACCGACAATCCGATTGTGGACTTTTAACATAACATCCAGTTGCGTCTGGTTGCTTTTCGCGACATAGACAATTTCATCAAAAAAAAATATAAAGTGATCACCAGCGCATTTAAAATTATGCGCGGATCACCAATTCATTTATTCCCCTTTTAGGATCATTTCGTCAAGTTTTTCAGATATAGAGTTATCCAAATGTACAAACAATTATCTAACCGAAGGAAAAGGGAATGAAAATAAGAAACTTCAAATAACAGTTTAATAATGAAACAAAAAAAATACAATACAACATTAAAAAAAATTAACATGGTATTTTTTTTACTTATTGATAAGGTGCACCAACTAATAAGTAATTTGAATTGATGCCCTATTATTAAGTTTATTTCATTATTAGTAAGATGTTTAGTTTGATTTAAGGTTCTACTATTTAAGATTGATTACTCACATCATTGAAAATTAAGTATGCCAAACTAATTGAAACACCTACCTATGCCAAAAATGCATAATTTATTACGTGTGAGTTTGCAACTTTATAATTTAAAATCTAAATAAAGCACATAATAAAAACGGTAACTCTTATCTAAAATGATTTAAAAAAAATTAAAAGTCACTAAAAAAATTTAACTTTTTATATTAAAAAGAAAACATAAGATTGTATTTGATATAAGATGTGATCAAATACGTGTAAGGTCAATCTTATGATTCTTATCCGCTTGCCTAGACAAGAAACTTTACAATTTAATATTATGCTACTCTCTTTATTATTATTTTGTTTTCTTATGTTAAATATATTAATAATTTCCCATGTTAATTAATATACCATATTAATTGATTAAAATGTTGTTATGTTCTTCAAGATTTATATACAATATATATTTTTAAATTTAATCTTTTTTTTATTTATAAGTAGATTAACCTACCTCTATTTAGATTGAATAAAAATTGAAATACAAAATAATAGCCCTGGTGCCAAGCTAAAGACAAGGATCACATAAAAAAAGCAAAAGCAAAGACGTTATATGAATAAAATTTTAAAAATTTCATCGAACTTTTAATGATCGTAGTTATCTGATGCGTATAATTTATAATGCTATTATTACGACGTTTTTTCGATTCGTGTTCAAGAAAGCTAATAGAGTCTGTTGAGAGTTAATCGTTATTCTCAATGATTTACGAGCTCAATAAGTTATGATTACAATTTTTTTTCTAATAATTGTGTTAAACATTTTTTTTTTAAATAAAAATAATTATAGCACCAAATTAGCTTTACAAATCGACACGTCTCACCAACTTCAGTCTTCAACATTCATCAATAGCAATTAGTAAAGAACTCTTATACTCTATCGTTACGGTTCATAGATAGTTATCAGAGAGCTCGGAATCATGCCATCCATGGCGTCATTTGTTTGCCGGAAACTCCATTCCAGACATTCGAATATCATGATTAGGTTCTTTTCTTCGCCACCGGTTAAGAATCAGAGAATTGAAAAGATACTCATCGCCAACAGAGGCGAGATTGCTTGTAGAATCATGAGGACAGCTAAGAGATTGGGGATTCGGACAGTCGCAGTCTACAGTGACGCCGATAGGAACAGCCTTCACGTCAAGTCAGCCGACGAGGCCGTTCGTGTCGGTCCCCCTCCGGCTCGGCTGAGCTATCTCAATGCGCCATCCATTATTGAAGCTGCGATTAGGACGGGCGCTCAGGTTCCATGCTCATCATCTGAATTTAAAAATACTGAAGCTTGTTTACCTACTAGAAGCCTTTCTTACTTGGTTACTGTTGGATTAACGAGCTTATGAACTTAATTCATAAATATAACAAAAGATCTATGTAATCACTTCTGCTGTACAATTTTTATTATGATAAAATAATTCGATAGAATTGTAAGAGAAAAAGTGTTCAGGTGAAGGTTCTTACCTCACATTGGAACTAAGTCAAACTTAAACTAGTAGTGGTCATTGATCCAAAGTCTAAAAAGCTGCTTTTAAATATTTTGGCTATTCAGAATAGTTATGAGCAAGGATAGAAAAGTATGAAGATAACTTCAGGCAACAGTCTTTCCATACTAAATTGATTGGACACAAATAGTCATTCTAACAAAAGATCAAGATTAGTGGTTGAGGATGAAGTAAGGCCAGCCTTTAGCTTTGCTGAAATGTGGTATCTTTCTCAATGTTTAATTGGTCAAATGTACATATCATAGCCTAGCTAATTGTGCTGCAACAGAAGCAACATTTTGGATTGGAGTTTGTCCTATATCTCCTGTCTGTAATATATTGACTTATATAAGTTGGAAGTATGTTGAACTGATTTTCTTGTAGAAATATCAGATGTTTAGATTTTCTCATTGTTATTATATCAATATATCTTTATCCTATCCGTCCCGTGCTTTATGTATAAAGATGAAGCTTTTTTGATGCATTTTTTGGTGGTTGAGATATTTTTCTTACTTGTTTAATGCAATATTGTTCATTTAGAATTGATATATTTATTTGACAATTAGGCTATCCATCCTGGGTATGGTTTCTTATCAGAAAATGCCGAGTTTGCTGAACTCTGTCAACAAGAGGGCTTTATTTTTGTTGGACCTCCACCATCTGCGATCAGAGATATGGGTGATAAAAGGTACAATCCAGTGTGTCATCTTCCTTTGATATATGTGCCTATGCAATTGCTCCTTTACATTATGGTTCTTAACCCCATCTAAAGCTTGCATTTCTCTACCCCATCCACTCCTTGGTAATCCATCTGTCTCCCTTGATATGCATGTATGAATGTCTATTTTGAAGCATGAAGTATGCAGCTTTTTATATACAAATACAAGAAAGCTGAAGTATCATTATCATAGGTCAAACACAAGAAAGCTGAAGTATGCAGCTTTTTATATACAAATGTGGAACTTTCTTCTCCAAGATCCTCTATGATAATGATAACTGGACGTTTTGGCATGAATTTGGAACAACAACCACTAGTCATTTCTTCTATTTCACATATGTTTTCACTATCCAAATAACTGATTCTCTAATTCAAATTAAAGCTTTCATATATATCAACATCAAAACACAATTCCAGTAACAATTATAGCTCCAATCACTTCAAATAGACTAAATATTTATGTATTTTTGTCCAAATAGGCCTATAATCTTGAAATCATAGATGCTAACCTTGAAAAAAAGAGAGTCAAATTGCTTCTAATGAAGATATGTACATGTGCCATCTGTAGATGTCTTCCATATGTTTGGAGAACTTCTACAAATGTTATTTCTTGAAGAATTGAGCATTCACTTCAGTTAATCTGATATGGGCTAGCAGATGGTCAACTACAATACCATCCATTAACATGTAAAACTTGTAGATGTATGAGTGCCTTTTATATAGTTCTAAGAATTATGATTTCTTTTTTATGTGGCGTTGAATCCTACAATTTATGTTGATTGTATCAGCCATAACAATATATTTCAATGTTTCGACAAGTTTGTTTCTTGATTCCATATATTTGGATGCTAAAATCTCTTAGGTACCTTTGCTATTAATTATTATGACTGTTGTTTACTTTCCAAACCAGTGCATCCAAAAGAATAATGGGTGCAGCAGGGGTGCCACTTGTTCCTGGTTATCATGGTGATGAACAAAGTATTGACTTCATGAAGTCAGAAGCAGACAAAATTGGATATCCTGTTCTGATAAAACCAACTCATGGGGGTGGAGGGAAGGTGATTAGATACTTCCTTAAGTCATTGTTTGTGCAAGTTCTTGACCATATTGGTTTAGCATTTTATGTTTTCTGATTACACATACTGTGTATTTTCGGTTAATGTCTCTAAGTCCACATTTATTTGGTCAGTTAGATCTGTTTGAAAATGAATTTCAATGATCTCTAGGCTTGGTTAAAGTAGCCCATACTGGGACACTGTCACTTTAAGTGAACAGATTATGCTCATAGTTTTACTTTCCATATTCAAGTGAAAAATCATGTTTAATATGGAATATTCATCCGCAAGCAATTAACATTTCTAAACTGGTATAACTGTTTAGGCCCGTTCCACAACAGTTGATATTTTACGTGGAATTGAAATTTAATATGGATGTTTTGATTTAGGAAGTCTTAGGAGCTGTTCTGTAATATATCTGTCCCAATTGCTATCTTCGTGGTCTGCACTTCATTTTTTGTTAATTGATGGATTTTATGCAATTTCGCATATTCAACTCACGTCGGCTTTGGAAGCTATCAAAGATGTTCAAACATACCTGAACATGTAATCATCATATATTTGTACTATTCTAGAATTTTGATGATGAATGCAATAGAAACCATAAATTCTTATTCCATTCAGGCGATATCTTGTTAGTTGCTGATCTATATTTGAATGCACTTTTTCCTTTCTAATGTCAGTTTATTAAATGTAAAGGAGAAACTTTCCTAGTTTTAAAGGATCATCAACCATTTCTAATATATTTAATCTTGGTCAGGGGATGAGGATAGTAAACAATCCTGATGAATTTGTTGACTCATTTTTGGGAGCACAAAGGGAAGCTGCTGCATCTTTTGGAGTGGATAAAATCTTACTGGAGAAATATATCACTCGACCAAGGCACATAGAAGTTCAGGTGCCCTTGTTAATAGTTATAAATTTCTGTTGACAACACAGAAAACTCAGAAAGATTATGCTATATGATGAAATCGTAAATTAAGGTCCTTCGTTTAATTGAAGGGAGATTTAATTATTATTTTTTTTAAAATGTTTTGTTAATAAAAGTTGTCTTAAATTAGATTTACGGTACTTGGTAACTTGGCTTTTGAATGTCATCTCAATTTCCATAATATGCAGATATTTGGGGATAAACATGGAAATGTTGTACATCTGTATGAGAGAGATTGCAGTGTGCAAAGAAGACACCAGAAAATAATTGAAGAAGCACCGGCAGTAATACAACCCCAATTTTTAGTTTGTATCGTACTAATGTAATTCCTGCTTTTTATTCACTTATGATACTTTTTGCATTTGTAGCCCAATGTTGCAGATGACTTCCGCTCTCATGTTGGTCAAGCTGCTGTCAATGCAGCCAAGGTATGACGGGGTTGTCCTGTCAAATTGTTACATTTTTTTTATAATGAATGGACCGATTTGTTCTCCAATAGAAGAAACTGACTATTCTTATCCCGAGTTCCTCTAATCAGTCTGTGTTTTCATGCTATTTTCCTTGCTGTGTTTACATTGCAACACTATAGGCTCCAGATGTTCAGTTAGTTTCTTACTGCATCAAAGTCTTGGTTAAGTGCAGCCTAATACTAGTGTCTTCTCAGGTCACATGGATAGTCTTTAAGATTCAACTCACAATATTTTTTATGATTTATAGGCAGTTGGTTATCACAATGCTGGAACAGTGGAGTTTATTGTTGACACATCATCTGGAGAGTTCTATTTTATGGAGATGAATACACGTCTTCAGGTACATAAATTACTTTCAGCATCATTTTTCTTTAGGTCTAACCAGAAGACTATTCTGAAGTATTTTTCAATCTCTTTTCAGGTTGAACATCCTGTTACTGAGATGATTGTTGGCCAAGATCTTGTAGAGTGGCAGATACGCGTAGCCAATGGAGAATCTCTTCCTATCAGTCAATCTGAGGTGCCTGTAGCAGGTTACTTTTCCTAACTATGTTTGTTTACTCAAAAAGGCAGTTACTGAGATGATTGTTGGCCAAGATCTTGTAGAGTGTCTAGGAAGGGTGTTCAAATTAACCCCTGTAAATTAATCAAAATTACAACACTATAAAATGTTGAGATTAATGGTTTTGGCCCCGACTCCATTGTGACACTTCTCCTCACAGCTGGTCGAGTTTCTCATTCTTATTCTAATATAACATCATTGATTGCTTTTACGTGACTAAGATAAATTATCATTGAACAAATAATAAGGCCATATAAACAATTTCTACTTAGTTGGAGTTGTATACAAAAAAGAGGCCTCATCAAAATAAGAAATCATCATATGTACCGATCCCATCTTCATGAAAAAATAGAAACTACTGCACAGTATACATCAAAATAAAAAGTCTGTAATTCTAATCTCATTTTCATTACAAGGGTAAAATAGTCTTTTCCACATTAGTTCCACATTAAAATTTAGATATTTTCATTTGGTTTATTCAATATTTATTTTTTCGAACACTTAAGCTCGCATGCAAGTAGTAATCCGAAGTGATTGTCAAGTTTGATGTTTAAGACATACAATTAGGTGCTTTGAGCTCTATAGTAGATTGTTGGAGTTCGACTCTTAGCACATGCTAGAGTACTTTCATATTAGCTTTTTGTGGAGTCAATTTAATCTTGACTTTCTTCTGAAGATTTTGGAGCTTCAGCCTTATATTTCTCTTCCTTCAACCTATTAAGAAAATAGCTTGTAAGGACTCTTGTCCAGTGCTATTGTATTAACCAATTATGTCTCCCAGAAAGAACAGTTAAAGATGGGGCTTTAGGATGAAGTGACCACTTTGAACTGAAACTCAATGAATGAGAGGATAAATATGATTTTCTTAGGAAATATTGACAGTGAATCAAAAACTACAATCATTGCTCAACTGAATGTACTATCTTCAGAAATAGGTTTTCATGAATAGCTAAAGGAAAACTCACATATTACATCCTCAATCTGGTTTCAGGTCATGCTTTTGAAGCTCGTATATATGCTGAAAATGTTCCAAAAGGATTTCTTCCAGCAACTGGAGTTCTTCATCATTATCGTCCAGTCCCAGTTTCTTCAGAAGGTATTATCATATGATAGTAGTTGGTTTATAGTAAAAAGCTAGTTGCTCAACCATTTCAATAACTAGTGCAATGGTGATTTGTGAGTATTATCATCTTTCCATGAGATCCCTATTGACTTTATTGACAGTAATACTCTGAAGTACATATGCATTTGAATATACATTGAAGAATTGACATTTCATTATGATTATTCACTCACACCCTTGTGATCACTGTGCATAAGTGTCCTCATGTAGGCATCATTGTAGATTGTACATATCATGGATATCTGTTACCATGATTTATGTTCTCATGTCACAAGTAATGCTAATAAAATTGACAGTTAGGGTTGAGACGGGAGTTGAACAAGGTGATACAGTCAGTATGCATTATGACCCTATGATTGCTAAGCTTGTGGTATGGGGAGAAAGTCGCGGCGCAGCTTTGATCAAATTGAAGGACTGCTTGTCAAAATTTCAGGTATATCTGGACCTAAATATATATGTGTAATGTCACATTCAACTTTCCATTTTGATGCATTGTTGACCTTAGCCAATATAGAATACCATTACACTCATTAGATGCAATTAGTATGATTTGGTTATTCTCTTCTGTTGTTGTAGATCCACAATTTCCTTTTAACTTTTTGGGTAATCAAGGGACATTGTGAAATCCTTTAATGTGGTTTAGATGGTTAGCATGTGATTTATCCTGGGAAGATCTGTTAGTTGCATTTACCTTATAATGTCCAGTTCTTTGTTTGGAAGTTGTTTATGCTTGGCCCCTGCGGATCATTTGACAGCTTCCATAAATATATTGCATATGTCTCAGCTTTTGACAACTCAATAGTTTAACACATATAAACTTCTAATTGTTGACTAAACTTTTGGCTTTGTCTTATCATGTTTGGTGGATTCCTCAGGTTGCAGGTTTGCCAACCAATATAAATTTTCTGACTAGGCTGGCAAGCCATCCAGCATTTGAGAACGGTGACGTTGAAACCCATTTCATCGAGCATTTCAAAGATGACCTATTTATCGAATCAACAAATAATCCAGTACTTGCCCAAGGAATATGTGATTCTGCTAAATTGAGCGCATCAATTGTAGTGGCATGCTTGTTTGAAAAGGAACATGCAGCAATTATAAAACAGCCTCCTGGTATAGTCAAGGCCTTGGATTAATTTAATACTACCTACATATACCTTCTAATTTTATGTTATCAATGCGTAGGAGGCTTGTCTATGTGGTATGGCTGTCCTCCCTTTAGAGTAAATCATTCTGTCAAGCGTACTTTGGAACTTGAATGGACTAATGAATACAGTGATAGCAGCCCAAAACTTTTGAAACATTCTATTACCTACCATCCAGATGGGCTCTATATTATTGAGGTATACTCCTATATTTGAAGTGAGGACCCTCAGTATCTAACTTTTTAGCTTATAGTTCCCAAGAGGATAAAATCTGAGGTAGTTTCTAATTGATTGTATTATGATCTATACATTCTTTATGTATATATGCAGACAGGAGAAAGTAGCTTGAATTTGGAAATTGATTATTTGGGTAGTGATGAATTTAGGGTTACGACGGGTGGAGCGAGCATGGATATTACAATAGCCACTTATTTCAAGGTATAATTGGCTTGCAATCAATTATAAAGGGATATTCATCAGCATATTGCATGCATTTCCTTGATTAATTCTTCTTGAGAGCATTTTTTTATGATACTCATCTGAGTACACATGAATAAATTAATATTCTTATTTTTTCTTCTTGTGATCATTCAATATGATGGGGATGAATGGTTTTCTTTTCATCTGGCTAATATATATCACTGGACACTTGTTACTCGAGGTTAGATGCAGTAGATCTAATTCCGTTCATTATGTGCAATTCCAATGTGCAGATCATACATTTTCATCTTTTGAAACATCATGCATTTTTGTATTGACTCTCTGACAGATTGTAACTATAGTCCTTATTATTATGTATTGTGTTTTCAATTTGTCAATCATTCAGATGTATATTTCTCAAAAAGTGCTATACCTGTAGATGAACCCATATTTAGCACGTGACTCTTTGGATGTTCATGTCTATCTATAAAACCGCTCTAAAGAGCTATCTCATTGTACAATAGGATAAAGATAAACATATTCATATATGGCGTGGTTCAGAACATCATCAGTTCAAGCAGAAGCTGCGAGTTGATTGGTCAGATGATGTTGAAACCCATACGAAGTCAACTTTTGATACGACAGCAGCCCATCCTCCTGGAACTGTACTCGCTCCAATGGCTGGCCTAGTAGTAAAAGTTTTGGGAAAAAATGGGTCTCAAGTTGAACAAGGACAACCTATTTTAGTGTTGGAAGCGATGAAAATGGAGGTAAGTTTCCAAATTCAATGAACAGTTCTTTCTTTACACTAATTTGAATTTTTGTGACTTTCTTTTGTTTTTAATAGCACATCGTGAAGGCACCACTTGCTGGGATTGTTCAGGGGCTACATGTGGAAGCCGGTCAGCAAGTTTCTGACAGCAGCATTCTATTTCAAGTCAAGGTTAGATGTAGTGTCCTTAATAATATAAACAATCTGTTGAATTTGCAAAGAACATGGAAGAATACACAATCTTTGTAGTTTGCATAACTATTGGAGAAAAAATGCATCTGCTAGAATTAATTAGTTGTTATAAAAGCTTTTTCCTTGCTGTCATAAACTATCGCTATAATTATACTTTAGAAAATTCTTAGTATTTGTGGAAAAATATGCTAATTAGCCCGTTTGGAAACACTTTTTTTGTTACTGAATCTAGATGAGAAACCGTTCATAAACTTTTTAATCTGTGCCTGTCCGCTTGACTAAGTTCTATTTCTAAACCTGAAAAACACTGTTTCCAAATAGCGTGATTTACTAATTATTCTTTCTTAATTAGTCCCTTATGTGTCCATTTAAGGCATAGTTCGATAATAAACATGCAGTAATCAATATAACGAAACCTTCCTCACAAAATTTATAGTGTCCGGCTGCACTTTATTCTGATATTTTTGTTTCTTCTTCTTTTATTTTGATGACAGGAAAAGTGATAGTCCCGACGATTCATCACCAAACTAAGCTGATTAGGAAGATTGAATCACTATATAACAGACATCTTCACTGAAAAAAAAAACAGGTTTATCATTCCACATGTGAAATGATTTCTCCTGTACATGGTACTATAAAATCTCTTGCAATACCATAATAATCATGGCTGGCTGACAAATTTGACCTTTCTGTAGGATGGGATGAATGTTAAGTCTGAAAATGAAAGATAGGGGGTATTATTAAGTTCATAAAGTCAGTGCACAAAATTGTAAAGAACCTGTTTTAATTCCTAATGATATTTAATCTTGTATAATAATAATTTTCCTATATCGTGGCTACTAAGTTTTCGTAGGACCTGATCCTAACTGGGAAAGGTTATTTATTAGTGTGGTAATCTATCTCATTAAGGTTTAGATAGAATCAGCATTTTAGAAATGATTGATTGGGTCTAACAAATAAGAAAACATAGAAGAAGATGAAGATGTCAAAACCTCAAAACCAGAACAATTTATGTGTATATGTTCCAAATACAACTTGATCATGTGACCTTAAAAGGATTGGTTAAGAATGGTATTTGTCAAATTGCAACCTCATCTGTACGTGGAAATCACATCCATAAAATTTCAGTCATTCTTCAGAAGATGCTCTTACTTTTTCTTGTACTTGTTTGTTTCACTTTAGAATCTTTCTTATCATGATTTGGTCTCTATTTCATTGACCTGTAGTAGCATTGAAAAGGAATGCAGGTTAAATGCTTTCAATACAAGTAATGAGATTTAATTTGGTCCTTAATAGCAAGTTTCATATATAAGCCATATTTATTTATAATTAATTAGTCATTTAGTTTGATCACAATTCACAAGTAAAGTGCATATTAAAATAGTGCAATGTGTTTAAGAATTATTTAAAATTATTATGATGTAGGCCCCAACGATGATTCAAAGGTCGGGAATGTGCTATGTTAAAATTGCGTCATTATAATAGAGATATAAAAAGAACTTTTGAGCCTTTAGGTTATCTTATTTAAGACAAATTCAATATTTAATTGTCGTTTGTTTGTTTTTGGACTGTGTTATTTATTCATTTAGGTTACTTTGAGATCCTTAATCAAATTATCAATCATATAAACAAATTGGGTGCCACAAATTGGGTGCCACGAGTTAATTAAAAAAATATCACAAAAATAAAACATTATTGAAATTAAGAGCAAATTCCAAATATTTTGCACCAATGTGCTTTGACCTTGATATATCATTATTTAATGACTTGGGATCAAGTCTATTTCATTTGATTAAATGGTCTTGGTCGTTTTAGCAACAAAAAAGAAAACCAAAGTGGATCAAAATATATCCAAACTAAAGGTAATTAGTTTATCTTTGTCTTAATTAGGTCTTTTTTTTTAAGGAGATCTATTATGCATGATGCATCCATGCCTGTTATTTATCCAATTTTAGGTAATCAAATATGTTTAGTTATAACTATTATTAAAATTATCATAATAAAAATAAAAGTGATTAAATTAGACAAAATATCTAAGATAAACAATAAATTCTTAGATCAAGCTATAAAATACATTTTGATTTTTAAATTATTTATTTTGACAAAGTATATAGTTTGTAATACTTTCCTTTGATTTGTCCCTTGAGGGAATTTATGTATTTTCTTTTTGGGTCCTTTTCGTTGACTTAGTTGAGGGGATATATATATATATATCAACAAAATTAATGGTGGGAAGCCTGTATCTATTTATTTATCTATCAATTAATTATTAATATTCTCTCTCAAGTCTCAATTCGACATTAAATTTGTATAATTCTTTTGCAACCAAAGTAAGTTGTATATAGATATGGAGAGTTTTGTAAGAGATGAGATTGAGCCGGTAAGAGAAGTGTGGGAAATAGATTGTGGTCAATTGGTAATCAGATATGTCATTGCTCGTGGTACATATGGGACAGTCTATCGCGGCATCTTCGATAATAATCAAGACGTAGCAGGTAAATATTTTTTTAGAGAACGATGTGTCATTTTACGAGTGAAATTAAAATTTTAAATTTTATCAATTACACGTTATTTCTTACAAACTTGACTCGTGAATTTATTTGAGAACATTATTTCATGTGTTTTATCAATGAGTTATATATAATATATAAAGTTGAATTAATCTGATCATTTGAAATCTGGATTGGTTTGATCAGTGAAGGTACTTGATTGGAGTAGGTATCATGGTATTCCGACACCTTCTCAAGTTGAAGCCATTCGGGATACATTTAAGCAAGAGGCTGCTATTTGGAATAACCTCGACCATCCAAACATCGCAAAGGTAACTTACCTACCTAATTTGTAACTTCATTTCTTTCCAAGTTTTTTGTTTTGTTTTTGTTATTGTTTTGATATAATATTAATCGAGTGCATGCAGTTTGTTGGAGCTTCAATGGGCACAACAGACCTAAGCATCCCGTCTTCTTCTAATAGTACTCCTTCAAATTCAAGTTCAACTTCAAAGACTTGTTGCGTTGTCGTGGAGTATCTTCCAGGTGGAACGGTGAAGAACTACTTAATAAAGAATTCTCGCAAAAAACTTACCCTTAAGGTTGTCATTAAACTTGCTTTAGACCTATCTCGAGGGTAAGAAAAGAATCACTCTTTTTCTCTTATATTTATATTACAAGTTTGGTAATTAACAAATTCAATTCAATTGAATAAACAACAGTTTGAGCTATCTTCACTCAAAGAATATAGTGCATCGCGATGTAAAAACAGAAAACATGTTGTTGGACTCGCAAGGAAATCTGAAAATTGTGGATTTCGGGGTGGCTAGAGTTGAAGCTTCAAACCAAAGTGAAATGAGTGTCCACACTGGTACACTTGGATATATGGCTCCTGAGGTTTTATAAATTAAAACTATATTTTAAAATAAACAAAAGTTTATAAATGAATTAATTAATTGTGTATGTATATATAGGTGATGGAAGGAACGCCTTATGGTCATAAGTGCGATGTATTTAGCTTTGGGATTTGTCTTTGGGAAATTTATAGCTGCGACATGCCGCCTTATCCGAATGATAGCTTAACTGAATTCTCTAATGCAGTGGTTCGAAAGGTATTATTTACATTCATCTTATTATATATAATTAGTTAAAAATATATAAGCTTTTAATTTCTGAAATAAACTTGTACATATATATATATATATACAAGAATCTAAGGCCACATGTGCCTAGATGTTGCCCGAAATCATTAAGGAGCATAATGAAGAAATGTTGGGACAAAATCCCAAACAATCGGCCGGAGATGGAGGAGGTTGTCCGATTGTTGGAAGCAATAGACACTACCAAGGGCGGTGGCATGATCCCCGATGGCCAATTTCGCGGCTGCTTTTGTTTCTTCAATCCTCGTGGTCCATGAGATTTTTATTTTTATTTCCTCGCAATTAATCATGAAATAAATAGTATATAATGGCTAGTGAGGCATGTTTGGGATGATGATTATCTGTATTATGTTTGTTTTAACTCTCAGGTTACAACCCTGTTATATTGTAATAGATTTTATTAGATTATAAAGTTAGTTTAAAATTTTAAATAACAAATTAGCTAAGCTTAGATAATTGGCTGTGATACAAGGCCCAAAATCATAAACTATTCTGTGTAAAGGCTTGTGTAAAGGCTAGGAATATTAATAACTTATAAATATTATTAACGAATTAACTCTTAAGTATTTTTATTTTAGAAAAAGTTAACGAGTCTAGTAGTCGACTAAATCATTATTAAATTCTAGATTATAAGGTGATAATCCTAAACAATATATCTATAATTAATTCTTTGATTAAGTAAGGAGGAGGGATTGAGATTCATTAGCCTAGCTAGCTTTATTTAAATTGAATTTGAAGTGACAAAATAATATATATATGTTTTATTGCAATTGGATATATCCACTTATTGAGTGTCTGTTTTTGAAACATACGAATGGGCCACGGAGATGAAGACCAATTAACCTAAATAGGGGATGGTTACTGGTTGATGGGCCTTAATATTATATTGATAAGCTTACCCATTTTTGGGCTTAATCAAATGAGTTCCTTCTATGGGCCTTGGGCCTGTAATCGTAATACATCAAAATATAAAAAATCGTAATACTAAAATTCTGATTTGAATTTCTTTCAAAAACAAAATCATAATCAAATTTACTAATAATATATATATATATATATATATATATATATATATATATATATAATAATGTTACGTAGTCATGTACGTAGGGGGCAAATGAATATTTTAATTTGATGAAAGTAACACAAATTCAGAAATTAAAATTAAGATAATAAAACATAAATTATTTTTAATGAGATTGAGTTATATATATATTATTGTTATAATACTTTAAGTAATAATCAAATTATAATCTAACTTGCTAGCACTAGCTAGCAGTAACTTATCTAAAACTATTAATACTTATTTAAAATAGTTCTAACAATTATTTATAACTCTACCACTTGCAAACACAAATTAACATTGATAATGAAACATAAAAAATATGAACATATATATATATATATATAGTAAGCAGATAGCCTGTTATTTCACATAATAATATAATAAATAGGGATTAAATAAATTAGTAATAGATGTCTATTTATTGCAAACAGATTATTAAAAATGTCAATATCAGTATGTTTTTAATTAGTATAGTATTATCAACTAGCAACAGAAGAGATTTGGAATATAATCTATGGAATAATTATCTCTAATATGCTTTTGCATTGATTTGACTAATTATATGTACATAGTTATAAATATGGTCTCCCAAAGAAAGACAACATGCATTCCACAAACCAAATATGATGATATCATTTTATTTTTAAAATTTTTAAAATTAATTAGACCCTACACAATCATAGTTTTTCACTATAACTAAGATATTTTTAGTAAAAATGCAATTATTTTTTTTATTAAAATTATGTTATTTGTGCACAACAACAAAATACAAAAGTCTTAACTTTTTTTATAAAATGAAAATAATTAATTTGATACATATTAAGATTATGTTACTTTGTGCACAAAAAGAAAAAAAACATGTATAGTAAAATATTCTCAACTAGTCACTATCAAAACATTAAAGATGATATGGAGTATTAACCGGCACTTTGTAATCTATAATTGTTTATAATTTGAATGAAAATAACACATTATTTTTCCTTCACCAATCCAACATTAACATATAATAGTAAGTCTATTCATTCAAATTTTTGTGTTGAAATAGCAGGGTGAGTGTTATTATTATTGTTTGGGTATTATAAAAATGGTCATAATTAATTAAAGAATTAGAAACTTAACAACATAGATAATAATGATTAGGGAATACGAGAATAATGAACTTAGTATATTAGTTATTACGATTCTATAACTTAATTATGAGTTTTCACCATTTTTTTTAATGATTCATGTATATTTAAAAAAATGATAAAATTGTGTAAACACAACGGCATAAAATAAAATCATTAAAACTTAACTATTCTTAATTACCTTTAAATTCTTATTGTTAATTTAATTTAGAATTAGTTAATATTTTTTATTTTTTAATTATTTGTTGTTATATAATAAAATTTCATTTATATTTAAACGCATAATTTTATTTATATAAAAAAATTATCAATTTTTAAGTGATTTTTTTTTATTTACTCACTAAAAGTGTCAAATCAATTAGCTTTATAATTATATATATACAATATAAATTAATGTTATATGTTAATAAAACTTTCAAATAGAGAAAGATCGATGATATGGAACTATAACTTAATCTTATATCTCTTTAAAATAATATATATTACTTAGAACCAGCTTTTGTTGCTAATGGGGACAATCTCCAAATTGATATAAAATATTAATTAGATGAAAAGGACAATTATTTTCCCAAAACAATGAGGGACAAATAGGTTGAAAATCCATATTGTTCCTTGTCATTTTATTTTTGTAATTAAATTTCCCAATTTAATTTATAAATAAATTAATAATATTTTTTTGGACAAACACCCTATAGAAGGAGAGAGGCATGCATGGGCCATGGCCATGAAAAGTAAATGGCATGAGGGAAACTTGCATGTGATGATAACTCATTAAATTTGATAAATATATGGATTCAAGTAATTTTAAAACACCAGTAATCTTTGACTTCTTAAAAATATTTTTATCATTTTAACTATGTTAGTGGATTACAAACATATTCCTATTATGATAAAGATAAAAGAATGAAAAGAAAAAGATAATGAATGAATGAATATCCAACAACATGTATGTATTGGATATCTTAATAAAGAGGAATATATATATATATATATATATATATATATTAGAACAATAAAGTTATGATGAGATGATTCTAAAAAGGGACAGGGAAGCATGTCACTGCAAATGTCCATTATTTCTTGGCGCAGCAGCTGGCTATGGAAAACGACATTAGAGACAACCCCATTACAAACATATATATCACTCATCAATATATATATCAAAATATATATATTTGGGAATCCTATATATATAATTTTAGATATATGAAAATAAAATAAATTCATGTTATTTCCATGGGTGAGGAAGAGGAGGAGAGAGAATGATTAGGTTAGATAGAATTTGAAAGTAGAAAAAATCAAAGATCATGCAATTGCCATTTTCTTCATCCCTTTGACCACCTCTTCTTCTCTGTTTCTTTCTGTCTAGCTTACCTGCCACTGTCCTTCATTTCAACCCCCCAACAAATTAATCAATTTATAATTAACCAGCCCAAAAACAATTTCAACTTCATTTTAAAAAATTAATAAATTGATGTATAAAACCATTGTGGAATATGTATATATATATATATATATATACCTTGTAGATTTTCCTTTTAGTATAATTTTTTTATTGAAATGTTAAAATTTATGTCAAACTCATTTTAGTATATATATGTTTTAAGCAAAGGATAATAAAATAATGAAAGAAAAAACAAGGGAAATTGGTGGTATCATCGTATAACAACTTTTATTGTGATATTGGATCGGTAGATACACGATTGATGCATGACATGCATACATTAAAAAATAATATATATATATATATATATATAAAGATAAAAATGCGTTATCATACATCACCTAAAGTAATAACGATTGATATAACTGATAAGCATAATGGATGAGTTTAAATTCAAAAAAATATTTTTATTCTTTCTAAGGCAAATAGTCTATCAGGATATCACCAGCTTGTAAAACCATGCATCTTAGAATATCCAAACCAACCTTCTTATTCTTGTCATTTTAATATAATTTTTTTTTAATTAAAAAACAATATAGTTTGGTATATATGTTTACATGTTGATTAGCTATGCTTATTGCTAGTAACTCATATTTGGCACAAACACAACTCTAAAAACGAGTTCAGAACCGCACATAAAATTCAGGTTACAATAAAACTTAGGAATCCAAATAGTATCTAGTCTAAAAAACATAATATAAAAGTCCATATATAATTACTTGCAAGATAACACAATCTGCAACCAAATGAAACCATTATCGAAGATACACGCCCTTCACATGACGTTGAATCTATGAATCATCGACAAGGCCTACAACCGAGATGAGCGAAATTTATTAGACGACATGCTTTTGTCATGTTCAATCAAATAACCCACCACAACATGGATGACATGCCACTTTTTCATTCTTAATATCTTACCCATGTTAATCCACATGTCCAAAAAGGAAGAGGTGGACTTGGTCATTTCAAGAATATCCAAGGTGTTTCATAAGAGGCCACAAAAAATGGAGAAAAATTTGAATAGCCGAAACTAAATCATATTTTCATAACAATAATCTCCGTCAAGATTTCACCATGCATGAACAACACGAAGAAATGTAAATATTTATAGTTCCACCTATAGTTTGATTAAATAATATTATATAACCGCGCATGTTCAACATTAAAATTGTCAATTTCCGACCCTAATAGCAAATCACAATTGGTTGACAACAATCTAGTCCCGCTAATCAATCCGATGAGCAAAGCAAAGACCATTGTCTAAAATTTATCTAGTGTTTTTATTAAATTGATCATCATGATACATAGTACATATAATAGATTAATGGAAAATATTGACTCTATAGTCACTTGTGTGTAGATCTATCTAATGTCTAATGACATGAATTTCTATCCATAAGTTACAATTATCCTATAATTAATTAAGAATAACTATTGTTTAAGTACTTTTCTTTGTCAATGGAGTATTTTAAATACTCAATTTGCAATTCATAATTCATTGTATATATATGTTAAGTATTTAGTGTTGATGACAAATTATATACACATCTGGAGTTTGACAATAAAAGAAATTTTATTCACAAGTTGTGATTACATAATTAGGGGCAATTTGTATATATAATCTTACTGTTGAATAATATATATTAAAACATACACTGAATTCGTCAATTATTTTATAAAAATTTCTTTCTATATATAAATTAGTAATCAAAAGAATATTTCAACCTCAATTATTATTAAGCAAAAAAAACAACTGGCGGTTCTTTATTTATTTATTTTTGTTAGTAAAGTTTATTATTTGAAAGGGACTATATATGTACATAAATTGAGAAATAATAAAAAAAACATAAATTTTCCCTATAAAAATGAAAATCTTTAAAATAAAGGGATGTAAATTAAAGAGTTTAAAAATAAAAGAGAAAGAAATACGGATAAGTCGAGACTTGTTCAGATTTAAGTTTTTAGGAATATTTTAGAAAAAGAATTAGTGACGTGTTAATTTTGAAGAAAAATGAAAACATTAAAGTTTTGTTTATTCATTTAAAAATTGACAAAATCATGATAAAATAAATAAATGTTGTAAATTAATTACAAGGATTTCAATTTTGAAGTATGCAAGTGGTAAAAATGAAATTTATTTCCTATTTTATAGGTACTATTATTTACCATTTTTTCATGTCTTGTCCATTTTTTTTTTAAAATGTCTTAAATTGAGAAAAAAATAAAATATTCAGGTTGAATGGTGGACGCAACATATCTGACAAGTTGTGGTCCCAATTTGACATGAATATAAATGTAGGAGGGGTGATTTCATTATATTGCTTGAAAAGGGATAATAGATTTATGAATAAAAATAAAACCATTAATTATTTATATTACTCACGATTATATTAAATGAGGTTTCTTAAATATATAATCAATGAGAAGTTAAGATAAAGTTTTTAATCACTGATTATCATATCTCTCTTACGAAATCAATCACAATCTAACTTGACCCAATAAAATAAAAGTGATATATAATCTCCCTTAAATAAAAGTTTTTAATATATATAATTGAAAGACTAGTATGCTACATTCCTAATGCAGGTGGGACTTGGGAATATAATAATTAAAATGGTGCCAAGATAAAATTAATATATACATATAATTAATAATATAAACATTAGATTTGTTATCTTAACCAAGAATATATATTAATATATACATATAATTAATAATATAAACATTAGATTTGTTATCTTAACCAAGAATATATATGAGGTGATCTTTAATAGTTCGATTTGTATATTTTATAATAATATTATTATGATTTTTTTATATTCGTTCTAGAAAGTCGGGTAGGGTAGATCGAGACTTATTTATTTTCAATAATTTATAAATTCGATAATACGTTGGGTAACGTTTTTTTTCTTATTTTATTGTAATTTATTTATTTTTATTATATTTTTGTTAATTTGTTTAAACCATTTTTAGTTGTAATATATATGAACCATTAAAACAATAACAAAAAAAAAATGGTTATAAAATATATCATCAAGAATAAATGATCCAAAATAAAATAGGATAACTTAATTATCTATTTAAATAAAGTCAAATTATACCAATATTATCATTCATTTAATATTATCAAAAACTATGACAAACAAGTGTCTAGGTCTTTTCTTTCAACTTTCCATTATCTGTTATATAAGTTTTAATAACTTTACCTAACATTTGTTGCCATTAACATATGACGATATTTTAATATTATTATCTAAAATAAGGGTAAGTTAACGAACATGAGGTTCTCTGAAATATTTAAACTATATATTTTTATATAGGGGACAATATATAAATTAAATATGCGGGATTTTATTATTTCTTTTTGATTATTTCATAAATTTAAATTATATATATATATATACCCATTAGGAATAATTTAGTGGTAGAAAATTAAACTAAAATTTGTATTATCAAGTTAGATTCTATTTGAAAACATATACTATTCCAATCAAAGTATTTTAATTTTCTCAATGCTAAGTTGAAACCATACCAATTATGTAATACATTTTAACTTAAGATACACAAATCTAATATATAATTATATATTATTATTTTTTTTGGATCAAAGATCATCTCTCTAAAAAAATGCCCCCAAAAAGATGGAACTTAGATTCATCTCAATGTGTCAATAAAGAGAAATAAACGTTCTTAAAAATATCTACAAGAATGCGTCATTTTCATATGGTGAATTGGACCGATTTTATTTGCCTATGGATTAATCGGTATTTTCTTTTACTAATTTTACGAATATAAGTTATATTAAAATAAAAAGTTAGGTAGATAAGTTGTTTGTGCTAATTTTCTATAAAGATTAATTGATATGTACAAGTTGATTTGGACATTTTTATTTATTTAAACTGAATAACATAGTATAAACGAAATATAACATGAGTGTAATATGACAAATTTTCAAATCTTAAAGAAAAACTATTGAGCATAGTTGATTACCAAAATTATGATTTGGCTCTCATGTTTAAAAGCTTGATCAATTTGACCCAAAATATGAACTTGGGCAAATGTAACCACCAATCTATACACATTTTTTTTTTCTATAAAGGCTTCATTTCAATAAAGAGAGACTTGAATAGAGAATTAATTTTAAAATAAATAAAATAATATCTACAATTACAAATAATTAATTTATAATCTAAATACTAGATTGTATGAACAAATTATAAAACAAAATTCTCAACAAAAAAAAATACCCAAAGATCAAACAATTTATTGAAACTAACTTTAAAGGCGAACACATTCAAATTTTTATAACGATGAATAGTTTAGAAAAAAAAACAAACCACATGAACCATTTAAACGATGTCGAAATAAATTATACTAAATACTTTGAACAAAAATGAAAATTATTCTTAGTCGAAAATCGATAAACAAACACTATTTTTTTAATGTTAAATAATAACTGATTATAGTTTAATAACTATTTATTGAACATATAAAAAACAATTCATTAAACATTTATTTCGTCTCCTAACTATACTAATAAGAAAAGAACGTACACATACTTAAAAAATTATTACAAACACAGTAAGAAAGGGTAACAATAAACAATTCCCAAACAAAAAAAAATGAAAGTGAAAAAAATAAAAAATAAAATATTAATAATTATTGTTATATTTTATTTCTTTTTGAAGAAAACATAATAATTTTAATATTTTTGTTTCAATGTAATACTAATTTAATCATTTCCATATAATATATGTTATATGTTTTTTTTACCAGTCTTAAATTGTAATAAAATTTTAAAATTGTTATGTATTTTATTTGCAAAATACTATTACATTTTATTCATCAGTACTTCTAGAAAAAAATATAAATTTATACACTTTACAAATTATAAATATGATATAGATGCAAATGTTTGTGATAGAGTACCTAACCAATTGGGGGAATGAAAAATAAATATAAATCCTATCAGATATTGGTACTTTAATTTGAATCCAATTCAAAAATTAGTACCTTCAAGTATTTAAAAATGTATATAAATAGAATAAAAATGAGAGAGCATTAATGTAATTAATGAAAAATAAATGAATATATATGTATGTATGTGTGTGTGAGAAGAGAATAATAATTTTTGCAATCTGCATGTTAATTTCAAATTAAGAGATAAAAAATAAAAATAAAACCATGTCATCAACTCATGATTCTCCAAAAACAAAATCAACCTTAAGAAATTATTTGTTACAAGATCATTCTATCAAATTAATTATAATCAAATATTATTTGCTCTTATGTTATTATAAAACTAATCAAAATTCCTCATAAAATGAGCAAGATTAAATAACAGTATAAAAATTCACCATACAATTTCGATCAATCATATTAATCGAAGCCATGAACACAAATAAATATAAGAAAATAAATAAAGGGTATAACGATAATATAGATTCCGTACATATCCTAGCATGAAATCAAAATTTATGTCTATTAATGATAGGGTTGACTTGTTCTTTATTATTATTTGTGGGTCCATATTCAAGAAGTGATTGATAAAACATTTCTCCAATATACACGTAAAGATTATGTGAAGAACCCCATCAAATTAATTTAATTTAATTTACAAATTAAAAAACATGGTTTTGTTGAGAAGTAGTTAATAGGTGTATTCTCCAAATTAAAATTAAAAAAAAAAAGTATAAATAAATAACAAGAAAATTAAAAATAAATAAATAAATAAATAAACTTAGTAAAAGTACAAGAACCTTGAAGTATGCAAAAATAAGTAAAATCTATGAAAGCCAGACACGGTCTCCCACATGTAGCATGTGCAATTAACAAGATTAGTCAATTTAATTAATTAAAAGGTTATTAATTAAATAATCCATCAAATCACTTTCGAGTAAAAACACATACAAAACCCATATAATGTGATGTAATAGTACAAATTTCCAAGACAAAGGCAAATACAATGAAGCAAAATAGGCATGCTTATTGAAAACAGCCCCTAAAATTTGGGACAAGTGCCCCAACTCACATGGGACAATAGCCTAGATTGACCCAAATAGTGGCCTCTTTAAGTTCTCCCAACCACACCAAACCAATACATTTTTGTTCTCTAATATGGTTTTTGAGAATTAGAAGATATGTGTGCACACTTCACAATTATATTTTTGTTAGCCCCCATAAGATTTTCTTTCAGACATTTATGCCTTCTTTCATGCTAATATTATTCCACCTTTCTATGCTTAATTTTCTTAATCCAAAGGTGAATTTAATTAAGTAAATCTTGTAGAGAGATTTGAGATTGATGTATATATATTGAAGAAGGCAATCTGATATAATATTTGGTAAACCAAAATATATTTCTTACCATGTTTGTTATGATTTTGTATTGCCAAAATAGTAAGAAAAACAAAATTTCACCATTTCCTTTTTACCCTCTCTTTTCCTTCTTCTTCCATAGATGATGTCCCACGAAGGATGGACCGGACAGCTTGGATTTTTCAAAACAAATCTCAGATGCCATACTCTGATTTAGAGAGAGAGAGAAAAAAAAAATACAAAAAACCTTAAGACAGGGTCGACAAACCAGACATCATGCTGATTGGTTCCTTAATCTTCTTCTTTAAAACAAAATTAACAATTATTTAGCAACTCTTACTCAAATTAATGAAATTATTTGTAATATTTTAAGAGTTGGGTCAAATAAACAAATACCCAATCTAGGGTCATTACCCCCCATCCCTCTCCTCTGGTTTGGTCGTAAAAGCTGAGTTAAGAGAGAGAGTTTTTGAAACAGCACAGCACTTTATTCTCCTCAAATTCGATACTTTTCTGAGCTTAGAAAGAGGTAATATAGAGGGGGGATAAAAGAAGAAGAAGACGACCCTCTTCACTCTCTCTCTCTCTCTCTCTCTCTCTCTCTCTCTCTTTCCTGTCTCTTTTATGTCTCCTACATTGTCTTGTTTCTACACCAGAATCTCATAGGTTTACTTCCACGCTTAGAGAAGAAGAAGAAGAAGAACAAGCCTTTTAAGATTTTTATTTTTTTATTTTTAAAGAAACAGTGAGTGTTTTCTTTTGATTAGACCTCGTGTTTAGATTCCCGGAACCAAAATGCCGAGAAATCGGGGCTCCCTTAATTGTTCTCTCCTTGTTAGCTGAGAACAGAACAGAACAGAGAGAGTCCTACTTCTTTCTTTCTCTCTCTTCTACTTCTTATCTACTATCCATCGGTTCACTTTAATTCTTTAATCTTTGGCCGGAGGAGGAGGAAGCTAGTTAGCCCAATATATTTATGAGGAAAGAGTCTTGGTTGGTGAAGGAAATCGGCAGATCAAATTTGATAAGTTACATTCAAGATTGAAGCTTTTCACTCATCCTTGATGAGTTTTGTGAGACAATGAGAGATGACAATTGCAAGAAAAGCAAGGTTTGTTTTTATAGGAAATTGACTTTCTTCTTCTTCATCTTCTTCTACGATCTCTGATTCTTGTTGTTGTATTGGATGAAGCTTTCTTGGTCTAAGACCCTTGTCAAGAAATGGTTCAACATCAAGAGCAAAGCTGAGGACTTTAATTCAGACGACGTCGTTTACCCAGGTTCGTTTTCATTTCGTTCAATTATTAGGTAACAATATAATTTTGTAAGTTGGGAATGATGAGATATTGGTCTGCAATTTTCTTGAATGAACTCACATGGGTTTGTTGTTCAACATCAATCACTGTCTGAATTTTTTGGAATTTAATGGGTTCAATCCATAATGGAAGCAGGAAGAGAATCTTGTCTTTGTTTTCTTCCTCCCTGTCCCTGAGATTGAAAGAATGTTTTCTATTTCTAATTTTTTTTAAAAAAAATTGTTGGGTTTGTTTCTTGGGTGCAATTGTTGGCAGTTAACAGTGGAAACAGAGCAGCTTTATTCAACTTTATCCCCTTTTCTTTTTCAGGTGGTGGTGATGAAGAATGGAGGCAAAACTTCTCAGTAGAGAGAGATGCAGCATGCGCCACCATTAAGAAAAGCAAAACAGGTTCAGTATCATCAGCCCTCCTTTGGACCCCCATTCCTTGAACCCCTAAAACAATTCAAGATTAACGAAAGCAATCTTTTTTTGTTTTTTTTTAATCAGCAGGGAGGAGGACGACAAGCAGGAAGAACATAGATCGTGCCCGCCGGAGTAAGATTGACTTAGAGTCTTCTCAAATCACTGATATCCATAATCATAGGTTTTCTTCTTTTCTTTAAGACTTTATCAATCAGTTGTCTTTTAATGGAGTCAATCTTTAAATTCATCTCTTTCTCTCTTAAGGGTTTTCGTGGCTACTTGGAATGTTGCTGGGAAATCCCCACCAAGCAATTTGAATCTTGATGACTGGCTTCATGCTTCCCCGCCGGCTGACATATATGTTCTTGGGTATGTGTTTTTAAACAACTCGAAATCAAATCAAACAGTTCAAGATCTAATCTTTTTGGAGTAATTCAGGTTTCAAGAGATTGTTCCATTGAATGCCGGAAATGTATTAGGAACAGAAGACAACGGCCCGGCTAGAAAATGGGTAGCCCTAATTCGAAAAACACTAAACAGCCTTCCGGGCACAAGCGGCGACTATCGAACCCCTTCCCCTGTTCCTGATCCAGTAGTTGAACTAGATTCAGATTTTGAAGGAGGATCAACGAGGGAAAATCCGCCGAATTTCTTCCACCGTCGTTCTTTTCATTCCTTGAGTCGTAGTATGAGAATGTCGGACAACGATGTAATGTATGTTCAACCGCAACCTAGACTTGACCGAAGATTTAGTGTATGTGACCGTGGAAGTCGTGGCCATACGACAGGAGAGTACTATGAACGGAATTGCAGGTGGGAATCATCTGACGATGAAAATGGGCTTGAGGATTCACCGGACCCGCCGTCTTACAGATGGTCTAATTCTAATTCCATGTCGGAAAGAGATGGGCAGTCAAGGTACTGTTTGGTCGCCAGCAAGCAAATGGTCGGGATATTCCTTACTGTATGGGTGAAGAGAGATTTAAGGGATTATGTTCGAAACATGAAAGTTTCTTGCGTGGGCAGAGGATTAATGGGTTATTTAGGAAACAAGGTAAATTTGAGAATTTTTACTATAATAAATGACTCAAGAATAATAACTAGATAATATTAACTCGTGTGATCTTTCAGGGTTCAATTTCGATTAGCATGTCCTTACACCAAACAAGCTTTTGCTTCGTTTGCAGTCATTTGACATCGGGACAAAAGGAAGGAGACGAGCTTCGTAGAAACGCGGATGTAATGGAAATTCTTCGAAAAACGAGGTTCCCTAGAGTTCATGGAGTTGGGGACGAAAATGCCCCTCAAACAATCCTCGATCATGAGTAAGATTTTGTAATGAATTCATTTCTATAGCTTTATTTCATTAAACTTGAACTAATGTCGGTTTTGTTGTCGTAGTCGTGTTATTTGGCTTGGCGATTTGAATTATCGGATTGCCCTATCCTATCGTTACGCCAAAGCACTAGTTGAGATGCGAGATTGGAGGGCATTGTTGGAAAATGATCAGGTACCACTCGAAAAACTTTCTATTATAAATTTATAATTCATTCTAAAACTAACACAATCTTGTGTTTGCTTATTTTGCAGCTTCAAATAGAGCAAAGTTATGGCCGTGTTTTTGAGGATTGGAAAGAAGGCCAGATCTATTTCCCTCCGACTTACAAGTACTCGAATAACTCAGATCAATATGCTGGCGACGACTTGCATCCAAAACAAAAACGAAGAACTCCCGCATGGTAATAACCTAATCCCGAGCTTTTATTTTTTTTTTACCATTTATGGATTTTTTATGAAGAGACTAATGTTGTATTTGGGCGTGTGAAGGTGCGACCGCATACTATGGTACGGAAGTGGCCTTCGTCAAATATCTTATGTCCGAGGAGAATCTAGATTCTCGGATCATAGGCCAGTCTACAGCGTATTCTTGGTTGAGGTCGAGTCAATCAATAGAAATCGGATCAAGAAAAGCATGAGCACCACGAGTTCAAGAATTGAGGTCGAAGAGTTGTTGCCATATTCCAACACTTATGGGTCATACAATGGCCTTAATTACTATTGAAAAAGACCCTTAGAGATGCAAATTTTAGCCCATCGGTTCGACCCTATGTGATGATAAAGGTATGTAAGTTGTCTCAAATGACCTAAATGTCATTTTCAAGCTTTAAAAGAATAGTTTTTCATTCATACATAAAATTGTCTTTATGGGTTATAAAGGAATTGCTGACATTTTTGTTTTGTTTTTAATGTGACACAAAATCTTTGATAATAGATAAAAAGAACAAACCTTAACCATTTGTCCCCCACACATTACAGTTACATCTTGGATCTTTTTAATTTTTAATTTTTTAATTTTTTAATTTTATTTTTGACAGGCTGTGTGATGGCAATTTGGATATTCCATCTTTATGGGTGGAAAGAAAGAGTCATGATTAATTGCCTAAAATCTCCAATAAGGTTTGTCCTCACATTTTATTTACTGCAATTTTAGTCCCTTTATTTTCTTTTATTTGCATTTTGGCACATGAGTTCGAGTTAGGTTCATAAAATGGTTTAAATCTCTTGTCATTATACAGAAACAACTCTCTCAGCACCAAATTATCCAACTGGGGGTGAAAATAAGAACTTCCAAATTGGTAAATACTTTTTAATTTAATTTAATTTTATTTTATTTTTCAATTTTGGCTTGTAACGGTTGAAAGCATTATTAATTATTGTTTTTTTCTAATATATATTTCCTGAATATTGAATTTGCAGGATTGTACTTTTTTGGCTGCAATGGAGGGATTGTCCTTTAAAATCATGAGATTTAGGGAGGAATAATAAAGTTAGGAGTTTGATTTGTACATACTTCAAATTTAATGGACAGAAATGATAATTACAATTTTGTTTACTTTCTCTATTTTCAAATTTATGTTAATGTTAGAATAAACTTACTCTAGAAAATAAAGTATAATTTTTAAAAAATATAAATTTTTGGTTTCTGTATAATTGTTGAAGTCTTGTATTTGAAGGTAAAAATAAACTTATTTTGTCTGAGTAAAATATTTTTTTTTTTTGAACAAATTCATTTCATTAAAAGAAAAAAAAAATAAGAATCTCGAGTAAAACATTTTATAGTTATTTAGTATAAATAATTTATTTTCTAATAAATAATATTCATGTTAGGGGTAGACATGATGCTAAAAATTTAAGATTAAAGTCATGAGACATGAATTAGTGACATAGCCTGGGCTTTGATTTGGATGAGATTACTTATAAAAAAAAATAAGTGAAATGGTATTTTGATATCCATGGTAATTTAAAAAAAATACTTTTTATTACAAAAATAATAATGTGAGTAACAAGAAAAATAACATTATTTTTGTAAAGGTTCCAAAATTATTCAATATGGTTGGTTACAATTATTTTTATTGAAGGAATAACATTTTCTCCCCTATTTATTATATCTCTCAGTTAAATAACACAAAATATTAACAATAATAATGTAATTGTCTTGTTTTCTGATTTTCTTCTAAACGTCAAAGTATTATTTTTAATTTTTTAACAAATGTTGTGTGGAAACAAATTATTTCTAAATTTGATCAATATAAGAGATGGGAAAGATATTTGTGACACGACTAACCAAGTACAAGTAAATATATAACATACTATGATACCAGTACATTTATTTATTTATTATATTTTAGAAGATATTTAATCTTTATATAATTTCATTATAACCTTTTTTTTTTTTATAACATCTTAAATAAAAATGATAGTAGTTTCATTCGTCCGCCAAATTGTCATAGTTAATGATTCCATTTAAATCAGAATATTTTATATAGATATATTTTTTATAGTAAAAATCAATTTTTTTTTTTAATAACATAGTTAATTATGATATATTATCTAACAAAAATATGAAACTATGGAGATGAATCATACTCTATTTTAATTGCATATTCAATCAATGACAATTTGAAACCGCCTTGTAAAATCCGAACCGAATTCTTTCGTTTGAGACGATTTTTTCCCAAAATCGAATGGGGATGGGGTGGGGATAGTATTTGTATCCCCATCCCGACTCGCCCCGATCTCACCTCAATTCTGCCCCGAACACTATAAATATAATTAAATATATTAAATCACTAATGTATTTATTTATTCACTATATTTTATAAGAGTAAAATATAAGAGTAATAAGTTTATTTTTTTATAATAATATAAAATTTTTAATATTTTTAATATATATTATATTAAAAAATTTGTTTATATAATTTTATTATTTAAAAAAAATTATTAATAATGCCTCGCGGAATTCCCCAAAATCGAACAAAACTGAACGGGATAGAAATAGTATTAAAATATTTCCAAAATAAAAATAGGGCTGAGATAATAAATGTATTGTCCGCTCGAATCACCCAATTTGATAATTGATTAGTTGGGTGAGAAGTAGATTTGAATGTTTAGAGAGTGAAAATATAAAAAAATGAAAGAGGTAGTAAGTAGTAAGAGGACTTGTTAGGAGGAGTAGGAATCCTTCTTCAGAAACAATCCACATACTGATTGACATTTGGCCACTCAGTGCCTATTCTCTTTTCCATTCTCATATATATTAAATGGGAATTAGCTAATTCTTTATTGTTTTTTTTTTAATTATGATTTAAAAAATGTTACGATTATTTTTGATAAAAAAAATTAGTATATATAAATAAAATAAAAAATAATAATTTAAAATAAAAGATATTTTAATATATGAAATGAGTAATATGATTATTGAAAAAGTGATTGATTTTGTTTAAATTTTTTAAAAAATCAAGGAAAATAAGGCCTTATTTTATTTCCTTTTACATCTTTTTAAGGTTTCAGAAGTGTGTTCCTCTTCTTCATCATAATCATGAAACCATTCTTATTTAGATCCAAAAACTTATTATAAAACTTTTTGCTGACACATTTATATTTAATTGAATAATTGTGCAATAATTACTAGCACATTCAATTCCTGAAGAGATTCAGGGACTACTAGTAACTTATATTTAAATTAGTAAAATCTGAAGTTATATATATATATATATATATGAATTTATTATTAGGTGAAGTATGTTAAATGCAGCCATTTACTAGTCTACCCTACAGTCTACTCTATTGTATCTGTGGATCTTACTAGAGGGTGATGTCACAAATGAGGGAGGACATTGAAAAGGTTTTATTTCTACTCTTTTGCTTCTTATGCACGTTGTCAGATATCCACACTGACACACAAACAAACACAGACACAGCTATGATATATGATGACGAGGATAATGAAGATAGAGTACAGCAACACGGGCGGGCTGGTTGGCTGGAGGAGAGCCTGCGCATGTGTTTTTCTATTTTGTCAAAAACAAACATCTCAGGAAGGAGTCAGTCCAAAGGAGAATCGTATTATATATCGATCAACGTGATCATATCATATCATATCACTAAAAGGGGGGTTCGTTTTTCAATTTCTGCATTATCATAATGACGACACACAATCTTGGCTCAAATTTATTGCCCACCATCACTCAACTTTCTTTCTTTTTTTGGAAACCCACCATCCATCCATCCATCTTTTCTACCCCCAAAAATATACATCCACTGACGTCATACTGCATGCTCTCTCTGACATTATCATTCATTAACCGAGAGACTCTTTCCATTTCCTTTTCTTTATTTTGTCTTCAACTCTTTAATGGATATATATATATATATATATGAAAGAATTTAATCCAACTTTATAATAATGAATACAAAAACTATTCCCTAAGTACACTTCAAGAATTATTAGTTTCTCTTCCTCAATTGATGTCATAAGTGTTGCTTAAATTTGGTTACAAATTTTTTTGAAAGAAAGCCAAATCAAGCTTATTTCACTAGCTCTAAAACAAGGATTTCAAATCTGTTGTTCCAAATTTTGTGTTTCATTATGTACCACCTTCACAAAAATTGGTCATTTTATAAGATAAGTCAAAAGTAATAAAGATAGAATGAAAGTTCAACCTATTTTATGAAAGTGATACATAATAGAACACAAGGGTTAAGGTTCTAAGGCTTTATCTCCTACTCAAACAATTCTTTCTCCAATTTGAGACTGTGCTTACTTTCATCTCTAGCTAGCTAGCTAGGATCATAAGTGAATCAAACCAACTCCCTTCATACTCCCCTAAAACAGTGAAAATATTTCAAAAGTCTCCTTAATTAGATAGTGTCATCTTATTCTTAAGAGTTCACAAGGCCCGTGTTTTGAGCCCACTTGGAAACACCTTTTGGGTCTGAGTTGGGCTTGCATAAATTCATAAAATTAAAAAAAATACATTTGCTAATCTAAACTAAGACTCAAATCTAAAAAGGGTTTCTAAATGGGCCCATTATATGAACCCTAATACTTAGGATTAGTCAAACAACTTTAGTGCTATAATCTGAGAGTCAAGAATTTCTTTCTTTTGAAGAGTTTGTCTCAACTCGTTCTCTCCCAACAAGGGATAATCATGTGTGAAAGGAGTAATAAGAAAGTGTGGAAGAGTTTAAACTTACAGTTGATTAGGATAGTTTGCAGGTTAGAAGACTAGAAATTAACTTGGTCATTAATTATATCAAACCTTATGTATGATCCCACCATTATAACTTAGGATCAAATTCCTAATCCTAAGATCAAGACTAATGTTATAATGAGCCCAATGAGAAATATACAAGTATAGTTTCAAAAATCAAACCTGTATATTCAAAGTACGTACGCCAGCTTCTTCATTCATTCATTCATTCATTCATTCATCCATTCAACACAACCCAACCCATTTCTTGAAAGCCAATGCAGCTTCCCTCTTTGTATTTTGAGCTTCGGTCTGAAACTTTGGAGCCTTTCCCTTATACATGGTCTTATGATACTTCATCATTAAGCTTCTATACTTATACATATCTATAAACATCTTCCCTTTCTCCATCATTTCCACCACTTCTTTCCCCCTCACAAAGAACCCGCCCCTCACAAACGTATAAAGAACCGAATCGAGCAGCTCCTGATCGAACTTCATCCCTGTCGCACCACTAAAGCTCTTCATCTCACCCCAAAGCTCCGTCACCTCCGTGTACTTCCCCCCTATGGCTGCATAACCAGTCACCATCGAATGAAATGTCTGAGCGTTCGGTAAGTGTCCCAAACTCCTCATCTTCTTCAGAGCCTTTTCCGCATCTCCCATCATCTGCTTCTTACAGAAGAAATGGATCACGTTGTTCCAGTCATGAACACCGCTGTCAACAGTTTGACCCTCTTTGATCTCCTCCAGGAGTTTACCCATCATCCCATTTCCATCCTCTGATTCAGTTTTTGTACGAATGGATCTCGGTATCTTGGATTCTTTCATTTCTTGGAAAATATTTAAAGCCGCTTGATTATCATTATGAAGGACTTTGGACTGTATAAGAGACTCGTAGCAGCTTGAATCTAGCTGAATTCCCGCCTTACGAACTTCCTTTAAGAGCGAAGTAATCTCTTTCGGTCGGTTTGCTTTACAATACGCTTTTAGGAGAGACCCGTATACAGAGGAACCCGTTCTGATGCCTGCAAATCTCATCTCGTCGAGAAGATCGTGCGCTTCGTCCAACCACCCGAGCGAAATACACGTGTTGATTACATGAACCAACGGAGAACTATCAACCGAAACTGGGGAACCTGCTTTCTCCGCCTTTATAAGAAATTCAGCCAATTCCTTCACCTTCCTGGATTCAAGAAACGCCTTAGCCATTTTAACTAAAATCTTCTCCGTTGGTTGAAGTATGCCACGCTCTGTCGTGATCAACTCCACCTGGTTCTTCAGCTTTGACAGTAATTCACTTAGCACGATTTTAACCTCGGCCTCTAACTTTAAACAGCTTCCGTCTGCACAAAAATCGTCAAAAGATAACAACGGGTTTTCATCTAATTTAGACTTTCTCATATCCGGAGGCTTAGAGGGGAACGCGAGTTTCGCGATGGCTAGGGTATTCTGCACCTCTTTAGCCTTGTAAAGCATTTCTAGAACCATGTTTGACGCTGATTCCAGATCACCAAACTTCAACAAGCATGAAAGCAAGCAATTATAGTACTGCTGAAACTGAACAGCGCTCAGATCATGGGCTTCGTCGATATGCCGCTTAAGTTTCCTCAGTTCTTCTTTTCTCCCGTTCTTTTCATAAATCTGGGCCATAATGATTAACAACGGACCATCAGCTTTAACTCCAATCCGAGGCATCATGTCAAGAAGCTGCTCTGCTTTTCTAGTCGTACCAAACAGAGTGCAGCCAGCAAGAGCGACGTTGAAGGCGGTTGTGTTGGGTTTCGTATCGAGCAAAGGTTTATTGATCTTTTTACGAGGATCAATCCTACCGTCTTGGAAAATATAACTTATCTCGAGAACCAGTTCAGCAGCTAGGTAAGCTCCAGGTGCAGTTTGTGACAATTGAGCCAAGATTGCAGACCAAGCGGCTACAGTAGGGAATTCTTCACGTTTGAATAACATTCTAACGACAGTTGATGCAGGAACCGGTAAACCGCTTCTTGCTAAACAGAGAGCTAGATAAATTAGAGAATCTTTCTCCAATAAATTCTGCTTACCTTCCTGAAAGGCACGCTCTACCAATCCATAAGCCTTGTTAAGCCATTCAACATCCAGGGTTTCGGCAAATCTTGCTATAACCTTGTTAACAATGTACTTCCGTGGAAAGCCTTCCATTTGCATATGTTGTTCGTGCAATTTCCATGCGTCAATAAACTTATTACTATCGATAGCCGCTTCCAAATCCATGGATAATTTACCTGTATCTCTAGCTTGAACTAAAAGAGTAGTTGAAAAGGATTGTGAAGGATGGATAAATTTTGAGGAGGGAACAAGATTGGGATGTTGAAAGTTATTCTGAGTATAAAGTTGATGTGGAAGAAGAACCATCCATCTTAAGCTAAATTTACCGCTAGTAATGTGATGGGCTAGCTTTCGTAGAGACAGCATCTGAACCAGTCTAATGACCTAGCACCAAGACACAACAAATTTCAGGTGTTGAACATAAGTTAACCCCAAAGTAAGCAAAGGGTTTAGTTCATTTAAGCATTTTATCAAACAGCTTGTGGGCAACTCCAAATTTGCATATTTTTTGCTAAATTTAAGAATTCAACCGTACATCAAAAGACAGCATATTGCACAAAGTGTGATAAAAATTTCAACATAACTTCAAAATCATATCAGAATTCAGTATTAGATAGGATTATGATTGCTATTAATTAGGATTACGTCTTAATTTCAGCGACATATATAGGAAGGATAATATGATCATTCTTATGTACATCAATTCACAATATTCATAGTAATACAACATTGAATCATTTCCCGACATTCTTACCTTTCCTACAACAAGTGGTATCAGAAGTATTCAAACCAGCCGAAGAAATGCCGAGAACAATGCAAGAAGAAGAGCGTTTCGGTGAATAATCTGCTTCTCAACAAAGTAAGAATTAGGGCACGATCTTTTCAAGTTTTTAGCCCAATCGCTCAAGGATATTCAGCAGAAACTTCAACCGGAGGAGAGAGAGAGAGGAATAGAAGAGAAAAAGGAAGAGCAAGAAGAAGAAGAAGAAAGACCCTAACCCGACGGATCCGGATTCTGCCTGACCCGGTCTCCATCCTGATTACTATCTAAAACCTTCATTTTCTTTTAAAATAAATAAATTAAAAATTAAGTTTTTTTTTAATTTAGTAAATTAATCAATTTTATAGTTATAAGACAATTTTGGTGTGTAAGAAATAACCCTACATATATATTTTCAATTATTTGGTTCAGTTAAACAATGTTAATTAAAAGTCACAAATCATTAAACCATAATACATATATTATGAAATTTATTTGGTAACATGATAAACAAATACCATATAAATACATACACTAGGAAAAATAATCAAATTCTTACAATAAATAGAAGGTATTAAACAAATCCTAAATATAGATGCAAATTTAAAAAAATGGGAAGAAATAACAATCAAATTCGTTTAGATCGATAAAAATCCTGCGAGAACAATAGGTATTATTGGAAGGGCGGTGATATAGGAGGACTTGGTAGCAGCGGACAAAGGCGTGAACAAGGGTCGGTTAAGACCCGTGTTATCATCTGTTGGTGTCGATGGTGCATCCAAAGGTGGAGCCGCAGGTGGAGTTGCTATCGGTTGAGGTGGCGAGCCAGCTGACTTCGTTACTATCATTGCAGAACGTAATTCATCAATAAAAACTAAATTAAATAGGGAGCTCAATTAAATATGAATAATGTTTTTATTTGTTATCATATATTTACCTGGACCTGGAGCTGGTGGAGAAATATTTGAGTTAACTGAAAAAAAAATTAAAATTGAATGAAGTAGATGTATTAGTATATAACATAAATAATAATAATATATATTAAAGGGTGTTATAAGATAACTCCAACCATGGTCTACCATGAATTGAAGTAAAATTAGAGAATTACGTGGGCACTGAATGGGGACTACACCAAGGGATTTGCAAGCTTTGGGAAGAGAAACCGCGAGCGTTCGGTTAATAGGGATAGGGAGGGGAATGTTTCCCGACACTACGAGGCACGCGCAATCCATGCTGCTCCCCATTAATGACTTAAGCGAGTCGCAGCATCCCGCAGTTGGAGACACACTGCTCGAGCCACTACCCGACACAAAACTCAAGCACGGCCCAAAGCTGTTGATCATCTCGTTTGTGCACCCCGCGTTTATTTGACCCCCAACCGATAATAATAGATAGACCGCGGCCATGATTAGTTGTAGTACTTGTTCCATTGGATTTGGTATTGAGTTGGGAATTAAGGGGTGGAAATCTATATATTGGCCTTGTTAAAGCTCTATTAATTGAGTAATGTTATAATTAAAGAAGAAGAGCAAATGTATTTATATATGATCATATGATATGGTAGATTTGGACCGGTATTTGGAGTTCAACTACCATAACTAACCATTAAACTAAACAATTTCAAAATGATTTTTTATTGCATGATTTGCATCAATGGTTTCTAATTCAATAGTAATTAATTTTAAATTGGCTTGGATGGATGGATAGATAGATTTGAATTGAACACGAAAGATAAATATGAAATTGTTTAAACAAAATAAATAAAATACAAAATCACCTAAATTGGAAAATTTTCAATAGAGCAATTGGATCCCACTGAGTCAACAATATTCTTAACGGATCTCACTTCATACAACGTCATAATAATGATATGTAAATGGACATCATTAGTCGTTTATAGTCGTTGAAAGTTCTTCGGTTCCGTTCCAGTCAAATAATCGATAAAAAAATAACGAGGATAAAATTCACCGTTTTCAGACTAGCTTATTTAGCTGCCTCCACCAAACCTTCAAACACCTTCCAATGAATTTTGGCATAACCCATCGAACCTGATAACGAACCCTGATAAATGTCCAAATAAGACTTCAATTCTCCACCACAACCAACTCGTCGTCCTTATAATATAACACGTACAACATTGACTTGTCACGGTAAAACACTTCTAATTAAATTTATCATCCGTTAAAATATGAATAATAGTACAAACAAACAAAAATAAATGAGATTTTAGTAGACACCTTTAATTCCATAACAAGTCTCAACCAAAATTATTTATGTTAGACTTTATTAAATAGTGTATCCATAACAATGGTCCACCTTAATTATATCAATATATCATTATTGCGAGCCAATGTGATATTTGATAAAAAAAAAATAATAATTAAAAATCATTAGTTCTCACTTCAATAATATATATATATATATATGAGAGATGCATTTTATCCAATAAAAATGTACTAATAAATATAAACAACTTGAATATAGGAACATTCTTGGAGGCCTAATAATAATAATAATAAAATTATATAAGTGTTTTAGTTATAAAGAAAATACCAAAAAATAAGTTGTTATATATATAATTGACAATTGATTTAGTTTGGAGAGGTTGGCCACCAGAAGAAACCTATCAATTCTGACTATTCCATAAATCTTAATAACAATTCAAGCAAAATAGGATCCCTCTCATGCACAGTACACAATTGGAGAATATTTACTCATGTTGATAGATACATTTACAGGTGCATGAAGCTTCGTTACTGTACCCGAAACCAAAACTCATTTTGAACAACCTTTATTATATGCTTATAACTCGAATAGAAAGTAATTATGGAAATTATGTAACCGGACCTAATCGAAGTAGACATACATAAGTTGTTTCGTGAGCTAAATATTTTTAATGTCTATTATATAAATCACGGTGATTAGGAAAGATTTCGGAAACACCTATTATCATCATGAGCAATTGTCAAAAAAAACTCCAACTCAAAAATATAGTTTACACCAAGCATGAGACAATAAAGTAAGATCATCTCAATATTTGATTTTGCTTTTAACCATGTTTTAATAATGATCATGTCTTTGGTTTCAATTAGTTTATCTCATTATGACATATACATACAATCAAATCCCGTTTATATTGCTAAACTATTGCTTCAAATTGTTATTTTTTTTTTGTTAACTTGTTAATTTATGAAAATCTAATCAGATAAATGTAATTATACTATGAGATTTTGTGTTTTAATTATTGTTAAAACAACTATATTGCATCCTAAAGAGAATATTATTAAATATTTTGATAAACATATAGCTTAATCTTTAATTATATATTTATATGAAACAATTGAGAATTATATTTTTCAATGCATAATTAATCACTTGTCCTAGATAACTCGATCCACATGAAAACATTAATTATTCACAGTTTGAAGTCATTTCTTAATCACTTAGGTGACAAGAAATATAGACTTAAAAGATTTATAACATTATAGGTCTTAAGTTTGACTTTTATTCATAAAAACACCTTATTGGAAGTAGAATCACGTGTTTGTGAATTGTTGTGCTAACTTGTCACATAAATTAGTCAAGATAGGTATAAGCTACACCAGGCAATCTTGCTAACATAAAAAATAAATAAATATGCATTCTTGAACAAGTTATTCATTTAACCACTCTTAATCAGTCACAAATTAACACACGTAATGATAACAATTAATACATCAATATAATAATTACAATGATCTCTTCTCCAACCATAAGTTAACATGATTACAGTTTCTAACTAAAACCATGATTAGACTTGGTTTTCCTACCTTAATTAATTAATTGATTTTTCTTTTAACTTATAATGTTGTCTCACATTAAACCATAACTATCACTTTCATATGAATGGGTTCAAGAAATTCATTACTTTTATTCTCTTAAAAATTACTCTTATTTTGAGATATCTTAATGAGTTTCTTACATTAATTAATTCTACAAAATTATGGGTAAGATGCTGGAACAACGACTCCCAACGAACCCCACCTGACAGCCACGTTGAATAAATAAGTCACGATGAAAGAAAAAAAATTGATCAAGTAAAAAGTTAAAGAGAAAAAATTATAAAGAAAGTTATGTTCTTAAAAGAATGGTCCCGAACATGACCATGTTCTTGACACAATGGTTCCAAACATGGTAATGTTCTTGACAGAATGTGCTCAAACATGGTCATGTTCTTGACAGAATACTTTCGAACATGGTCATGTTCTTGACAGAATGGTCTATGTTCTTGACAGAATGATCCCGATCATGGCCATATTTTTTCGAACATGGTCATGTTCTTGACAAAATGCTCATAAACATGGTCATGTTCTTGACAGAATACTCCTGAACATTGTCATGTTCGAGACATAATGCTTCTCTTTAACTTTTTTTACATTTATAATTTTTTCTCTATAACTTTTTATACGATCAATTTTTTTCATATATCTCTAACTTCTTACATTTGTATATTTTTCTTTCTAACTTTTTATACGATTATTTTTTTTCCAACGTGACTTATTCTTTTTACATTTGTATAACTTTTTTTTTCCACCGTGACGGTCAGGTGAGGTCGCTGGGAGTCGATGTCCTAACATCGTCTCCCTATCATTATTCTTATTATACCCTTTAGATGATAATGATCTTTAACCAATTAATTCTTATTTAGAACCTTCTTTAAAATAATAGTGTAATATTTTACAAGTACAAATAAAATGTTTTAATTTATTATTTTAAATCATTAATATATATTAAAAATTATATAAAATAATATGAATACAACCAAAAAAAACACAATATGATAAAATAAAAAATATAAAAAGTTACAAATATATAAAAATAAGAAAAAAATACAATAATGTTATCTAACAAAAGTCAATAAATAAATATTTGAGAATAACGATTAACTTCTTACTATACCGATTTTTCGAAACGAATATATCAAGTAATGTCATTATCATTATAATAATATTATGAATAATATGAATACAACTAATATCATCATTGAAGTTTATTATTCTAAAAAACACATAAATAATTTCTCAATAATATATTATTAGTTATTCTAAAAAAATAATTCAAATATTTGTAATTTCTTGAACAATTTCTCAATAATATATTATTAGTAAATTCAATAAATATATAATTTAAAATAATAAATAATAATATAGTTGGGGTTAAGAAGCAAAGAAATGAGAGAATAGGGGTTTCAAGAAAGAAAGAAAGAAAGAGAATATCCATTGCTATTATGTCTAAATTCCATATCTGTTAATATATTCCAGTCTTAGGGTAGACGCAGTTTAACCTCGCACGCTTGAATTGCTCAAAAACATCTCCCAATTTTACGCTACTAACCATTTCTCTCTCTCTTTCTCTCTCAAATTGTTTCTTCTTCTTCTTCCAAGGAAAAAAGGGTCATCAATCGTGAATCAAAACACTAGTCTTTCCAATCGCCTCCCGCTGTTCTTTCCTCTGCACAACAACACAGGTCGTACGTAATCTGTTCTTCTTTCGTTTTACTGGTAAAGCCCTTTTCCCCCCTTTGTAATTATCCGCCCTTTTTTTTCAAGGGGAGCCAAATTTTATCATTGGATCCAACTGGGTTCGGTTCTAAAACTACGTTTTTCTCTTTGATTATCGGACCCTGAATTTCGATTTCAATTTCTTGTCCATGAATCTGACTTAATTTGTTGAAATGCGATGATTAGGCTAGATTGGCATCACATGTTGCAGGATGCGTTTTGATTTACCCGATTATTGTCTGTTTCAGAATGCTGATTCTTGGTGGTTCTTTGCAGTTTTTTTTCTTAATATATGAGATTTCTTAGATAGATTGCACTTGTTCAGTCTCAATTTCTCTCTTTTAATTGAGTAATAAAATGGGATGTTTTGATGTCAGAAACTCAGAATCTTGGTTTCTTACTGCTGTTTATAGTTTTTCTTTCTACAGAGAATAGAATTGCTTGTAAGTTTGGATTTCTTTGCAACTGCAGAAATTGTTACAAACTTTCGGATGAAAGAATAGGCTTAGATATCAAAACAGTCATGATATAATCTATCTGACTTCTCGAATTGCATTCTTGTTCTTGAATTGGATTATTATCTATCTGTTTACTCTCTTGAAGAGAAGATGCATCAAATCTTGAAAATCATTTGAATGAATAGGTTTTGTTGATGGGTTAAGTCATTCATGTTTGTGCAGGAAAGCTATTTGGTTCATTGATTTCTTTTTATGTAATTTCAGATGTGAAGAAGAAGAAGAAGAAGCAGCTTTACTATTACTACTAGAACACATAATAGTAATAATGTCTGGACTGATTGAAGGTCTACCGGATGCTGTTGCTCTGAGATGCTTAGCTAGGGTTCCACTGTTTCTACACCCGACTCTTGCACTTGTATGCAGGTCATGGAAAGCGGCAACCCGCAGCCCTGAACTATTCAAAGCCCGTCAAGAGATCAAATTTGTGGAGGATTTCTTATGCGTATCTGCCTTTGACCCGGAGAATCTCTTCCAGCTCTATGATCCTGCCCGAGATCTCTGGATGACCCTACCCGTCCTTCCCTCGAAAATCCGCCACCTCACCCACTTCGGCTTTGTCTCCACTGCCGGAAAGCTCTACGTCCTTGGCGGCGGTAGCGACGCGGTGGACCCATCAACAGGGGATCACGACGGAAGCTTCGCGACCAATGAGGTCTGGTCGTATGACTTCTTCGCCAGGAAGTGGTCCCCGCGCGCGCCTATGCAGGTCCCGCGTGCGATGTTTGCTTGCTGCGTGCTGGACGGGCAGATAGTGGTGGCGGGGGGATTCACGAGCTGTCGGAAATCGATATCTCAGGCGGAAATATACGATCCAGATAAGGATGTGTGGGTCCAGATCCCCAATCTCCACCACACGCATAACTCGGCCTGTGAGGGTGTGGTTGTACAGGGTAAGGTGCACGTGTTGCATAAGGGGCTGTCGACGGTTCAGGTTTTGGAGGATGTGAAGATGGGTTGGACAGTTAGGGAATACGGTTGGCTTCAGGGTCCTATGGCAATGGTTCGAGGGTCGCTTTATGTTATGAGCCATGGGATGATATTTAAGCAGGAAACGCAGTCTAGGAAGGTGGTGGTATCTGCATCGGAGTTTCGGAGGAGGATTGGATTTGCAATGATGGGAATTGGAGATGATGTTTACGTGTTGGGTGGGGTGATTGGGCCGGAAAGATGGAACTGGGATATTGAGAAGCTGTCGGATGTGAACGCGTTGACTATAGGGAGCGAGAGGCCCGTTTGGCGACAGTTAGCGGCCATGACCAGGTGCAGTGGCACCATTTTGGGATCGACTGAGCTGAGAATTTAGTGTCTTTGAATGAATGAACTCGAATGAGATGATGTTGGGTTATTATGACATACATCTTTTTCTTTGTTTCTTGTGGTTTTGAACTTAAAAAAAGGCATCAGCAGCAGTATCTTTTGTCTTCTGCTTCTTGTGATGAACACTTTGGATTGTAGATGATGGGACCATCTTTCTGTCTTTCTTTAGATGTTAAAACAAAAACAAAAAGGCAATTCTAATGAAATTGTTGAACGTTACCTACTATGATTAGATAGATAGATCTATTGTGGTTTATTTTTCTATTGCTATCAGAATAATCTATGATAAAACATGAAATTTGGATAAAAGTAATAGCCTGATCATTCCTATAACAAAGAAAGTAATTGAAAGGTTCCATCTTTAGTTTTTTTTTTTTTTTGGTTTGTTTGTTTTTGAAAATTGGGTTCTTCGGTCCCAATTTTTTTTTATTGAACCACTAATCTCTCAACACATTAAACATATAGTCCGCAAACATACTTAATTTAATCATAAATCCAACTTTTATTGAACCAATAATCTCTCAATATATTAAATATATAGTCCGCAAACATACTTAATTTAATCATATACATTGCGACTCGAACTCGGAATTTAAAGGAGGTTAAAAATATCCACATTTTTTGTAATGCTAGTAATTTAACATGAAATGTTCAATCTTTAGTGATTTTGTTTATATTTTAAATATAGTTTAAAATTTATTTAAAGTATTTGTAACCCCGGAAAAGTTTTTGATTTCGGGAAAACTCGAGATTCGAAAATTTTAACATCGATTTGCGTATCAGATTTTTTTTTAAATAAAATATTATTTTAAAAGATTTAAAATAATTCCGTTTTTAAAATTAATTAAAAAAAATAATTAATTTGGGTTAAATTTAAGTAATCAATTTATAATTTGAATTTTTAAAAATTTATTATTTAAATTAGTTGAAAATAATTAATTTAAAAGATTATTTATTTAAAAATAAAATCGTAATTGATTTTTTTAATTAATAAACTGACCTATGTATATAAACATATTTTAATTAGAGTTTATTTAAGTTCATAGTAGTTTAATGATACTCAGGAAAGAATTTCCGCGCTTCATCCTCCGTACTTGTTTTAAAAACGGTCTATACTTTATAAATTTGGTTTTTGAAAATCGGTTATATAACGATTTATTTAACCGATTATTTTTTCGGTCCTAGACATGCATAGGTTTTTGCAAGTTTAAAAGATTGTAGCAACAATTATTTAAATGTTGGTATATATATGTTGATGATGATGACCAGGGAGAAAAATACCTAAAGAGCATCAATTTAATTTAAAGGCATTATGGTTTAAAAATAAATCATAAACAAGTTTTTATAAAAATATTTTTTTTGGAAATATCATAAAAAAAATTTAAAATCATTTTCTATTTTTTCGAGATTTTTAGAAAATAATTTTGGTTTCCAAAATTACAAAAATAATTTTGGAATTTGAAATTTAGAACCAAATATGTCAAAGGACCAGTGTTTATGTCATGGGTTCGTTTTATCGATCTAGGATAAAAAACCTCGGTCATGGTTGAGAACCCCTCGGTCTAGGTTCGGGATCCTTGGGCATGGTGCGGAAGTCCATCGGTTGGGACGGTAAGGCCTCAGTCCTTGGCTAGAATTCTCGGTTGGGTGACAAAATTCTCGATGGGACCTCTTGATCCTAGGTGGAAGTCATTGGTCCTGGGTTTGGGAGTTCTCAATTGGGTGCGAGACTCCTCGGTCCTAAGTTTGTTTCTTAGTCGGACACCTCGGTCCTAGGTGGAAGTCACCGGTCCATGATTTAGGAGTTCTCGGTCAAGTGCAAGACTCCTCGGTCATAGGTTCAACTTCTCGGTCTGATGTAAAAATCCTCGATCCTATGAAAAACATTGATCGGACCTCTAGGTCTTGACTAAAAAGCTTCGGTCTTGGCCAAAATTTATCGGCCGAACCTCTCGGTTGGATGTCTCGGTCCTCAAGAATATTAAAATTGCAGGTTATGCAATTTTGATGGAGATCCAAGGGTTTGAGTAACTATACAAAGCTCACAAGAATATTAAAATCATCATCCCAAAATATCATTTGATATGTGATAATCAATTAAAACAGTTTATGGATAAAAATTGGGTTTTTACTTTTAAAGTTGTTTTGAAGTAAAATTTACCAATAGCTTCATCATATTTCATATACTTGATTGATAGCAAAACATAAACACTGACTATTTATTTGGACCCATTCAAGAACTTAAAAATTCTATTTTTTTTTTTATTTTTTTATTTTGATCAAACATGATCCAAACAGTTGAGAATCTTTTTAAGATGTTGTTCTTGAGAATTAGGACAATAACAGAAAACCAATTTTTTTGACTTTTTAAAATTCAAACTTTGTTTTTTTTAAGACCGATGGATCGGTCTTGGCTTTCACGGAAAGCTCATAGGATCGATTTCCAATCATTAAATTCAAGAATCAGCTTATGAAAATTGAAATATAAAAATTTTAGTTTCAAACTAGAAATATGAATTAAATGATAATTAGAAGCTTACCAAGTGTTGGAGAACATTCTTTGGACCTTAAGGAAGCTTTCTAGATGCCTAGATCCAAATTTCAGAGTCTTATGCAAAGATTTTGAAAAATTCGAAAGCTTGAAGCTTTAACGGAGGATTCTCTATAAATCTTGAGATTGAATATCTTGGCTTCAGAGAATTAGAATTGTTAAGGTAGGCTATTTATAGCTTCCCGAAGTTGGTTGAGGCAACCAAGTGGCTTGAATTTGGTATTTTGTCTGTTCTTTCGGTCAGTTGTCGGAATAGGCCTTAATTGGGTCTATGATGATAGGAGAAATGATCACTGTTGCGGGGTGATCATTTATCTTTCGAATTAGCCGAAATGGTTGATTGTAGGAAAAGTTTCATCTTTAAGAAATCAAAGATGGGACTTGTTCTTATCCTCTAGTGATTGCGAGGAAGAAGACAATCGGGGGATGAAACAACGTCGTTTTGGGCGAGAACGCGAACGCAGAGCGGTCCGTTGGTGTTTTGTCAGCGCGCCGTTGCGATCTAGGCATTCCGTCGCGTTTCAACTAACGAGTGTTAATTAATTCGCTACAATGCGAGTGCGCATTCCTTCAGCTGCAACGGGCGACGCAGACGCTTCCGAGACATTGGATAAAAATACAGCGGCTATCTAATGATTGTGATTTCGGCTGTAGCGATCCGAACCTTCTGGATTTCGGCTACACCCGATTACAAAATTATTTTTTTATTTAAAACCTTAACGATTTATTTGAATTTTTTTTTACCCATTTGAATTTAATTTTAATATTGATAAAATACATAAAATATTAAAATAAATATGACAAATATTTTGCCAATTTATTTTATTTTATATATTTTTTGATTAAATAAATAATTTTTAAGGATAAAATATGTATCATATTTCATCCTAAATTATTTATTTTAATTCTTTGATTTTTCTAAAATTATTTTGAGATAGAAAGAGCATAATATTTATTTTAAAATAATTTTATTTATTTTAATTGGACATTACATTAGATTATTAATGCTTATCTAATTAAATTATTTTTTTATTATAATTATGAGATATTTAACCTAGAATATGAAGAGTAATGAATTTTGTTATAATACTAGTTGAACAAAATAATAATTATTATTATTTTTTATAATGAAAAAACAATTAATCAATTTTAAAACACTTTTTGACATTGTTTTTATATCTAATTGCAGATATTTAGAAAAAAAATAAATAAAATCAGTTAAATAAAGTAGAAACTAAATTTAATCATAAACAAATTCAAAATTTTATTTTAAACCTAGATAAATTAATAAGTTCGATTAATTAATAAATTTTTATAGTCCCAACTCGAACCATTAAGATAAATTAATAATTCGTTAAATTTATAAGATAATATATTTTTCCCAACTCAAACTATTAAGATAAATTAATAATTCGTTAAATTTATAAGATAATATATTTTTATTAATACATATAAGTCCGTCCCATCCCATGTATTTTTATAATAAAATTATAATGTAATTTGCTTACTTTTGTACCTCATCTTGAATACTTTTTAATACATTGTGAAATTGTGGTATACTAGTTCATATTGCAAGAAAAAATTATATAATATTATAATGTATACACGGTACTATAACTATATACAAATACATGAATTTATTTATTTAATTATTATTTATATTTATAAACTTAATTTAAATTTGTGAATGAATTATGTTTAATAATATTTATAAATATATTTAATTTATTTAAATTAATGCATTTATAATTTAATTACTTTTAAGAATTTATTTAATTTACTAAATTTAATGAATATCTAGATAAATTAATAATTTATCAATTTATCAATTAATTAATAAATTAATAATTTATATTAATATTTCAATTAATTAATAATTTTTTAAATTTCAAGGGTATTAATTTATTGAGTATAAGATAAGATATGTTTAAATATTTGTAAAAAGAGGCCAATAATATGTTTTCAAGGGTCATCAATTTTCAATATCCTATCCAAAAAACAAAACAAAAAAAAATAAAAAATACTTGTCACTTCAGAGGGCATTGGAACTAAAAGTCAGCCGTAACTTCAACTTAAAACTCTAAAACCTCCAAACTCCAAAACCCTAGAGAGAGAGAGTTTCAGATTTCGAATTCATCACAGTTGATGGCAATGGAGCAAGCGACAATTGAGGAGGGAGATATGAACCAGGATATGGAGGTCGCCCCAGCTTTAATTGCTGTTCATTCGAACCAGAAGTCTGTTTCTGTGGCCGTCGGTTGTGATCTTCGCGTCTTTGATCTCGAGTACGTTTTTTCTTTTCCTAATCTTGAGATAATTGTTTGAATACTGATTATCCATGTCTTAAAGTGAAGAAAAGGTCCTGCTTTACTCAAAATAGCAATAAATTGTTGGTTTTTGAACGAACTCTGTTGACTATTGCTACTAACTCAATGGCTTTTAATGATTGATCATTCGAAATCGTTCATTTACCAATGCGAATTTGATTGATTGGCTATTCTGTTGTTTATCAACAGAAACCGGTGTTCTGTTAAACTGGTTGATGATTCAGCGAATTCATTCCATAAGGGTTCAATAAGAGCCATCCGATATAGTGCAAGTGGAAAGCTTTTTGTGTCTGCTGGAGATGACAAGCTTGTAAAAATTTGGGATTCTGATACTTGGCACTGCATTTGTACCATGTAAGTTTTTGCTGAAAATTAACATTTAGTTTGGTTTACAGTTTACTATTCCAATCGGGTTTTGTTTATTAAGATGTGGTCGTCTATTATTTGAATGACCTTGTTTCATGGTTTCTATCTGTTCGTTTGTTGTATTGAACTTTGAATGTTATTATGAATGTAACAGATTGTCAGAGAAGAGAGTAACATCAGTTGCTTTAACCAATGACGATTCATTTGTTTGTTTTGCTGATAAATTCGGCATTGTTTGGGCTGTAAATCTGGACGAACATCGCCATGGTCAGGCTGTGGAAATTAAGAAAGCAGCTCCCATTCTATCCCACTATTGTAGCATCATTACAAGTCTGGTATGCTTTTCATTTTTGTGTGGAGAAAATACAAGTTGACAGTCTTGCAGCACTTGTTATACCCTAATTTTAGATGTAGTTCTAAGAATAATTTAGAGTTTAACATGAAATAGAATTGAATTAACTTTAATTTTTCTCATTTATTACCATCTTAAATGAAAATCTAGTAATTAATTTAATTTTGTTATTAGACAAGCTTAGCACAAAGTAATGAATATTGAATAAGTTTGAAACCTTTATCATTGTTGATCACTTGTCTGAATTTTATGCAGGAATTCTCTCCAGATGGGCGGTTTATTATTAGTGCTGACCGTGATTCTAAGATTCGAGTAATTGGCTAGCCTGCAAATATATATACATATTTAAACTATTGTTCGAATGTTTTGTTTTGTAGTTAAACCTTTTCGTCAATCTTCTTTTTGGCTGTAGGTAACTGTATTTCCAAAGAATCCATTAAAGGGAGCCAATGAGATACAAAGTTATTGCCTCGGCCACACACAGTAAGTTAGTTTTTGGCTTAAAATATTAGTATTTTCATGAGACAACATTAAGATCATATGTGTGTATCACCAAAGGAGAATTTTTTTCTGTAACAGGTTTGTTTCCTGCCTTTCCTTCATCTACACCACAGAAAGCCCAGACGGGATTCTGGTTTCTGGAAGTGGTGATTCAACAGTTAGTAAAGCATACACATTTGAACTTATTGTGGTTCATAGACATGGAAGGAATGAATCGTTATAACGTCTTTGTAAATTTGCAGGTTCGAGCCTGGGATATTTTAACCGGATCTCTTCTTGCTACCTTTGATGTTGGAGCAGAGGTAGCTGTGTTTTTTTTTGTTGCTTTTTTCCCGTTTGACACTAAAAGACCAAAAAGAGTAAAGTTTGAATGTCTTTCCCTTGCACTTTGAACTTACCCTAAGCTTTCTTGAAGGCAGGACTTGTAGATTCTAACAAAAGCGAAGATGAATGCATCTTGGCCATTAACGACCTATGTGCTGTTCCCAATAGTTCATTGGTTGCGATTTCCATCCAAAGGCAAGTTTCTAACCATGTTCCTGTTTTTTTTTGGGAAAACAGCAAATAATTTATTAATAATCCAATTTTTTTTTTAGAGATCTTACTAATGAGAGCACATTGGTTTCATATCTTATTTAATTTCTACAGTTTTTCGGGCATTGTATTGTTGAGCTACAACATTTCAGGCAGATCATTTTCACTTGCAAAGGTAAAACAGAATCATCACCCATTTTCCTTTCACCAAATTTTAAATCTTTCGATTCTAAATTTGTATTGTTACAGGTGATTCCTGTATCAGAACAGGCCTTTGTTCCTACAAGCTTAGGAATAAGTTGTTCGGACACTTTGTGGATGGTTTCAGGAATATCTAATATGCAAGGTGGTGTTGGGTCATCTTGCTTGGCCCGTGTAAGGGTAATATCGGGATTAAGCATAAAAAGCGAAGGAGATTCTTCGGGTGCTGTTGTGTTGGAGGATAAAGATGTTCCAGGAGGAGTTGAGGCAGTTGAGAAGCTGCAGGATAAGTTAAGAATTGATAAGGGAATGCTCCAAGAGGCTTCTGAAACTCTTCAATCTGCAATGCGGAAGTTGCTGATAAAGAAGAATTACATTTTTGAGAAACGCGACTTTAGGAAGAAGAGGGGAAGAAAAAACAATAAATGAGTTTAGTATTATATCAACTTATTTTCAAAGACAAATAATATTATTATTCATTGTATCAGTTTTAGCCTAATTAGAGAAAGAGATTGCTTGATTATGTGATTTTCCTTATTATTATTATTTTTTTTCAGATTAAGAGTCATCATCTTGAACATGAGTTGACAGATAATAATATAAGTTATTGTTTACTCCCTTTTTTATATGCATTTACACCTTTCTTTCTAAAGTATTTCATAAACCATGATCCAACAACCCATGTATCAGATTACTTTGTTTGGAAATTCCCACAGCGTTTAAACAAAAATTTATTTGAAATAATTTAGAAAGAGATAATATTTTGAAATATATCAATTTCATAAAAATGAGTTTACTAATTAAGTACATTTGTATGGAGTAATTAAGTGAAGATGATCTCTTACTACTTTGGACAAGCTCTATAAATTGTAATGAAAATTAAGAGACTATTTCTTAATGGGATGTTGGTTAAATTATAAATATTTAACGGTATTAACGACAAATTAATAATGGTTTTCGAAAGTTTAGCAAGGGAATTGTTTCTGTCGTAAACTTATAAAGCAAACTAACATTCTTTCTTTGTTTTTTTATAATGTGGGGGCAACACATAAGTCTTTAACATCTGAACAGTTTCTTCATAACATGTCTAGCCTAGTAAATCTACACAATAATTGAATTCCATTTACCATGAATCTCCTGCTTTCGAATCAACAGTTAATTGTATGAATTGTGCTTTCTCTGATATTATTATTGTTTTCATCAATAATGTCTTTACTATGTGTGTTAAATGTTTCTGTTTCCTTCAATTTTAGGCTTAGTTCTGGTGTAACCAAATTTGTAATAAAAATTAAAATTTGATTGTGTTTAGCCAAAAAAGAAAAAAAAAACAAGGATTAAACATCTCTCTCTATATACAGTAAATAGGAACTAAAATGGGGAAAAACAAGAAAACATGGGAAGAGAATGATATGAATAAGGAATTTCAGAAACATAATATGAAAACAACCTTGGTATCAAAAACTTTCAGACAAGGAAATGAAACAGAACACAACATTCATTGAAGATGTTACAGATGACAGATCACCTTCATGAACTAACAATAACAGATCAACTTTTTATAGTTTTACTCAAAAGGTAGGGATGGTTGGTTCAAATCCAAGCAACAGATAATTCATGAACTAACTGATAACAATAATTATAGTGTACATTTTCTAAGCAAATGGAGAGGAGGAAACTAAACTAACAGTTGGTTGGTTCCAAAAGCAAGAAACAACATCTGTATTGTATACTCATGAACCAAACTGTTCAATTGTCTTTGTGGCCAATGTGAGATTGTCAACAAAAGAACTAAACGATGCTCGAAGAAACCTTGCTTCAGTTGCCTCAAAACGTCTGAAAATCATCAAGAAAGACAACTGAGATTAATGGATGAATGCATAAAGTAAAAAAAGATAAATAAAGGGAAGAAGAAGAAGAAGAAACCGCTCACACTGAAAGCTTTCCTTCTTGAGATACAAACATCTGCCTCTTCACTTTGTCCGGCTGAAGCTGTAGATTTTATTTATATGAGAAAACGCATTTCTGGATTATAATGAAAACCCATTTTATTTATTTATTTACTTACCTCCTTGTCAACAGCCAGTGTAGATTGAACGATTTTAGCTTTCTCCACACACTCATAATCTACTTCAAATTCACTATGGATCAAGAAAAAACATTAATTTGTATTTCATGTGACATTCAGATCAACAAGGGAAGACCAGGAGATGCAGAAAGAGACAGAGAGAGAAAGAGATTACCAGCTGAATTCCCAGTCGGAGTTAAAAGAAACATCTTTCGCTGTAACCGCATCCATTTACCTATGAAAGAGAAGTTTATTATACCTGCAACAAATGGAAGCACAAAAAGATGACCGCCAACTAGCTAGAGACAGAACCTAACTTGTTTTTTCGTAGGTGGGCTTTCGTCGGTCGGTCTCCGGTCGTTGAAATCAGGAGCTAAGATATAGAGCCTCCACGAAAATGGCGTCAGTTTTATATTCTGTTTTATTTTTTGTTTAGTATTATTATTAGGGTTGCAGCAGGCTTGCAGCTGGAGTACGAGTCGGGCCGGGTCCGGGCCGGGCGAGGGGCAGCAATTGTTATTATTGTGGTGAAAAAGGGACAATAACGGTATATTGACCTTTCTCTTATCTGCTAGCTACCAATAACAGATTCCTTTCTCTCTTTCTCTCTCTCTCTGTTCTGCAATTCCTGCGCGGCCTCTCATGGAGGATTCATCTTCATCAAATCAGGAGGAGAGAAATTAGGGTTTGAAGCAGAGAAATCCACGCCACGAAATTAATTAAGTAATTAATTAGGATCGATCGCGATCATGAAGGTTCATCCGACGCCGAAGAAGAGGAACATAACTCTGCGATACGACATCATCTCGGTGTTATCGGAAGCGAACGCCGTCTCAATCCGTCAAAAGAAACTCCGTCGACTCCCTCATATATTCGAGAAAGTCCTGGAGCTCCCTTTCCACTCGGACGCAGACGTTTCGATAGAAGAAACGGCGAATTGCTTCCGTTTCGTGGTAGAGACGACAGACGATATGACGGTGGATATAAGGGCTCAGACGATCGAGATCTATCCAGGGGTTACAAAGATTGTAATTAGAGGGGAAAACGTTGTAGATTTGTCCATGGGGGAATTGGAACTCGATATTTGGCGTTTTCGATTGCCTGAGTCGACCAGGCCTGAGTTGGCTAGCGCGGCGTTTAACGACGGCGAGTTGGTGGTGACGGTGCCAAAAGAAGTAGAAGAAGAAGAAGAAGAAGAGGCACGGATCGTTCTTGTACAGTGAACTTGAAGTGAGTACTTGTCATAATAAGTACAAATTTATGTTGTTTATGTTTACTTTCTTCAATAAATCCAAATATTAATCATAGTTTACATTGTAATGAATCATCCTTCTGTCTCTTTGCTTTGATTCTGTGTTTCATTCATGCTCATGATATTATTATTGGGTAAAACCTTAGTTACCATCAAATCAAATCAATAGAAATACCTACCCCCCTAATTCAGAATCAAGAACTTGTTTTAGATTATTATTATGTTCATCTATGACAAAGAATGGCTCTTTGGATGGGATGGGAAGAAGGAAGTGCGTTTGTCTGTATTCTTGGGTTAAACCAGGATGACCAATTCTTGATTTAAGTTTATATCATCAACAACATAGTAAGTAGTAGTAGTTATCTTGTTTGTTTCATGATGTCTTTCACTTCAACATATGTTACAACCAACCAATATCTCAAAATAAAAAAAACTTGTTATGTTTAATCCATTAATTAATACAAAGCAGGTAAAACAAACTTAAAAACTTCATATAAGGAAAAAGAGAAATATGAAATTATTCATGAGCAACTCATAATACATCATTATTGTAGAATTAATGAAGAATTTATTAGTCTTGTCCTGTCTACTACAATTTTAGGTCCATTTTGTTCATCTTGTGTTCAATAGGTGAGCAATAAACTTATTGATTGTTATACAAAATTATATCTAAAACTATACATACAACTTTTACTTAAAAATAAAATAAAATGTGTCAGTTGAGAAAATGAGAAGCCAAGCTAATGATGGTCTATTGAAACCCGACACCTGTACAAAAAAAACTTAATACAAGTGTAGTCTCAATAGAACAGACGCGTGTACATATTTCATCAAACCCAAGAAGAACTCCATAAATATAAATAAGCTACAGACCTTGATTCTGTCTGTCTGTCGGTAAATGAAGTGAAGATGTCCGGAGGAGGAGGAGGAGGAGAACCGAAACGACAAAAAACAGAGGCAGTCAAATACGGGGATATCTTCAAAAACGTCCACGGCGAGCTAGCCTACAAGCCCATAGTCCCGCGGGATGCCGCCACCATGCAGGCTGCCGAGAAAATGGTCCTGGGACAAGCTCAGAAAGGCAGTATTGCCGACGTCATGCAGTCTGTCGCCGCCATGAATGAGCTGACCGGAGCTGTCAGCCACGATGACACCACCGATGTCTCCAGAGAACACGGAGGAGTCACCATCACTGACACAACCGCAGGCGGCATCCGGGTTATTACAGAATCAATCGGTGATCAGGTTTTAGGGCAATATACTAAGCCGGCGGTGGAATTGGTAGAACCAACTGCTGTTGGAGCGGATGCTATAACTATTGGGGAAGCTCTTGAGGCTGCAGGTCGCTCTTCGTGGGACAAGCCGGTTGAAAAGAGCGACGCTGCAGCCATCAAGGCTGCAGAGATTAGGTCGGCGTCTAAGGGAACTAATGAGATCTCTCCGGATGGCATTGGCGGTGCGGCTCAGGCAGCCGCCGATCGAAACGAGAGGGCCGTTTGTGATGAGGATAAAATCAAGCTAGGCGAAATTCTAGAGGTAGAATTAACTTGTTTCAGAATTTGTTTTTTTGTAAGAAATTGTTATTAACCCTGTTATTATATGCTGGACAGAATGCTAGCTGTAAGCTAGATATGGGAGACAAAGCTGCGACCAGGGAGGACGCAGAAGTGGTGATCGCAGCAGAGATACGGAATGATCCCACGATGGCCACTCACCATTGCGGTGTTGCAGAGACAGTGGCTGCCGCGGCAAGGCTTAATACTAAGTAGGAACAAACAAACATCTTTTTCTTTTTTTTTTGTTTGTATTAGATTATAACTATGAAGGGTATAACAACAGTAATGCTAAAAACTTCAAAACTGGGTGATGATCCATTCATTATAACAAAAAAAACTTGAAACAATGTTGTAGCAATTCCCTTGAAATCCCAACAAAACTACTGTCGAAAATCATGAAACAGATTACCAAAAGACAACATAAATATGACTTGGGATTTTTTTACCGCTTCTTGGAGACACCAACTGTCTTTCCTCTGCGTCCAGTGGTCTTGGTATGTTGCCCACGCACCCTGAGGCCCCAGTAGTGACGAAGACCACGGTGATTTCTGCCCACAATACAAGAAGTTTAAAAACATTATTCTGAAATATGCTTTACAAGTTCATCAAAGCCCCCATATATAATTAAGGATAAGAAATTGAGAAATAAACCTGATCTTCTTAAGCCTCTCAAGATCATCCCTCAGCTTCATGTCAAGTCCATTTGATGTCACCTGAGAGAACTTGCCATCCTTGTAATCCTTCTTCCTGTTAAGAAACCAGTCTGGAATCTTGAACTGACGTGGGTTGGCAACAATAGTCATCAAATTGTCAATATCAGCATTTGAAAGCTCACCAGCCCTGCAAAATGTAAAATAAATCAATAAAGGGTCGTCGTGATTTATAAATTTCTTGTAGATGAGAAATTAAAAACCTTTTGTTCATATCAACATCAGCCTTCTTGCAAACGATGTTGGAAAATCTGCGGCCGATACCTTTAATGGAGGTAAGAGCAAACATGATCTTTTGCTTTCCGTCGACATTGGTGTTTTGCACACGAAGAATGTGCTGAAACTCTTCGTTCGATACCAGCGACTGTATGAATTAAGGTACTTACAATTGAAATGAATTGAAAGAGAAGCGCAAACATAAAGAAAGGAAATAAGAATGAAAAGTGAACTCGCTCACCATGGCGGAAGGAATGAAAGAGAAGCGCGGCTGAAAGAGACCAAATAAAACCCTAGTATTGAGTATATATATATATTTGGACACACAAATTAAAAATAAATTAACATAAAACTTAATTCAAATATAATTGTTATTATACTATTGCAAAAGTTAATCAGATCAATTATGAAATATTAATATTTTATATTATAATTTTAAATAATATTTGTTTGATTTGAAATTAATAATAAAGATAAAATATTTCAAATAAAATAATATTAATAATAAATAAATTCATTAGAGTTTTATAGCCTAAAATTAATTATTTTTAGAGTAGATACAACCTAGTCTCCAAAATAATTATGTATTTTAAAATCATAATATGCCCCTTATATTAATTCTTTAGGAATAAAATCTAAGTTTACACTCACTAGTTAATTTTTAACCAACATGTGAATATTTAATCTTTATTATAAAAACACATTAATTAAAATATAATACTAGGAAGGGAAAAGAATATAGTATTGTTACTTCATATTATCATATAACACACCATTTAGGTTTTATAAAAATGATTTTTGCCTGAGTTCGTAGAGCATTCTATTAAAAATCTAAGGGTTAATTATTTGAGAATTTTATATTATTTTTATCTGTAGTATTAACTGATTTTCAAATAATATTATAAAATCTATATATATATATATATATAAAAGTCAATGTAGTGTTAATGTTAAATAAGTCATTGTATTGAATTTTTATTCTATTAAATCAGTTAATTTTAAGTAATTAGATTGTTGAATCTTACTGAATTATATTTAATATTTCTTTTATTCTTTATTTTTTAAAATAAAAAACTAAGGTTATTACTTAGAGAAATTTAATATTTAATTTACAAATTAATAATTTTGAATTTAAGTGATTCGTACAAATTCTGTGGACAAATTAATTCGTAAATTAACGTCTCGTATTTAACATTGTGGTGCAAGAAGAACTTGATAACTTATATTAGTCAAGGACCTTAAGGTTAAATAATTAGATTGTTAGAATTTTACTAAATTATATATAATTATTTTTTAATTGGACGAATGGTTAGTCTGATACTCTTTGATTGGGATTTCAAACATCTTTCTTCAAATATTACAATTTTAATCTCATTACAATTAAAATTATACAAAAACGAGATTTTATAAACTATAGTTAAAATCCTTTTACAAGCATTTTCATTCTTACAAATATTTCTTTGGGCATCACCATGAGAATAAAATTTTGAAAAATAAAACTCAACTGCTAACATTTTTTTGGTTGGATCTAGAACTGCAGCTAAAGTCATCAACAAGTTGCAATCACCCCAATACTTGTCAAATTTTGTCTTCATTTTTAAAGTCAATTCTTTGATAAAAGAATCCTCATCATTTACATGCCCATCCAAGGTAGATTTTATTTTTTGAACTTCTTGAAGAAACAAATTAGAAGTGGGATATTCACTACCTGAAATGATGTGTGTTGCTGTCCAAAATTCTTTTAACAATGAGCAAATTTTTCGTGCTTTCTCCCAACCTTCTTCTGAAGGGCAACAATCGTAGAAGGGATCGCGTTCGTTAAACATTTTGAAAGCTTCTTTAAATTTGAGTGCACAACTTGGCATCTTAAATGTAGAGTTCCATCTTGTTTTGCAATCACGAATCAATTTTTGTTTTTTTAACTGTAATTGTTGGACACACTCAGTAAATTGTACACGCCTTGCTTCTGAGGCGATTAACATATTCCACGCCTTCTCAAATATCACCAATGATATCTTCAATCACTCCTAATCCATTTTGAACACATAAGTTTAATATATGCGCACAACAACGCACATGAAATAGATTTCCATCACATGACAATGATCTGGACCTTCGAATGGTATCTTTCATATACTGAATAGCTACATTATTATTCGAAGCATTGTCAACAATAATTGTTACAACTTCATTCTCAATACCCCAAGTCTTTCATACATTTGAAAATATCATCAGAAATTTGAAGACCCCCTCTTGTTGGTGGAATATTGGCAAAACTTAGAACCTTTTTTTGTAACTTCCAAGAGAAATCAATCCAATGGCCTGTAATAACCATGTATTCAATTTTTTGATTTCCAACAATCAGTTGTCAAACTGATTGAATAAACACTTTCTATTTTTTTTTCAACTTACTTTTCTCAATCTCAAAAATCTTAACGCAATCTGCCTTGCAAGTAACTCTACTATTTTTTTTCCATTTAGGCATCCCTCGTTTCATCATCAAATTAAATCCTTCCTCATCTAAAATAGTGAATGGATACTCATGCATCATAATCCAATTAGCAGCTGCCTCTCTCATTTGTTCCATATCAAATTTTCCATTATGTAAATTAGACCCTTTACATATTGTTAAAAGAGATGAGCAATGCTTGCATTTTGCCTTTTCACTTCCATCCATCACCGTAACAGTTTCAAAATCATTCCAAACAGTTGACGATTTTCTTCTTTTATTGATATGAAAATCTTTCTCATGTTCTTCTTGATTTTGATTTTGTTGTGATTCTTCCCCATCAACACTAATAGAATTTAACTCCAACATTCCTAATGTTTCATCTTGTTGAACTTCATTGCTCTCAATTTCAGCCACACCACCATCTACGAACATGATTGATCTAAAAGCCACCCAAAATATAACTATGGATTTACCAAAATCATGTTGGTGTTCTAAAAATACTCCTCGTACGTCGTTAATGCAACTAATTTCATCATCTCTCTGTTCTTTCTCATATATAAACAACAACAAGAACTGAACTTGTAATCAATTCAAACACAAACTCGTTTAACCATGAGAAACTGCATTAATATTCATGCATCTACTTAATTTCTCTCTAAAGAAAAGATCAAACACAAAAGCATATGACTTTCAAAAACAAGAACAAGAACCCGATCTGTCAAAGAAGAAGAAGATTTACGCAGAATAACACATGAAATAGTTAATATACCCGATCTGTCTTCAGCCAGAACAAGGGGTAGGATTCTAGAGACTGAGGAGAGAAGAGAAAGAACCAGCTTGATGTCGATCCGCCGAATACGGAGGAGGACCCGATTCTAGAAAGAAAATCTAGCTTTCTTTGTTGTTGACGACTGAATAGAGTGATGGACTGGATGAAGTTTGGAGATTGAATATAATTAAATACATTTTTTATTATAAAGATTAAATATGAAATATAAATTAAAAATATATATTATAAACTCAAGTAGCTCGATGAGTACTCGAACCGGGTATATAACTACTCGAACTCAGCTCGATTATATAATAAGCATGCGCGAGCTCGAGTTTGACCGAGCTCAAGCCGAGCTTTGACCGAGCTACTCGCGGGAAACTCACGAGCAGCTCGTCTCATTTTCAGCCCTAGTTAAGGTTAAATAATTAGATGGTTGGATATTTACTGAATTATATATAATTATTTTTTAATATGACTAATGGTTAATCTAAGACTCTTTAATGGGTCAATTGAGATTTTGAACATTTTCTTCCAATATTGCAATTTCAATCTCATTATAGTTAAAATTATATACAAAAACGAGGTTTCATATCGTTTTAACGGTTTCAAACTATGTTAACTTATTATTTACGTGATATTTATAAATATATAAAATATTTATTATACTAATTTAACTACTGAATCTCAATGAACTACTAATTTTCTAAAATTCGTCCGTCAAAATCTTCGATCAATTAAATTAATGATTTTGATACCGTCAAAGATCTCGAATCTCAATTACCCAAATAAGTAACCCAATTTGACTATACAACCTTTATTAATTAATAATTTTGATCAATCAATTATATTATATTACACTGATAAAAGAAATTGATTCATTTGAATTAAAATAGTGAAACTACTTTTAATCTTTTTAACATGTTTTTTTAAATACATTAAACTCTCGATAAAATTATAACCTCGATAAGTAATAAATTTTTACAGTCCCGACTTGGGCTGAATAGCTAAAGTAATCATTTCGATAAATTTATTAAGTAATATAACTTTTTGGCGTATATAGGTCTCAACCGATATATAAAATAATAATATATTATTTTTTTAATAATTCAGAGTGACTTAGTAAAGTATGAGTCCACCGTTGTCTACTTTTTGTATGAAACTTTATTATATCCATTTGAATCTCATCCCTCACTTTTTACAAAACTTTATGAAATTGTGGAGTGCTTCTATCATATTGTAGGAGATAATCAATAAGTTTCATTACTGCTCTAATTGCTTCTTTGCGAAAAACATGCTCCAAAGCACAACTATCATTCTCACTGTCTTATCTTGATTGTTTTCTCTAAGACTCTCAATGATTTCTTCATCAGATAAAATTTATTTTTGTAGTTCTTTTTGAGACGAAGTTGGATTATCGTTTTTATACTCGCACAATGCTTTACACATTTCACATGTCATGGTTGTATGTTTCACCTCTTTGAGATGTGAAGTCATTAGAGATTAATACAACAAGAAACAAGAGAGTATAGTATATAATTCATTAGAGAAAAAAAAGAAAAGAAGAATGAAGATAAAAGAGTAGTAAAAGATTGGGTACTGTATGTATGTACTTGAAGATAAATATTTTAAGATGAAAATCATCTAACAATATAGGATATTACACAATTTACAGTAAATATTAAATGACTTTAAGAATAGAAAAGGTTTTACAATTGATTATACTTTAACAACTTATACAATAAATGAACCCCACTATATAGAGTTTGAATTTTGAAATTCAAGAACATTCAATAAAATTATATTTTATTATTATACATGTAAAATAATAAATTATTACTTTATCGATTAAATAATATTTTGATAATATAATATTTTTTAGTTGGTCCAACGTTATTACTTTATAGAGAGTCTAGATCTACTGTAGTAACATTCAACCTAAATCCAAATATTTTAAAAAATTATCTCATTCAATTATAAATGAATTGTAGTACCAAAATAAAATAAAAATCATCATAATAAATAATTAAAATTATTATTATTATTTTGAAAAAGGTCCATTTATATTAAAAATGAAAAAAAAACGTTTAAGCACAACGACAGAGCATAACATGAAAATAACAAAAAATAACAATACTTAAAAAGTTATCGAGCTCGAAAATTCTCGAGAAGAACGATTAACTCATCGACAGACTATATTAGTTTTCTTGACCGAATCTTAGAAAACATCATGATAATAGTATTATGAATGATACGCATCAGACGACTACGATCATTAAAAGTTCGACGATTTCTCTCCAACTAGATAATCCACCAAAGAATAATTTGGATGTTAACCCAAATATGTAGGTTTGTCATATCGGCCGCATTAATTCAAACTTCCTAGCAACTATTTAAAGACTCGGGCATCACCCAATGAATTCCAATAATACTCCACAAAAGGCTTCAAATACTAGTCACCCCTCGACAATGCAAAAATAAGTGAGTTGTCGATTCAATATATTCTTGATACATACGGCTAGCCATTATACAACATTTTTTCATACACATATCATCTATTATAATCCCACCATGAATAACGCTTCATCCAAAGAACATAATCTTGGATGAAATCTTTGACTCCCAAATTTTTTTCCAATAAAAATTATATGAAATCATCTTAGCGAATAATTTGTAGCAATGCCCCACATGGAAATTATTTATATTTTTCCAACACATAATGTCTTGTTCGGACGGTGACATTTGTTTGCGTCCTACCAAAAATAAACTCTATTATGGGACGAAGTCTCCATAATGTTTAATCTCTTTCTATATCTAATTCGACTAGCGAAACCACTAGACAGATGATCAAACGTGTCCTTAACTATGGAATTTCTACATATAACAATGAAAATAATCTCAGGATACGTCGTAACTAGACTTTTGACACTACACTAAATGTCGTCCCAAAATTTAATCGATGAACCATCCCCTACAATGAATCTAAACTACTCACGAAAACAATTTCACATAGAATAAATTCTCCTCCAAATGCTACACCCCGCTGGATATTTAAACATTTTGGTGAATCAACCAGACCAATCATTACCATATTTACATCTGATTATCGATGCCCAAAGACTATTCGGCTCCATTGCAAATCTACTACACCATTTTGATAGAAGAACTTTATTAAAAGAAATAAGATCTCGAATATCTAGACCTCCTTATTCTTTAAAACATTTAACTTTATCCCAACTAACTAGATGACAAAATGATGAGTTAGAAAATCCCATAGAAATTTACACATTATTCACTTCATTTTCACCGCCACACTCTTGGGGAGAATGAATAACGACATCATATATGTGGGCATATATGACAACACAGTCTTAATGAGGATTAGCCGACCCCTTTCGAGATTATTTTACTTTTCCATCTAGACAATTTACACTCCATTTTAGTGATAATCAGGTCCCAAGAGACATTAAATCACAATTTAGTACCTAATGGCATACCAAGAGATGTTGACAAAAGATCACCAATTCTGAACCCCAACACATTTGTTAATATTGCCCTTCTTCTATTCGAAACCAAATTTGAAAAAAAAAGATGTCCAATTGATTAAGATTAACTAAAAAAACTGGAACATGCACCAAATAACCATAAAATATCTCGAAGGTGTTTAAAATTCCTATAAATAGCTTGAACCATACCGAGCATGTCATTAGCGAAAAACAAATGTGATATGGCAAAAGAATATCTTCTTGACCCACAACTAACCCCACGAATGAGTCCCAAGTTTTCTACGAAAGCCATCATATTTTAGAGAGCTTCCATAACAATGACGAACAAAAAAAATGAGAGAGTGCATCACCCTATTTGATCCCTCTAGGGCTCTCGAAAAATCCCCGAAAACTTCCATTAACAATGACAGAAAACTTAACCGTCGAGAGGTAAAATCTAATTCAACAAATCCATTTCGCACCATTTCTATTTTGTTCATTACATCAAATAAAAACTCTCAATTGACACGTTCATAAGCTTTTTCGTTTTCTAACTTGACAAAAGCAGATTTTCACCTTTTGAATTAACTAAGTCAATGCACTCATTGGATATTAATATAACATCATAGAATTGACGACATTTGATGAACGTCATCTGATTACTAGATATAAATGTCTCTAACACTCTTTGAAACCTATTGGCCAAACATTTTACAACAATCTCATAGAATGACGAAACAAGATTGATAGGCATAGTATTCTTCACATCAATAGTTCTTATAATTTTACGAATGAGACATATCAAAGTAGAGTTTCAACGCTTATCAAATGATGAAAATCGATAAATATGATTAATTGCTTCCATAATTTCAGATTTAAAAAAAATCACACCTTCTTTAAAAAAGCAAAAGTAATTCATCGTATCATGGCGTTTTATCACTTCCACACCCCTTAATGCCTCCTCAACCTCCTCCAACGTAACACGAGCCTCCAACGTATCTTTTTACGTTGTACTAATTAAATCAAAAGTTATACCATTCAATTTAGGCCTGACTTTAAATGACTCCTTAAACAAACCCTTATAGAATTTAACAATACTCGTAGAGATTTCAGGTT